>NW_027529647.1:2447597-2468082 GCF_008692635.1 Crocuta crocuta
CCAAACATAAACAAACATTATTTTTAAAATAATAAAAGGACTATTTTCAAAAAAAATTTTTTTTAATAATAAAATGAAGTGGATAACATTAACCCACCTCTTGAGGGCTGCTGAGCGCCTGTAAGAGACGAGTGCAGGAAGCACTTTGTGAGGTGTGCCATGGCTCACAGGGCTGACTGGGTGTGGCTACTGCCTACCGTGGCAGAAGGGGATTCTTGGGCCCAGGTGCCTGTCTGCCTGAGCTCATAACACACACTGTGCCACATGCTCCGCGGGCCACACAGGTCTTCAGCCACAGGCAGACGGGGCTGGCCCACATAAGACAAGTGGTCACCAATCCTCTAGTGCAGCACAACACAAAGTAAAATGCAGCTTGTCCTAACCAGTGTGGAACCATACTCACCAGCTTAAGCTCCAGGTGGTCAGCTGCCTGGCTTTCAAGAAAAGACCAGAGTAAGACTGTTTCTACTGTTTCACAGAATAGGGCTGAAAAAAGGCCTAGAGGGAAAGGGAGAAGCATTCAATGGGCGATTCCTGAGGGTGGCCACTTAATCTGTCTTCCCACTCTGTCCAGCCCCTTGGAGCCTCTCACCCAGCAAGCAGCAGGCGAGGCAGGTAGAGGGACACAAGGTCAGGGCTGACATCCACCTGAAATCTAGTCTTCAGGCCTAAGAGATGGCAGGACTCAGCAAACACTGTCTCTGAATCTCACTGACCTGTATCTGCCATGTTAGCATTGTACATATGTCACCACATGCTAGGAAATGCTGATGGAATAGAGAGTCTCTGCATAGACACAGAAGCTCGGCTTACTTCCTGCACTTTGGAACTGCCTAAAGGTATACTTCACACACCATTAACTTGATTACCATAAGCATCAGGATGTCAGTTACCTCTGGACCACAGGGGATGAGATTACAGTCAGGAGGGCCACTCAGAAGGTTTCTGAACCCCTGGCAAATCCCCCATGTTTAAAGCAGGGTGGTGAGTCCATACCAGTCCGTTTGCGTTCATTCTTTGCATTCTCCAAATATTTACATACGTGCCTTATAGATACAACTTTAAATACTATTGTTCAAGATAAAATGAATGAAATGGCATTTTTCTCTACTTCTATGAAAAATAACATTTATTAAGTGCTTACTGTTTGCTATGCAAACCCGCATCTTTTTTTTTTTTTTAACAGATGGGGACGCTGAGGCACAGGACAGGTCCTTGGCCATAGTTACACACCCAGCAGTGAAACCATACTTAAATTCCACCCTAGTTAGCAGCAGGGAGCTCAGATGCTGTTATTCCATGTGAGCCAGATAATGAAGTGAGGCCCTAACCTGGTAGGCCCTTCCTGGGGTGTGCTGAGTAATCACCACTACATCACAGGTTAGGCTCATGTCATCTGCCCTGACAAATTCATGGACACAGAATCTAGCCTCAAGAGTCAGAAATTCAGACCAAAATTTGTATTACAAAAACATTCATTTAGGGGTGTCCAGCTGGCTCAGTCAGTGGAGCATGGGACTCTTGATCTTGGAGTCATGAGTTCAAGCCCCACTTTGGGTGTAGAGATTACTTAAAAAAGAGTAAAATCTTTAAAAAAAAATTTATTTAGAAATTACCAACAACTTAAAACCACCTATGTAAACTAAACATCCAGCAACAGGACAATGGGTACTCATGGTTCACCCAGAGTGTATCACTATGTAGCCAACTGCAGTGGAACATTCAAGAAATGCTTACTGCAAAAACGTTCAATGAACACAGCGGGAGACAAAACTGTGTCAAGTACAATGAGGGTCCCCATTTGGTTACCCACCCTCCACACACGCACAAAAATGATGGAAAGGAAATGACTGCTGGACCACTGGGTGAAAGACAGGGAACCAGTAGGTTCCCTGTAACTATTAACCTTGTTAGTTCCCAAGGACAAAGTCCAACCTGGGCAGGGTCAGCAGAGACAGCACAGGAGCCCTAGGCGGGTGGAGGCCTTGGACAGAGGCCTTATAAATGGCCCACCCACCACAGGGGCCACTAAGTCCTCAATGGACACTGATGATATCACATGGGACCAACAGACCCTTTGAACTTCCTTCCAGGTTCACTAGCTCATTCATTCACATCAAAGACTCAGGATGTGTAATGAGCATTTGCTAATGAGATGAATAAACTTGTATCTTTCAGACACAGATCCTTTGTGGGAGAGAGAAATTATTAACTACTGGGAGGGGCTCACCGTGGAAATCCTATTTCCTCTTTTCAAGCCTGCCATCCTGGACTATATCAGAAAAACAGCAACATTTCAAAGATAATTAGTCTAATCGTATACTTAAGATTTCATTTCACAGCCAAATAAACTTGCATAAAATCTAGAATGAATATACATTAAAAGCTTTACTATTATTAGTCAAAAACAATTAACACACTCTTGCCTTCTATTTTGCCAAAATTAATAATTTAACATATTACAGCTGACAACTAAGAAAGACTGGGTTTCTAATCTAAAGGCACATTAATTACATAACACTTAAATATGAACTTCTCAGTGGGAATTAAGTTCATTCAGTACCCATTTTCCCTATAATCTAGGCTGGAGATCTGAGTGATACCTAACTTTATCAAAAGGTTCTATCATGAAGCACTAAAGGCCAGGAGGCACCCAGCTGTTTGGTGCCCCAGCCAGGAGACCCAAATGCTGGCGGCCTCCTCTTTCTCACTCTCCAGCTACCCACCCCAGCTCCTTAGAGGGAACCTCCCATGGCCTCCAAGACTAAAAAGTCAAAATTTAAAGTAAAATCTAAGGCACATGGGCACTCCAATGAAATGAGGACTTTTCTCCGGCATTCCAGCCCTACCAATCCCTCTCCTCCAGAATTCCCTCCCTCTTCTTTCCGCTGGGCTGGGGACCCTCAGTGCTTCCCACACGTGATCCCGCCAGCTGTGCACTCTCCTCCTCCTGTGCCCTTCAACCTTAGCGTGGACAGTGCTGCACTCTGTCCTTGCCGGCCCACAGCTCATGCACCGCAAGTGAACATCTCCCCTGGCGAGGTGCAAGATTCCTGAGAGCAGTAAAGGGATGGATGGAACTTCCCACAGTTTCTTAAAATGTCCTGGGTTTGCCTTCCATCAGTGTTTCCCACACATAAACATATAAGCACAGTACCGTGGATTACTGTTCCAGTAACTCTAACACATTATCCTGTAAGGAAAATGCCAGATTGTGGTCAGACTTGTGATCTTTAATCCTCAGAAGTTTCTCTCTCCTTGAAATAGGAAAAAACAAAAACAAAAACCAGCCCCCAGAATGCCCCTGGCCACATGAATAAATGTCACCTAACAGGAACACCCGTCCAGCAGTAAACACTTTCGTGGTTTCTAATAGCACAGAGAGACAGCAATCTCTGAGGATGCCTCCTCTCCTGACATCTGAAAAGGCGCTGTAACAGCTGCTCTCCCTTCCTGGACTCTGTATCTGCAAATTTAGAATAAAGAGTTTCTTACTGGGAACAATAATGGCCAAGTGAGACCCAGAGAGACTGTGTCCCAGTGTTAATGGCTAACTCCCACAGCAGAGCTGCACAGCACCATCAGCACGCAGCGAAAGATCTATTTTGTCTAGCACGACATCCATCTACACCTCCCCCAGCCACCCATTTAGAGGCAGTTACCAGAAACAAGAGGAGGAGGAAATGGTAAGAAGGGTGGGCAGGCACACCAGTCTGTATTTCACCTTCTCTTAGCCAACTCTGCCCACCTGGCACATACCTTCAGACTGGCCAGAGCCCCATGACAGGCTCTCAACACCTTGAGGTCTATCTGCCTGTGGCCAGAAGCTGTCACCATCGTTTTCTTTGAAGTGCTTTCCCCCTCAGACCCATGCCCTGTTCTCTCTTCCTACCAATTCCTACCTTTGTAAGGGTCTTGTATTTGCCGTGGTTGTATGGAAAGCAGCTTGGAGAGGCAAATGTATAGATGGGAGGGAAAAAAATGAAATTCATGATTTTCCTGAATTGCTTATCCTCAGAGTTCCAGGCTAGAAAAAAAACTCCAAACTCTGCTCTGTATTCGATCTAAAAGCCCCAATGAACAGCCCACAGGTTAGACTACAACTCAAGACAGAGATCTTCAGACAACGAACTGTAGCTTCACCAGAAAGGAAAAAAGCTAAAAGAGAACAAATCAAAGCTGACCACCTATTTTCACAAGGGCCGGGTGACATAACTCCAACCTCCTGTCTGCAAAGAGAGCAGGAAGGGACTGGGCATGGAGGACCTGAGCAGACTGTGGCAAACCCCCACTGGATCAGTGGCTCCAAATACTCCAGAGGAACAGGGGCCTGGCCTGGATTAGAAACCAGTTCCAATCACTTCTCGGCCTTTTAGCTAAGATCAAGTGTAGAAACCAGTTCAGGGCATTTGGATTCGCTCTGCACCTGGGGACATCTCTGTCTCTGTGCTGTCCCAGGAGTGTCCATGCTAGCAGAAAGCAGCCAAAACAAGTAGGTACCTGGACCCCATGCCAGCTCTGACCCAGTCTCTAAGTTAGAAGCCCTCCAGGTCCAAGTATCTCCAACTGAGGGACAGTCTACAAAATACCTGACCAATACTCTTCAAAAGCATCAAGTTCATGAAAAACAAGGAAGCGCTGAGAATGTGTCCTAGACCAAAGGAAATCAAGGAAACGAGGACTAAACGAACGTGGCTCCTGGATGGGACCCTAGAACAGGAGGAGGGCACTGGGGGGAAACTGATGAAACCCCAAACAGGACTACAGTTGAGAGTGTGGTGCCAACATTCACTTCTGAGTTTTGACAGAAGATATCCTGGTATAGATGTTAACGTTAAGGGGACAGGTTTTATGGGAACTCTGTGTTGTCTTCACAAATTTTCTATGTATCTAAAATTATTCCAAAATTAAGTTTATTTTATTTATTTATTTTTAAAGATCTTATTTTTAAGTAATCTCTACATCCAATGTGGGGCTTGAACTCACAACCCTGAGATCAAGAGTCACATGCTCTACTAACTGAGCCAGCCAGGCACCCCAAGTTTACTTTAAAAATAACTTTGTTTCAGGGTGCCTGGGTGCCTCAGTCAGTTAAGCACCTGACTCTTGATTTCGGCTGACATCATGATCTCATGGTTTGAGTTCGAACCCCACAGTGGGCTCCTGGGCTGACAGTGTGGAGCCTGGTTGGGATTCTCTCTCTCCCTCTGTCTCTCTCTGTCCCTCACCTGCTTGGTGTGTGTCTCTCTCTCCAAAAATACATACATATATATATATGGATATACATATCTGTACATATATATATTATATATATATTTTTTAAGTTTGTTTGGGGGCACCTGGTTGGCTAGTCGTTTGAATGCCCAACTCTTGACTTCAGCTCAGGTCATGATCCCGATCCTGATCTCAGGGTCATGGGATTGAACCCCTCATCAGGCTCTGCACTGAGTATGGAGCCTGCTTAGGATTCTCTCTTTCATTCTCTCTCTCTCTCTCCCCCCCCTCACCTTCTCTCTAAAATAAATTTTTAAAAATTTTTTAAAAAAGTGTTTCTTTGGAAGCTATTTTGATAGCTTCAAGCAAACTTAAAGGAACCGCAAGATATACACTTGAATAAAAAAACTAACAGAAAAAGTTAAGAATAAATTTCCTAACACCCCCACCTTCTTTGGCTTACATTGTCCAAAAGCCTTCTGTTTTTGGAGCAGAGAGGTCTCCCTGCAAAAGCACTAGGCAAGCGCAGCCCTCCCGGTCTTCCCAGCCCTAGAAACGGCGCTCTCTTCTCAAACTTCCTCCACACTGCCTGCGTCCCTGCTCCCCTGCCCTGGGGGCTGCCCTACCAGGAAAGCTCCGGCTCCGTGCAGGTTCCCTGCACTGTGCACCTATGTCCAGGTTCTTCTGCCCTCCTCTCTGGAGCAGCCCCACAAACGCTGGCAGGGCAATACCCTCCCTTGGGGCCAGTCTCCCCTCAGCTCCTGCGGTGGGGCCGTGGTGGGTGGGACTCACAGGGGAAGGGGGTGCATTCAGGTGTCCCAAATCCACTAAGCTGCCAGCTTTTTCACCCAAGGATTCCTTCAGGCCATGAGCATGGAGGTCTGATTCTGTTGAGATTTCTTAATCACCAGCCCATCCTCACCCCCTTCCACCCGAGACACAAAGCACAGTGCCAGCAGCTTCTGGGCAGGAGACTTTTCTAAGATTTAAACAAACAAACAAACAAATAAAGATAAGGCATTTAGATTACGAGTTTTGTTTTCTATTTTTTAGGAATGAGAATAAAATGCATTCACAAACAAAATCTATATTTAGATACACATTTTTAAGCTGTATATCTGATAATAACCAGCTATGCACATGCAATCAGTAGAAGACTATAATTTTAACCAATGAAAAAAACCCATGAAAGAAAAATGCCAAACTGCAGGAAGAAAAAAATGAGTTAACAATGGAAAAAGAGGGCAGTAAATTCTGAGCTTCAGAGATCGTGCACTGAGGGGACAGATGATTCTCTCAGTCTCCTGTCCAGCCTAAGTCACGGGCCACTCACTCTAAGGAAAAAATGCAGAACAGCTCAGTGCTCACCTTCAAGGAAGGAAGCCAGTTAATAATGACAAGTTAGCTTACTACCTTACCTGCCCCACAGGGCCTTGCTGCTCTGACTCTCCAGATCAGACCTTCCTAAGAAGAGAGCTAAGCAGGGCCAGTGTCCGGGCAATTTTCCCAAAGAATGGGCTGGTCCCATCATTTCCCGGAGGAGGAACCCAGGCGGCACTGCCTAACGGCCAGTGCTGGCCCACGCTTGGGCTAATGCTCCTGCCTGTCCCGCCCTCCTCCTAGGTCAGTGGCTCTCTCACTCACGGAGCATCCATAAGTGCATGGTGGGAACGTCTAAGACAATGGGGGGCTGCGAGGACAACTCCCATGACCATCAGCCACACAACCATCCAAGGAGGGTGGGGCTTCACGCACCTGGAGCCACAGGGGGGTGCTGCATGTGGTGGCACCAAGCCACAGAGCTTATGCCCCTTTTCAGACAGGATACTTTTATAAATTAGAGCAAAGTTAAGGCCTGGGGAAAGCCCTCAGTGACCTCATGAAAGCAGCATAGAAGGGGCGCCTGGGTGGCTTAGTCGGTTAAGCGTCCGACTTTCGCTTAGGTCATGATCTCACGGTTCGTGGGTTCAAGCCCCGCATCGGGCTCTGTGCTGACTGCCAGCTCAGAGCCTGGAGCCTGTTTCAGTCTGTGACTCCCTCTCTCTCTGACCCTCCCCTGCTCACGCTGTCTCTCTCTCTCCTAGAAATAAATAAAACATTAAAAAATAAAAAAATAAAAGAAAGCAGCAGAGAAATATATACCATTTCCTCTAAGGTCCTTACATCATAAGGGAATAGCAGCTTGGCTTGTGGGCAGAGGGGGCTGCTAGGGTGACCCTCATCCTCAGTTAGGAGGTCCTCCTAATGGGAAAGCAACTGCCTTGGGAACTGCCTCTCACGCGGAATCCACATCACCAACATTGGCTCTTCTACAGCTTCAGTACTTAGGGTCTGGCTACGGGAGGACAGTGGTCCCCAGCAGACCTCGTCCACCATGGCGCAGTGACAACATGAAAACCTCAGCTCGAATACTATATGCTTGACACCAATGGTTTGCTACTCCAGACGTAAACCAACAACTGGGTCCCTAAAACCTGCAAGGAGGAGCTACAGCTACAAAAAGAAACCCGTACCTCTGAAATATAACCTTTCAAGGGTCAGGTAGGTGATATAATATACATACAGAATAAGAGGATATCTCCTTCTTAAACTGTATTTCCTTAGACAACGGAAGAACAGAACATGAATCCTTGTTTTTAAGCATTTGACTTCTTCCTAGTTTGGAATGCTTTCATACTGGGCATTAAATAGACAACAAACCATTTATGATGAAGCCCTCTAACCCTTGAGCATATACAGCTCTAAATGCAAGGAAATCACAATGTACATGTATAATTCTCACATGCTTTTGTTAACAAATGGCAAAAACGGGAAGATACAAGTTATGTGACAAATGCTACTGGAAGCCCAGACATGAGAACCATGAGAAGAGAGGATGAAAAAGAGTAACAGAAGCCATCCAGAGACTCAAGGTTTAGAAAGATAAGGACAAAGCAAGGTGCAGAACCTGCTTCAGAGCTGACTATATAAGAAAACCTACTGCAGACCAAATCAGACAGGGGTGGGCAGAACACACACACAAAGAAGCTCATCAGTCACAGTTACCAGGGGGGTAGTTTCCACTGGGGGAATTTCTTCGGGCAAAGAGGAAGAGCTGAAGAGGAGAAACTGGCAGCCTAGAGCACCGTGGACCCCACCTGGGCTGTACAGGGCACACAGCAGGTGCATCTGAGAAGGGGCCCTCATCAAGGAGAAGCAAAGTGGCAGGCGAGGAGAGGTCGGAAAGTCCTAGGAACACTGGAACTGAGGCACCCTTCCAGCAAGTGCTCCTTCCCCAGTCACCAGGGAAGGGGGCTAGGAAGAAAGTGTGTCAATGTTTTCAGCCGTCCAGGGAAGAGTGTGTGATGAGAATGCGGTGTGGCCATCCCCTTGAGATGGATCCACTTCCTTCACTGCAGGAGACCATCCACAGCCGGGCCGCAACTGAATACATGCCCTGTACTTCAGACTGGGTTCAAGAGCGAGGTCTGCAAGGGATAAAACTTCCCCTCCTGGGTGGTGCAGTTCCCAGGTCCACTGCAGGTCCCGTCCTCCCAGTTACTCAGAAACGGGGAGGGAGAGCAGAAAAGTTAACTCCAGGTCCTTTTTCCCACAGGTACCACTGCAGGTCAAAGGGCAAAACAAGATTTTCTGTAAGGCTTCAAGCTTCCCTGCAAATCTTATCAGCCTTCTCTGACAGCATCCGATATACAGCTGTCGCTTTGAGATACAACTCCCACTCCAGTACAATTAATTCCAAAAGAGAAAAACAGGTTGAAGAATGAGACTTTAACAATGATTTCATTGTAACAGCTAAGCTTCAGCCGGATGAATTCTAACTGAGATACCGCCGAAATGCACACATGGATGCGCACGCGCCCGTACACACACACACACACACACACACACACACACACACACACACAAGCAGCTGCCTGCACGCGGCCTCTCCAGCCTTCTCCAGCGCAGGCAGACCTGCCACCACTAGCACCACCAATATGCAGAAGGCACACACCTCCAGAACGACCCTCCTTGGCATCCAGACACCTTCACACATGCCTTTAAATATTTCCATTCCCTGAAGGCTGCAAGCTGATTCAAAGCACAGTGGCTGGTGCAGAGGACACCTGATCCCATCTGTGGGATAGAGGAGGGCACTAGGCCACCAGGAACTATGTGCCCACCTTTATCAGGCCCCTGGGCCACACTCCAAATGCAAACCGTACTTGTCTGCTCTGCGGGCCGTGTGTCCAGGCAGGGGCTGCTGACGGAGGATGTGGCTGCCTTTTCCACGTGCTGAGCTTGCCGGGCCACCAGCTCTCCTGTGGCCCCATGTGCAGTCCCACTATTTACACAGAAACCTGAATCAGTTCCTCTGATGAGGGATTTGAAACCCACAAATGTAAATCCTTTATAGCAAACTCTCTTAAGACTTTCAAAAGAACTTGGAATGTCTTGGGGGTAAAAATTTCAGTTTAAATAACGAAAAATTTCCAGACTAAGAGGATGGAAACAGACTCTGTGCAACTACATAAATGCAACCACTCAAGCACTGAAAACAGATCCTCAAAAACTATCACGAACGCAAAAGGTCTTTCATATCCAATACACTATCAGTAGAACATACTCCCCATCACTCTTGAAAACACACACTCTGGGAAGCCTGGATGGCTCAGTCAGCTAAGCATGATTTCAGCTCATCATAATCTCACGGTTTGTGGGTTCAAACCCCACACTGGGCTCTGCACTTGCAGCAAGGAGCCTGCCTGGGATTCCGTCTCCCAAACTCTCTATCCCCTCCCTACACACATGCACACGTGTGCTTCTCTCTCTCTCACTCTCCTCTCTCTCTCAAAAATAAATAAAAAGGAAAGGAAAGAAGCACTCTGCCTATTGATTCAGCCAGAGACTGAAAACAAAAGTGGTTCTCAATATTCAAGTTATTTTTTAAAGAGTCCGGTATAAAACGCGACCCAGTTACAGAAGAACACGCTACTAAAAAGGCTTGAATGATACATGTCCAAAACTTAACGGTTTCCACACCAGCACTTCCTCTCCCGTGATTTGACCTTTGAACCTGCCTTCAAACCCAAAACAACTGCACTCCTTTCCTCTATGGCCGGCTATCGTCAAAAGGGCAGGCACGGAGCATGCACACATCCCTAGCCCTCACACCTGCTGAAGGAGTCATTTCTGCATGAAGTGTTCCTCCGCCACTCGTGGGCTTCCACCCAAGTCCATTTTTACAGGCCATTCTCCTCAGGAAAGGTCAAAGTATACTACTAGGGAGGATTCTCCACACTACCAACTCAGAGGGAACTGAGCGTGCTCACCCCGTTTCTGCAGCAATTCCCAGTTCACCACACCCTTGCCCCACATGCACCCAAACTCCACGTCAAGTGGCTCTCAAGTGGCTCTGGGGATGAGGACATAGAATGAAAGGAGGACACACCCTGGAGCCGCCTTTTCTTCCTCCCCAAAACTGTGCTAAAGGCGGCCCAGAGGCCAAGGCCTGCTTTGAAGAGCTGCCCAAGGCCTCTGCTCAGGCCCCGCATCTACACAGGCTGCTGCTGTAATCCTTCCCCCAAAACACTGTCAGAAGAGAACAAACCCACACCGCCACCTCTTAGTATGAGGACCTCACCCTCCCGGCTCTGCAGGGGCGTCACAGGGACAGAAATACATCACACCATCCAAGACCACATGAGGGGGAGCTACCCAAAAAGGAGTGTGGAAATCAGAACCCACTTCTCATGTCCCCCACTTTTCCAACCACCTTCCCACACAGGTGCAGCCACGCTTGCCAAAGCTAGAGCCACCCTACCTGAAGTGTGCAGGGAACCGCCTGCCTTCTCCCGCTTCACCTTTAGCAAATCCCCACAGCTCTGGCCTCCCAAAGGGAGGATTCCAAGCCTCACCCATTCAGAATATCGGCCCTCAAAGAGAGATGAAGTGGAGCCTCTTTCCAAACAGCTGCTTTCTGACAGCGTGCGGCTGAAACAGGCTCCAGGGGTCACAGAGTTCAGCCATCTGCCCCACGAAGTAAGCAAGCGTGCTGTCCTTCCACGTGAAGATGTCCCCCTGCCTCCGGCACGGCACAGTCAGGACATTCAGGCCCGACCCCAGGGAAGCCGTTCTGGACAGTGGCACCAAGGACTTCCTCAAGCCAAGCGGTGCCTGAGCTGCCCGGCAGGCCGGCCCTCGGGGCCCTCCCCACGCGACAGGACAGAGAGTGGCCATGCCTCTGCCACGGCCCAGTCGGGGGTTCACACTGCACTCCGTTTACCAGGCAGATACTTAACCTCCCTGCATCCCAGTCTCCATACCTGTAAAATGAGAACGACACCTACCTCACACAACACTATCTACACAGAAATCAAGCAACACGGGGTGAGCGATCCGGAAAAGTGTCTGCTTTTAAAGTGAGTGTTCAACAGGGGCCCCTGGGTGGCTCAGTCTGTTAAGCATCCGCTCTTGATTTCAGCTCCGGTCGTGATCTCATGGTTTGGTCAGGATTTCACAGTTTGTGAGTTAGAGCACGGGGCTGCTTGGGATTCTCTCCCTCCCTCTCTCTCTGCCCCTTGCCACTCTCCAAAAAAAAACAAAAAAAAAAAAAANAAAAGCCCTTCCTCAGCCGGCCCAATGGACCACTGGCTCTTCCCTATTCATAATTTTAATGGGGCCCATCATTCTTCATTTTAATCTTACTCATCCACATATTCCCTTGGCCCCCCCCAAAAAAAAAAAAAAAAAAAAAAAAAGGTAAAAATTTAAAAAAACCAAGTAGGTGCTCAATAAATAGTATCTACAGCCTGTGGCCACCGGAGGGGCAAAGCCGGGAAAGGCCAAGTGCAGACCTCCTTGTGCTGCTCAGCTGCTGGCTGCACACACGTAGAGAGGGGTGCAATCCATAGCTGGGACAGGGGCTCCTCTGCATAGTGCCACCCACAAACTCACCCCCACCACCAACCCTGGCTGTCCTCAGCTGAAAAAGCCAATACTGGGCCATGTGGATTTCACCCAGAGGGGAAATGCGGCCCATCCTCATAGGGTTGGGGTGGGGGGGAGGATCCAGCTGAGGACGCAAAAGCCTTGTTCCTCTTGTTTCCTGACAGGGAGGTCTCTCCATTACACCGAGATTCATTTTCTCTCAATAGACGCCAGCAATTTTGCGCTAAAAAGGTGGCTTACGCAAAGAAAATCCCCGATGTCAAATGTCCACCGTGTGGAACGGCCAAGTCGGCAAGGCAACCTGCGCTCTGCCTCTTCCGACGACTCCAAAGGGCGCACCTTGCAGCAACAGCACCGCCCTAAGAAAGTTCGTTTCACAGGCTTCCCGGGATCACGCTCACCCCCGGCCTCCACTGAGGCTCGCCAAGAAGCCAATTTCGTGTTTTCGCCTGTCAGCCCAGACACCCCAGGGTACAGTCACATGTCGCAACAGTCAAAGACGGCCCCTTTCCCTTTCACCATTTTCTCAACTGAACAGGTCCTCCTTTGCGACTCAGGAGCGTCAGAGTCCTTAACCTGAAGTCCACTGAGGAGCCGCAGAAGGTTCATGAACCAGTGGAGGTAAGACAAGATGCGGAGCCGCTCTGTGTTTTAATCTCAGGAGCGGATTTATTCCTTCCATCAGATTCTCAAAGGGGTACAAGACACCCCCGATCCAAAGAAAAAATATATTGAGAACGGCTACCACAAAGCTGCACGCTGCGAAATATGGAGGCAGGTCCATTTTCTGGGTCTTCTTTCATTTAGGCGATTTTCCTTTGCCTTTGGAAGCAAATTTCGCACCCACGTCTCAGTCGCGCCCAAGGTATAAATCGTTAAACCACCTTCGCGACTCCCCAACTCAAACACGCGCAAAACATCAAAACACTAAAGATACTTTTAGCAACAGAGAGAAGAAAAAAAACAAAAAACACCGTAGAAACACTAGCGATACTTTTAAGCAAAACATTCAACCCAACAAGTGCTTTTCCTTTTTGTCCCCCTGAAACCCCTCCTCCCGGTCAGGATCCCTCGCTCCCCCCCAGCACCCCTCCTCCCCCGGTAGCAGGTTCAAGTCAGGCCTCCCCGGGGCTTCCCACACTCGATGCCGGTGCCGGAGAAGAGCCCCGAGGCAGGAGCAGCAGCCCTGGCCGCTCGGCCGCGCCGGGACAGCAGTCTATCAGATTCCGTCCTAAGCGTCCATTCGGGGGGCCTGGAGCATCAGGTGCTCCGGGCCAGAACTCGTACCTCCTGCTTCGCTGCGGCAGAGGCACTGGGACCCCCTTCCAGGTGAAGGCCCAGGGCGGCTCCTCCCGCAGACGGAACGAAAGGTAACCCCAAAGGCTCGGCTGCAGGCCGCGCGCGCCGAAAACAAACTTTCCAAGCACTTCCACCGCGACAGGCCGGTGACACCTCCCCGGCCTCCCCCGCCCTCCGCGNGGGCCGGGGGGGAAAGGGGGTGAGCTGTCATCCCTGGCTCCCACAGGGGGAAACTGAGTCTCGCAGGGTCCCCCGCCCCCCCAACCCAAGCTGGCCAAGGTCACGCCCAAGGCGGCGACGGGGCTGGGTTCGGACGCGTGGCTCCGACCGGGAGCTGGGCTCTGCATTAACACCGAGAGACGCAACTTTGCTGGCTACAAAACAGAGAAGTGTTCAAGAGGGAAATCGGGGCTGCAAAATCAAATATAAATTTGGAAGACAACAGCCCCATCGCATCACTGCTAATAGTCCCAGGGACACCTTCAGAACTTCTTTGCTTATGTTTTTTTTTTGGGGGGGGGGGGAGTTGTTATTGTTGATGATGATGATGTTGAATTTTTTTGTAGTTATTAATGATGATGGTGTTATTGTTGGGGTTTTTTTAGTTGTGGCAAAATATACATAAAATTTAACACCTTAACTATTGGAACACATGCCGTGTGCACAGTTCAGTGACACACAGTACAACCACATTGTTGTGTTGTGACCATGCTGCCTTTAAAAAAATCAGAATCATCTTTGTTACCTCCAGGTTGCATACTTTTAAATAACCTTCTTTTTCGGGGCGCCTGACTTAAGCTCAGGTCATGATCTCACAGTTCATGGGTTAGAGCCCAGCATCACTCATAACTCCAAGCCTGCTTCAGATTCACTCTCTCTTCCTCTCTGCCCCTCCCCTGCTTGCTCTCTCCCTCTTGAAAATAAACATTAAAAATATTTAATTAAAATAAAAAAACTTTCTACTTCCAAAAGAAACACGTTTATTTTTTAAAAAAATAATGTAGTACAGAGACTAGATAAATTAATCCATAATCCCACTAACTAGAATTAATTCTTGAATAGCAGTGATTGCTGCTAACATTGACCCAGCACTCACTCTTAGGAAGGAATTTTCATGCCTAATCTCTAAACAAGCATCCTTGCTAGTACTGCCCCACTTTTCAGATGAGGAAACTGAGGCATACTGCAGTTCTGAAACTAGCCCTACGTCTTATAGTGCCACAGCCAGGGCCTTGATACCCATATTCCAGAGACTATGTTTTGACCATTAGACTGTACAGCCTCTGCTTGTCCAAATTTCCAGTCTTCTGTACATTTATGTACCTTAAAGAAAGTAAATGTAACTTCTACTCCCCAAAAGGGCTTATGGAGTTTTGATACTTTTGTCACATGACGCTGTCTCATCCTGTATCCTGTACAGCTCTCCTGACACCTGGCTGCCATCTTCCCCAGTCGTAAGGGCTGCAGAGGACTCAGCTGGAGGAAGCCTATAGTTTATAGATCCATGCATCGATCAAGTTCCCTGCCGACTGACACTGAAGTGGTTCCCGGACTTCTTCCTCATAGACAAAGCCCTGCACTTCAAGTCAAGCACAGCTTTACTGATTTCCTTAGGATAAATTCTTAGCAGGTGAAATTGCTGGGTCAAAGTATGGGGATCCCTCTCAGGACTTTTGATACATGCTGCAAATTTTCCAGTTGCTTACCCCACTCCAGACACTAACCCTCAGTGAACACAAAGACAAGGTCAAGACAGGTACCAGCTTTTGCCACCAAAGCAAGCCACATTCAGCCCTTGAGAACACTGGGAACATTCTCCTACGTCAGAATCCTTAGTGCCTATTAAAAGCAGTACATCTGGGGCGCCCGGGTGGCTTAGTCGGTTAAGCGTCCGACTTTCGCTCAGGTCACGATCTCGCGGTTCGTGGGTTCGAGCCCCGCGTCGGGCTCTGTGCTGAGTGCCAGCTCAGAGCCTGGAGCCTGTTTCAGAGTCTGTGACTCCCTCTCTCTCTGACCCTCCCCTGCTCATGCTGTCTCTCTCTCTCCTATAAATTAAAAAAAAAAAAAAAAAGCAGTATATCTGATTTTACCCACAACAGCGCCATGAGCAGTGAGTACTATGACCATTTCCATCTTGTACTTGAGGAAACTGAGGCTTCAGGGCCTTGCCTACTCTCAGTCATAAAGGTTCTAGGTCACCGAGCACAGAACTCCAAACCAGCCCTGCCCAGTACCACCACCTCGCTCTTGGCCACTGCACTCAACTGCCTCCCAACAAACCCTTCTTTTGTATTTTAGTCCTCACAAAGTAATAGTAACGTATCCTCAGAGAATGCTAACCATTTTACAAGACCTACGTTACTAAATTCTCATCACAACTCTGTGAGACGCTCAGTATTTGTTACCATCTTCCATGTGAAATTTGCCAGACTATACATTAAATGCAATTGTAGATAAATACGCAGCTTTAGAGTCTAAAGAATACACATCAGGAGCGACCTTTCCCAGAACGTTACTGACCGATGTCCTCCACCAAATGACGGGGTAAACCAAGACGACGTGAGGTCCGGGAAACAGGAAGAAAACAAAACACACAGGAGGGTGGTGGAGGGAAGTCCCAGGATCTGTCCGTCCAGCAAGGACGCACTGAGTCTCCCTCCATCCCAAGCACTGAGCGAGACCAGTGAACAAAACAAAATCTCTCTTCTAGTGGGACTTGGATGCCACTGGGGGTGGGGGGTGGGCAGGGCAGGAGAGACCATCAAACAAGCAAGTCTTATGACATGTTAGAAGATAGTAAGTGCCAGGGGGAGAAAGAAAATCGGCGGGGACTCAGGAGTGCCTGGGGAACAGGTGCGATTTTAAAAGGATAACGAGGAGAATCCCCAGGGTAGGAAGGGGGAACAAGCACATTTACAGCCACAGGACAGACGCGCTGATTGAACCCACAACTACCATCGTCCTCTGCCTTGAAGGGACCCGGAGAGGAACGGGGGCCCGAGAGAGCTGAATCCTCACCTCTTGTAACAGAAAATCAACAGACAGTGACTGTACATGAGGAGTCAAGACACAAAGTAGAGGGGCGCCTGGGTGGCTCAGTCAGCTGAGCATCCAACTTTTGATTTCACCTCAGGTCACGATCTTCAGGTCACGGTCTCACGGTTCATGAGTTCAAGCCCCACATAGGGCTCTGTTCTGACAGCTCAGAACCTGCTTGGGATTCTGTCTCCTCCCTCTCTCTGCCCCTTCCCCACTGGCATGTGCATGTTCTCTCTCTCTCTCAGTGGATAAACAAACAAACAAAAAAGACATAAAAAGATGGACCTAAACATCAGGAACCACATTTAAAGCCTGCTAAGCAGGAGGTAAGTAGAGGGAAGGGAGGCAGGGGCTGCTGTTGTTTATTACCAGCCTGTTTGGAACTCTCTGGCCTCTTGGGGCACCTGGGTGGCTAGGTCAGTTGAGCGTCTGACTCTTGATTGAGGCTCAGGTCATTATCCCAGGGCTGTGGAATTGAGCCCTGCATTGGGCTCTGCTCTGGACACGGAGCCTGGTGCCTGGAATTCTCTCTCAGTCTCTCTCTGTCTCTCCCCACACCCCCTTTGCCCCTCTCCCCTGCTTGGGTGCTTGCTCTCTCTCTCCCTCAAAAATAAATAAACATTAAAAAAAAAAAAAGAACTGGCCTCTTAAACATTGATGCAAATAAAAATGAACAAAATGGATGTATCTTCTCCCTGGAGATTCTAAGCAGCTCTCACGAACATAAAACTGTTCAAGGCTGTTTGCGACAGCACAGTTTTAACAGAAAGCGAAAAGAGAAAGGAAAAAGAGCCAAAACACTCATCAACGAGAGAATGGTAAAATAAATTATGGGACGTTCATCCTGGAGAATTCGATGCACCTACAGGAAAGAAAAGAAGGAAGGTCTAACCAAGAGCACAAAGGCAGAGAAGCAAGTCACGGAATAGGAACCGAGGACTTTACCTTTTTTTTTTTTTAGTTAGAGTCGCTCACACCGAAGCACAACCATGTAGTTCTTCGGCAATTCAAGGAGAAACAGGGAGGGGGGAAACCTTGAGGGAGAAGGACGCGGAGAAGCTAGAGCCCACTGGAGCAGCAGGTGGAACAGGCACCCTTGCTGGCCTCGGGGGGAGGGATGAGGGGAGAGGGGCAGGGCAGGGAGGAGCAGTGGAAAGAGGAACCAAGGACAGTGGTCAGTTCTTGTCGGCCTCAATGGCAGCCAATGTACAAGCCAAGGCCAGGCCAGGCCACCCCTCTCTACCCAGGGAGAGGCAGGGCACCCCCTCCATGGGTCAGATGTGGCTGCCCATCCCGGGACAGGTGGGATGGACTCACCTGGCCCCGCAGAGTTCGCTGGCACTCGGGCTGGAGAAAGGAGAGGGATAGCCCGTGGCTCTCACCTCTCCCTTCCCTGCCTAGTGCCTCTGTGCCGGGTGGAAGGGTGACCCGAGGCCAAGAATGCAATGCCTGGCTTGACACTGTGAGGTCATGTTGCACCCAAGGAGGAGCAGGAGAATGCCCGTTATCATCCTGGGGGGAGGGGGGGCTGGAAGGCTGCCTGTGTACACGGCCTGGGGTGGGAGAAGCCCCCACTGCAAACTGGGCCCTGTGCCTCCCATGGCCCGTGCTATTTCACCCATTTCTCACTCATTTCTCAAACCCTCAGGGCACTAGGGAGAAAACCCCGGCTCTGAGGCTGGGGCACTTGCCCAACGTCACACAGCTAATGTATTCGTTACCAAGCTCCGTGTAACAAATCATCCCAAAGCCCAGAGACGTAAAACAACAAACATTTATGATCTCGTGGTCTCTGTGTGTCAGGAAGCCAGGAGCAGCCTGGCCGGGTGGTTCTGGCTCAGGGTCTCTCAGGAATTTGCAGCAGAGACGTCAGCAAAGGCTGAGTCACCCAAAGGCTTGACGACAATGGGACGGACCACTTCCGAGGTGGCCCATTCATTCAGATACTGGGGGAGGCCCCAGTTCCTCACCATGGTGGCCTCTCCACAGAGCCTTCCTGACTATCCCTATGCAGCTAGCTCTCCCCAGAGTGAATGATTCGAGAGAAAGAGAGCACGCCTAGCACAGAACCTGCAGTGACTTTTATACCCTAATTTCCAAAGCAATCTAGCATCACTGCTGCCACACTCCACTGCTCACACACACACGCCTGGNCCCGAAGGATCGCTGGGGACCATTCCCAAGGCCGAGCACTACAGCTAGTTGAGGGCAGAGCCAGGACTCCAATTCCGCCGGGACACACGGAGACATGGGGAGAGCCAAGATAAGAGAGGCAAGCCAGGCCCGCACCCCTGGAGGTTTTGAGGCATGCAGGGAAACCCACTAGCACACATCCAGTTAGGAAAACAAGGGGACCTCTTCAAAGACGAGGACGTGGTCTCTGGCCTGTGCGCACTGAGTGCCCGGTCACCGTCCCTAAGGCTCCCCAGAGGCCTCTAGCCGCAGGTGGATGGATCAAAGATGCCAAAGCCAACAACTTCCAGGCCACCTGGGAAAAATGTCTTCCTGCATAAATTGTGCTCCGTGAGGGAAAACTTTTAACTAGCCCTGGAGACAGGAAACAGAAAGTTGCATCGAATCTCAGGCAAGTAACCTTCCCTCCCTAAGTCTCAACTTGCCCACCTGTAAAATGGGCTGACTCCAAAAACCGGTCAAATCCCAAAGATTGAAACCCTCCAGTATTCAGCACATCGGGAAATGAGCGCTTTCATATGCACTGATGATAGGAATGTAGTATCTCCTTCAGACCTAGGCAGCAGGGGGTCCTGACTGATGCCCTTCTCTCTGGAAGAGGCAGTGGAAAGAATAACGGCCCCTCCAATAATGTCCACGTCCTATTCACCCAACCTGTGACTATATTACACAGAGAGAGTTAAGACTGCTAATAAGCTGACATTAAAAGAGGAAGATATCCAGGGTTATCTAGCTGGGCCCAATATGATGACAGAGGTCCTTAAAAGATGGAAGAGAAAGAAAGAATCCAAGTCCAAGTGAGGCAACACAGAAAACACAAGTGGCCAGCCCCAGCTTCACAAATGCAAGATGCCATGAGACTGCCAGTGTGGACAGCACACAGCTGGACATGGAAGATTCCCCCAGAACCTCTGGGGAGAACAAGGCTCTGCTACCACTTCGTAGCCCACTGAGATGTATTCCTGACTCCAACCTCCAAAGCTGTAAAATAAAGGTGTGTTCTTTGGAACCTTTAATTTGTGGTAATTTGTCACAGGAAAAGAAAACTAATATGGGAGACCCTCCTGTGGCCACACCAAACCCGGGAACCCACAGGGACAAAAGGAGTGCCCATCCAGGGTCCCCCTCCTGCCTTCTAGATGCACTTGAGTATCTGGGCCCCCAGAGTTCCCTGCCCTTCATTCCATGGTCCCTCCTCCTCAGGGCAGCTGGGGTGGGGGGGGAGGGGGGGAGGAGCCCGACTGGTCCAAGGTGGGACCTAGTAAACGATGTGAAGCATCCTTCCTAGAGAACACTGGGCACCTTGTTAAAATAGGGACACATTTCGATGTGTACCCACCCAGGGAGCTTACCATTTCATGCTGCTTAACTAGAAAATACCGAAGAGCACAGCAGTATCAAAAGTGTAATTCCAGTTTACAAGACAAACCAAGACACAAACGTAGGGACAGGGACAGGATCACGTTAGAAGGATCACACCAAGCTCTTCATGGTGGCGAACTGGGAGGCAGGCAAGGCTCAGAGAGAGCCACGCTCAGGGCACAGGGCCGCCCCTACCCCGGAGCTGCCTGGGGACCACAGGGGCACATGGAGGAGGCCCCAGGGTCTAAACTGAGCCCGCCCCCCATTCACCTCCTGGGGCCACACCTCCCTCCTTCNCGGGGCTGCTTACTGCAGCACAAGGTCCGCGTGGACCCGGCCCCTGGGCTGCGGCCCGGCCCCGCGGCGGAGCGGGTCGGGCCGGACTCGCTGCGCACCGTCTGTCGTTCGCGGCC
Source organism: Crocuta crocuta (assembly GCF_008692635.1). Classification (NCBI taxonomy): domain Eukaryota; kingdom Metazoa; phylum Chordata; class Mammalia; order Carnivora; family Hyaenidae; genus Crocuta; species Crocuta crocuta. The sequence goes on from NW_027529647.1 coordinate 2,468,048, forward strand.
AGCCCCTGTTCGGGCGCGGTTGCCCCCCACCCCCA
>NW_027529647.1:2468105-2476471 GCF_008692635.1 Crocuta crocuta
CTTCCCTCCGCAGGGCCGTCCTGATTGGCCGCGCCAGAGCCCCGCCCCTCCTGACACCGCGGAGCCCGCCCCCAGGGAGGAGCCCCTCCTACGGCCAGCGGGTCCCTCCCGCGCGCCGCTCCGCTTACTGCAGCACAAGGTCCGCGTGGACCCGGCCCCTGGGCTGCAGCCCGGCCCCGCGGCGGAGCGGGTCGGGCCGGACTCGCTGCGCACCGTCTGTCGTTCGCGGCCAGCCCCTGTTCGGGCGCGGTTGCCCCCCACCCCCAGGCAGGCTTCTCCGGTCTGGACCACCCAGATCCTCTGCACGAATCGGCGCCACGCCGCTACCCTCGGAGCCTACGGAGACCGAAGCTTCTGGAGGGGCGCCTCGGCGCCTGGACTCGAACCCGCGTGCACCCGGCGCAGTCCGGGACCCTGGAGCGGACGCCTCTGGAGTTCCCAGGTGCGGCCGCCAGGCGGCCCTCGCACCACTCCGTGGAGTCCCGACACACCCGCCCCTGCATCGGGCCTCACCGCCCCTGGGCCCTCGGTGCCTCCCGCCCACGTACAGACAAAGCCAGCCACGGAGGAGGTGCGCACCGCGCGCCAGGTCACCTCTCCAAGGACCCCACCCCAGCTTTCCCCACTTCAACGAAAGTCACCCCCGCCCACCAGTGGCTCAGGCGCGCCCCTAGTGTCCGGGTCTACACCCACGCTAGAGCAAGGCTGGCCCCACTTCACTTGTCTCAGGCTCGGCTCCTTTGTCGCCCTACAGCCAGACCCTCAGGGGCCCCTTGCGGGGGGGGGGGGGTACTTAAAATGGCAGCACGTCTTCCGTCCAAAACCCGGCAGCCTCAGACTCAGAGAAGCGGGAACCAGGGTAGGTACCTAGCGGGAACGGAGCTGCCCCGAGGGGCGAAGGGAGAGTTCTGGAGAGCGCGGTGGCGATGGCTGCACCCTGCTCCCGCGAGGGTGGCCGGCGGGGCCAACCGACACACTAAGCCTGCGCTGCTGGATCTGCGTGGGGCAGTTCCGCGGGCCTGGGGTGCCCGTGGCAACCAGCACCGGCCCCTGGCGGCCCTGCGGTCTCCCTTGCAGACCACTAGTCCCGCGAGCCCTTCCGGGATGCTCCAGCCAAGACGCAGCGAGCCCACAGGTCCAAGCGAGGCCCGGCAGCTGAGCAGGCCAGGCCAGGCCAAGTCCTCGCTCCCAGGCTCACCGGCTCTAGAACTTGGAGCCCCACTTTCCCCATCTGAGAATGGGCAGGACAAAAGGGAAACTCCTTTGGCTTTCTGGCAGAGAACGGGTTAACGCTAGTAATGCGCTTGGAATAAAGGCGACACCAAATAAGGCAAGTGCCCACTGCTCAGCCTTTGACTACCTGGGAGCACTCACCTGCTCCCTCCCGCCAGGGCGGGGGCTCCGGGCTCCCCATCACTGGGGTACCCAGCTGTCTTCCAGCCACTGGCACGATGCAGGAGCCGATGCAGGAGCCGACCAGTCGCCTGTTAGATCTAGGATGTCCCTGCTGCCCACAGGCACGTGGCCGGTGACCCAGTCCCTCGGTACACCTACGGCTGGCTTCTGTCCCAGGCCTTTCCTGAGCCCTGCCTTACAGTGCTGGCTCTTCCCAGGCTGTTCATTCAGCCTCAAACACAGCTGGGACCTAGGGCTGTTGTTGTCACTTTGGGCCCAGACACGCTTCTGTAGTGGGCTCGGTGGCAGAGGCAAAAGGGAAGGCCGCCAATCCACACACGATGGCATCCTGGGACACGTGTCTTCAACCTCTTATTCCTACAACTACACCCATACAAGAGGGGGCAGGTTCTGCCCACCCCGGCATGCAAACAGGGACAAGGTCAACCCCAGGGCCGAGGCGACACCAACCCGGACATGTGATTCCCACGTCGCGGCTGCCCTGGTGACCTGCAGGGCTCCCCAAACCCCACTTGCCTCAAAGCAGCCCTATCAGCCCCTGCTCCCAGCCTGGGGCCGCTGCTGCCGGGACGGGGGGCTGGGCAGCCGCAGGACCCGACTGGACTCCGGACGCTGGTGACCCCGGAGCTGCCCACCGACACCAGGCAGGGTCCCCCCCAGCTATGCAAACCGGGGGCAAGTGGGATCCCCAGGCCCACCTGGGAGTCAGATGAGAAGGGGCTGTTCAGAAAAGGCCCCAAAGGAAGCCGAGCCTTGATTACCCCAAGGGCTCAAAGAAATAGGGCTGCGGGCTGGGCAAGGAACGGTGGCCTGGGTCACCTCAGGGCCCCTCGGCCACTGCTTCCTACACGCAGAGCCCGGGGACCTGGAGTCCTCTTGAAGGCTGAGAAGGAACAGCTGACACCCTGCTCAGACCCAGCACCATGACCTTGGGCCTCTGCTCTGCCGGCCCAACTCAAGGTGCAGAGGGAGAGCCCAGGGCCATCCTCACACAGCCGCCTCCAAGCCCCTGCACGGCCCACCCAAGGCCCCTCCCACATCCCAGCCCCAGCTCCTAATTGTTCCCACAAACAATTCTCCCCACGTAAGATCCCAAAAAGCACTGGGGCACCTGGGTGGCTCAGTCGGTTAAGGAAGAGTCCGACTTGATTTTAGCTCAGGTCTCATGGTTCGTTGGGATCGAGCCCCAAGTCAGGCTTTGCGCTGACAGTGCAGAGCCTGCTTACGATTCTCTCTCTGCCCCTTCCCTCCTTCAAAATAGAATTTAAAAATCCCAAGAAGTACCCTTTCCCTCAGCCCCGACACGTAAACTTCTGAAGCCGTCCACACTCACCGTCCCCAAGCCCTTTCCTGTCCGCGTTCCAACCTATGGCCAGGGCTTTCCCCTCCAGCCCTTCACTTCCAAGCAGCACAACTGAGTGTGGGGCTGCAGGCCTCAGACACAACTGTCCAACAGAGAGGGGCCCTGCCCCCTACAGGGGGGCCCCCCGCAAGGCTGGGATCCAGCCGCTCCCAGCCCTAAGGCACACACCCTCCCGTCCTCACCCCACCCAGAGAGCCAAAGATGGGGAGGAGGGGGGCGGGGGGGGGGGGCGANTCAGACACAGACAAGTCCCTGCTGGGAGAACGTTTATCCAGCCGCCTCCACCTGGCAGGCCTCCACCTGGGGCAGGGCTCCCACTCGCTCCCAGGAGACCAGCTCCTCGACGGCTCGGCCCTGACAGTGTCCAGCTAAGGCTGGGCGTCCTTTCCAGCCGTGGTCCTCAGTCACTGCCTGGCCTCCTCCGCCTGCCACACCAACTCGCCCGAGATGTAGGTGGCCCGCACGTGGAGGGAGTCATCAAGCACCAGGAAGTCTGGGGCAGAGGCAGGCGGTGAGATGGAGGCAGGGGTGGGCCCGCCACCGCCCGCACACCCATCCGGCTGGGGGGGAGACTGAAGCCTAGGGCACCCCACCCCATCAGAGGCTGACGGAGGGCCTGGAAACGGTGTTCCCGGCACAGGACACACGGGACAGAGGCCCCAGTTGCCCCTCACCTGGCCTGATGGGAAGAGGGGCCCGGGCTGATGTGGGAGGCCAGGCAAGGCCACCTGGGCACAGGGAAGACCCCAGCTGCCCTGGCCCCGTCCCAAGTCCCGAGCCCTCCCGAGTCTCTGGCGACCCCGTGCGCCCACATCGGGCCCTGACCTGCATCAGCCCCGAAGTCCAGGGTCCCCTTGCGCTTCTCCAGCCCCAGTAGCTGAGCGGGGTGCAGGGACGCAGCCTCCAGGGCCAACTCCACACTGCAGCCTGCTCAGGGGACACAACCGGGCAGTCACCCCCAATCCCCGGCTGGTTCCGCAGGCAGCCCCTCCCCCACCCCACAGCCCCAGGTCCCTGCAGCAGGTTGACAAAGCCCCACCTTCCCCTTCATCAGAGGACACTGCCAGGTACACCCTTTTCCTGGGCACTGAGCCATCCCAGCCGTGCAGGGCTCCCCTCCTCACTGACAAGTGCTCTAGACCCAAATGCTTGCAGGTCCCTCCTCCTTCTGGGACCCAGGAAGAGCCCCCGCAAAAAGCAGCAGTAGCCTGGGCATCGCTGAGGTCACCTAGTCTTGCTTTCCCTCCCTGCTCCCTCTCAAGAAGCCACACGACCAAATCCTATTCTTTCTGTTCCCCACGCCCCCCTCCCCCCTCCAACTGCCAGGCCACAGCCATTTGCTGCCTCCTGGCCGGTCTCCCTGCTGCTCCAAACAGCATGTTGAACCCGGGCACCCCCAGGTGACACCTGAACCCCGCGGGGCCTGGCCATCCACAGCCTCTGCCAGACACCCCTTCCCCCCACCCCCGGAACATGGCTGCCCCTTAACAAGCCTGAAGTGCTGCTCTGACTGCCCACCGTGTCTCCCTGTAGCTCTGTACCCGCGCAGTCCCGGGGGTCCCAAGGGGCTTCCCACGGGGGAAGTGAAGTCCCTTCTCCTCTTGGGTGCCGTGACTTCACTGTCACTCTGGGTCTCAGCCATTCGCTTGCTTGCTGCTCTCTTAACCTGCCCCTGAGCTGCCCACGGGGGGACCTGGGCCCGTGCCTGGCGCTGGTCTCCTGGGAACTCCATCACACAGGGGATGTTGCTGCAAGACCCCAGTGGTCTCCGCGCTTCCCTCCAGCCTCTCCCACGTGTGGCTGCCACCCTCCCTCACACGGGCACGCACACACGTGTGCACACACCCACCCACTCCAGCCTCACCGACCTGTAGCCTGTAGGAAGTGCCGGACGCAGACGTCCATCGGGGCTATGCTGCCACTCAACGTCTTGGTGCCTTGAGAGTGAGAGAGCAGGCTCTGGGGGGACCAGAGGCCACCGGGCACGTGCGGGGGCGGGGGGGCGGGGAACACTTAGATGTGTGCACCCCATAGGAAAGGCCAAAGGGCCGTACTTGAGCAGTCAGCGGGACTAGAGGGTCACTCACCTGCCACGTAGGCTGTCAGCCCGTCCACCTCCACCTCCTGCTGCCCCAGCGTGTGACGGCCGTTGCCCAAGCCCAGGGCGGGAACAGCATCGGTGACCAACACCAGCCCTGCCGGGAGAAAGGGCCTCAGGAGCTGCCTCGGAGGCCTCCCACCTGCCCCTGCTCCGCCCCGCCCCGCAGCTCACCTTGGGGATGGGCCCGGTGGGCAATGCGCAGGGCCGCTGGGTTGGTGTGCGTGCCGTCTGCAATCATCCCGTAGAAGATGTGGCGGCCAGGAGGCAGCCGGTCACTGGTCAGAAGCCCCACGATACCGGGGTCACGGTGGTGGAACTGGACCGGGACAGAAGAACAGCTGAGCGCTGGCGGGAACCTTGCACCCACCCACCCACAAGGGGGCTGGGGGGGGCGGGGCACTCACAGGCAGCATGGCGTTGAAGAGGTGGGTGATGAAGGTGGCCCCATTCTGCACGGCTTCCTCTGCAGCCTGCAGGTCGGCCACCGAGTGTCCTGCATAGGGGACCTGGACTCAGACTTTGCACCCAGCCCGGGACCCCCACGTGGGCCCAACCCCGGAGGCGGCCCTTCTCACCCAGGGACACACGGATGCCACGGGCCGTCAGCGCCTGGATCACCTCATGGCTTCGGCCCAGCTCAGGGGCCAGTGTCACAATGCGGACGTTGTCCAGGGGCCCGTAGGTGGCCAGCACATCATGGAAGGCGTTGGCCTCGAAGGAGCGCAGGTGGGCTTCGGGGTGCGCACCTCGCTTCTCCCGGCTGATGAACGGGCCCTCCAGGTGCACCCCTGAGGGAAGGGGAGAGGATGGCTCCGGCGGGCCTCCAGCCCTGCAGCCCCCACCCCTGGCCCCTGTCACCTGCCCCACCTCCCTCCCAAGTCGGGCCTCTGGAGGGGGAGGGGCTGCCAGCAGGTCCCCGAGGAGCCTCCCAGGGTGGGGCAGGGAGAGGGGTCAGCCACTCACCGAGGACCCCTGCCCCATGGGGACCACCACTCTTCACAGGGATCTGAGGAAGGACCTGGGGGGAACCAGCTGTTAAAGCCCTGCCCCCTATGGCCCAATGCCCAGAGATCACAGCCCAGCCAAGGTCAGAGATCAGAGGTCAGAGCCCAGCCCCCGATGGCCTTCCCTCAGATATCAGGAGGGAGTCCAAGGCCCCCAACCCCAGTCAGGGAGAGCACAGCACCGGAAGCAGCGGGACGAGGAGGAGCACGGAGGAATGCAAGATCGCTGCCAGCAAGGAACGGGAGACACGGAGGGCGCTCCCGGGCGGAGGGCAGGCGCACGGACAAAAGGTAGTGCCCCGGCCCCACGACGTGGCCACGGGGTCTGGACCGAGCCAACGGGGGGGTGGGCCCGGCCTCCTGAGCTGCAGGACCGCACGCACAGCCAGGAGCAAGAGAGGGCGTGCACTCCAGGCAGAGCGAGCGCAGAAGTGGGGTTCGGGGGCCGGAGAGGTGGGTGCGCACGGGGCTGAACACTGGTGCTCACATGACCCGTCCTGGAGGCTACCAGAGCCACCTGCCGCCCGCCAGAGGGCCCCGGGGCACCCACACCCCAAACCAGATACAGCCGCTTGTAAAGAGGCCGAAACCCTGGGAGGCTGACAGGCGGGTCCCGGGCAGGGGCAGGTGGTGGAGACACCGAGAGAACAGGCAGCATCTTGAGAACTGGGGGGACTGACAGACACCTCATTCAAGAGCAGCGGTGCCCCCGAATGTGCCCCCAAGCTCCCAGAGAAGCAAACCAGAAGCGCTCCAGGCAAGAGGCGGGTGGAGGCGCTCACGCTCCGTGATTAAGTAGAAGTTCACGTTCCTAACACTCTCAGCACAGCGCCAGTGAGGCTTGTTCCCTCAGACCAGGGGCCTCGACTCAAGGTGCCCCTGGGGCCTCCCCAGGCTCCGGGCTCCCAGCGGCCGGCTGGTGCCTGATCTCCGACACAGCCAACAGCCAAGCCTCAGCAGCAGCTTGGGGAACCCTGGGGGGACACACGACCAACAGGCAGGGGCCGGCAGGGACAGGAGACAGGCGAGGGGAGGTCCCGCAGCCACGAGACAAGAAGGCAGCGTCGGAAGCAAGCACTCTGAGAGAGAAAGCAACTTCCTCCGATTACTAGTACGCGAAGGCGCCCGGATGACCTGGCCGCTTAAGCATCCAATTCTTGATTTTGGCTCAGATCATGAGATCAAGCCCCAAGTAGGGCTCTGTGCTGAAGTGCAGGACTCTCTCTGCTCCTCCCCTGCTCATGCTTGCTCTCTTCCTCTCTCTCTCTGTCTTCAATATAAGCAAATAAATATTTAGTAAGAAATAAAGTAAAATAAAATGAAACTTGAACAGTAAAGTAAAAAAAAACCCAGGTCAAGAACCAGAACATAAAAACAGAACAAACATCCAGGAAGCAGAGTTGCAGAAAGAACCAGAGACACCATCCAGGAGGCCCAACCATGGAACGGTGACTCCCAGAAAAAGATGACAGAAACGAGGGAGAAAATCACAAACGCATTATTCAAGAAAAGCAAACAAAGCCAAAAACCAAAGTTCAGACTGACAGGAGGTGCTGGTGATCCGCACAATAGGTAAATTCCCCACGGGCCCCACACAGGTCACCCGCAGACTTGAGAACCCAGGGCCAAAGGGAAGATTCCACGAGCTTCCAGGAGGAAGAAATAAGTCATGCACAAAGTATCAGAAGTCAGAGAAGGCTTCTGCCTTCTCATCCGCATCCCTGGAAATGAAGAAACGATACAGCGATGCCTTTAAGAATTCTAGAGGAAAGTCACTTCTGACCTACGACTGTAACCCTATCAAGAGAATAAAAACCTCCTTAGACCGTGAAGATCTCGAAAACCTGACCTCAGGCGACTCCTTTCTCTAGCAGAGGCTGGCGGGTATGCTCCAAAAAAAAGGCATAAACCAGCAAAGGGAAAGACACGGGATGGCGGATGGAGGCCCGGCAGAAAGACGCCAGGGGGCCCGCAGGTGACGGGAAGGGAGCTCCAGGACAGCTCGGCCCAGTGAGGAGAGCGGCCAGTGCTGGGAAACGGGTCCCAAAAGCAGCCGCAGGAAGACGGTGCCGATGGAGCGCTGGACGCACCCAAATGTCCCAAAAGGAGAGTGAGAAAGCGGCAGGAAGCGGGGAGTGGAGTCACTAGATGAGAGAACCGGGCCAGCTGCAGACCCGAAGGAACACAGGGCAGACGGGCAAGAAAACGGATAGCACCGAGCCCTTTCCCCGAGTCCTGCGGCGGGTCACACCACACGTGCAGGCTGGGCCCGGCAGGGCAGGGGGGCCGGAAGCCCGCGGGGGTGGGGGGTTCGGCCTCATCTGGTCTGGTGGGAAGCCGGCGAGTGGTTTGGACGCGGGAGAGCAAATTCCAAGTCAGCTGAGCTGAGAGTGACTGTCTCTCGGTGGGAGGTGGCGGGGGCAAAGGGCTGTTCTTTCTCCCAAAGAGCCATGAGATTTGTGTCTGTTCGCCAAAGATTTAA
>NW_027529647.1:2476576-2480685 GCF_008692635.1 Crocuta crocuta
AAAAAAGGAAAAAAAGAAAAGGGGCGCCTGAGTGGCTCAGTCAGTTAGGCATCCAACTTCAGCTCAGGTCATGATCTTACAGCTCGGGAGTTCGAGCCCCGCGTCCAGCTCTGTGCTGACAGCTCAGAGCCTGGAGCTGCTTCACATTCAGTGTCCCCTCTCTCTCTCAAAAATAAACATTAAGGGGCGCCTGGGTGGCTTAGTCGGTTAAGCGTCCGACTTTCGCTTAGGTCATGATCTCGCGGTTCGTGGGTTCGGGCCCCGCGTCGGGCTCTGTGCTGACTGCCAGCTCAGAGCCTGGAGCCTGTTTCAGTCTGTGACTCCCTCTCTCTCTGACCCTCCCCTGCTCACGCTGTCTCTCTCTCTCTCCTAGAAATAAATAAAACATTAAAAAAATTAAAAAACAAACAAACAAACAAACAAACAAACATTAAACCGGGTGGCTCAGTCCATTAAGTAACCTACTCTTTCTTTCTACTCGGGTCATGATCTCACAGTTCGTGGGGTCAAGCCCCGCATCAGCCTCGGGGCTGACAATGAGGAGCCTGCTTGGCATTCTCTCTCTCTCCCTCTAACCCTCCCCCACTCTCTCTCAAAACAAATCAATAAACTTAAAAAAGATAAGAGATGAGTTTTTCCAGAATAGATTTTTTCCCCCTCGAACACACCCTCTCAACCCTTGCCCTCAGCCATCTGTGGAGGATAAGCCCACGTTGCACCAGGCGACCCCGTTGTGACAAGTGTCAGGCCCCATCCTGGAGCGCTCTCCAAAGTCTTCCAAGAGAGCTTAGTGCCAGACACGGGGCTCCGGTCAGATGGGCAGGGAGCGGGTACCCCAGCCCACGGGACGGATGGACGTGTGGGTAAATCCCTGGGTCCTGTCTTTCCCAAGAAGTCCTTGTGATATGTTCTATGGGGTTCTGCAGACAGCCCGCACTGGGACCGCCACACGGGGACAGGGGACCCGCTCGATGCTGTGCCCGTCACTGGCTGTTGTCCCCGCCCAGTCTCACAGGCGCTCCTCTCATGAGGGAACCTCTAGGAAGGTATCCGGCCCAAGTCCAGGTCTCATGTTCTGAACCCGAGGTGACGCCTGAGCACGATGCTCAGAGTTCACTTCATACTTCAAAACAAACCTGAGTTCCACAAGGGAAAGATAAAGAGTGCTGAGTAGGGAGGGGAGAATAAACAACAGCGTGGAGGTAAGGAAAACGAGGCGTGTTCCAGGCAGGAAAGCAGTGGGAAAGGTCAAAGCGTAGAGGGTGTATGAGGTCAGAGGCAAAGGCTTGGCTGCCACCTGAAGAGGCAGCAGATCTTGGCTAAGCAGAGGACGGACCGGAAGCAGAGAACACTTCAGTAAGACTGAAGGAGGCCCCAGAAAAAGAGCAGGTGGTCTCAGTGGGCCAGAAAACGATGATAAGGGACGTGGGTAACTTCTGACAGAGCAGCACAGTTCTGCCCAGTGTGAGCCAGCTCTGGAAGGAGGTGGGTGGATGGGGGAGGGAAGATATCTATGTGAACAGGCCCATAGTGCCTAAGATGATACTGGAATGAAATTTTCACACTCACAGGCCGCCAGGATGTTACTTTCTGCTGTCCAAGGCTTTCATCCTACGAGCGGTCGTGGAGAGTGACAAGTACCAGCAAGAAGACATAAACTACACGGGCGCCTGGGGGGCTCAATCTTAGGTTAAGTGTCCGACTCTTGGTTTCAGCTCAGGTCAGGATCTCACGGTTCGTGACGTTGAGCCCCGAGTCAGGCTCTGTGCTGACAGCACAGGCTAAAAGCACAGAGCCTGCTAGGGATTCTCTCTCCCTCTCTCTCTGCCCCTCTCCAGCTTGTGCGCCCACGTTCTCTCTAAACAAGGAAATAAACATTAAAGACAGAGAAGAAAACTAAGCCGGGCACCCTAGTCACCAAAAACTCCCTCTCTTAGAAAAAGAGGCCTCAAATGCGCTGCTGAACCCACGGACACAGCAGAGCCAGTCCCAGATCCAAAAAGGAGGCAACAGGAGAACAAGATAAAACAAGGCAAAGGCCCTTCAGGCAGAGCCTGGGCACAGGCGAGAGAACGGCCCAGAATGGCTGGAACGCACCCGGGGAGAGGGCGGGTAGGGCAGGAATGCTCGGAGGGGTGAAGGGGTGGGGCTGAGTGGGGTGCCAGCCCCGTCCCCGGGAAGGCCACTGTGGCTGAGCAGGGCCAGCAGGTGGGAGACTAGGCGACAGCTCGAGGCCTCGCTGCCGGGGCCTGGGAAGGGGAAGGACAACACGGTGGGCCTGTTCCCAGATTCCGGCCGGGACCCAGCAGGGCTCGATGACCAAGGGAAAAAACACAGACCCAGGTGGTTTGCAACAGGAAGGTGGGCTTAGTTGGTAACATCTGACTCTGTGATGGGAGGCCTGGGGGAAATTTCCAGGAGAATACCCCCAACTGGCAATTCTCCACGTGTTGAAGAGGGTAGTACCGCCCACAGTGCTTGAGCGCCCCACGGCCCCAAGCGATAAGCGTGGTGGGAACTTAGGTTTGGAAAATGGAGGCTCCGACACAGTAAGGACGGTCTCGTGTGCCCCCCATGATAGATGAACTCAGGGGCCAGGACCAAACCCGAAGGCCACACCCAGACTCCCGCAGCACCCAACTCATACTGTGCGTCCACACACCCAGGACACCCCCCCCCCGCCCCCCGCGTGACAGGCAACGTGGCCCATAATCGCAGAGAGGACCCTGTGCTGGAGAACACAGCTCGCTGAAACCAAGACAGGGCGTTAAAGAGCCACTGTCGCCCTTCCCCAGCTCAACCCCGGTAAGGAAGCATCCACGCTTGTCAAAACCCGTGAAGCGTCCAGCAGTAAAGAGGCACGATGAATACCACGTGCTCCCTAAGGGCTACCATACGCAGTCACAGCCAGAAGAAAACCCAATAAGACGCCAGGGTGGGGGATAAAACCGGAGAGTCTGCCTAGAAGTGAAAACGTCTACAGGGAGGTGCAGGCAGGGGAGGAAGTGGAAGGGTGGGGGGGGGTAGAGCTACAAGAGCAGCAGCGGGGGATGGAAGGGGTGGCAGGGGCGGACAACAAGCTTCTTTCTGGAAGGCACGTCTAGTGGAGTCACACAACACAGACAAGTGAGGGGGGATGAGCCTGAGATGCAACTACAGAGGGGGCAATCCAGAAAGTTCCAGCAATCGGCTTCTGGAGCCTGGAGGCGGCCAGGGTGCAGGACGGAGAGGACTTGCAGCCCCGAAGACAGAGACAATACACACAAACGCCTGTGGGAAGGGCTGCAGAGGCAGTGGGGCCGCCTGCGGGTGGGGGAAACCCTGGAGGCTGGGCCTAGACGCAGGACCCCAGGCCTGGGGCGGGTGAGGCCAGACCCAGGTGCCAAGGGGTGTTCGTGGCGTGGCAGGGCAGGTTTGAAAATTAAAGAAGTGCTACTTCTGCAGCCCCCTTCCCTTGAGACAGAAACCTGACCTCACCTTGTGATAAACCTCCGGGGGTGAGGTGACCAAAGTGGGGCAGAAAGAGGTGACTCCATGCGACAAGATCCTCTGGGCAACCAGGGCGACTCCGGAACCCACGTCCTCCGTGGCCTGAGAGAAGTCAACGCCAAACCCGCCTACGGCCACAAAGACGGAGGTTCACGACACCCGGCCCACCTTCTCTGGAGCCCCAGCCCCTAAGCCCCAGGCCGCACCGTTGATCTGCACGTCGATGAAGCCAGGCGCCAGGATGCAGCCCCCGCAGTCCCGCTGCTCATCGGCCATTCGCCGCTCCTCGAAGAACAGCTTCTCGGGGTCCAGAATGCGGCCTCCGCGCACCCACAGATCCTCCCTGCGGCCAGAGCCGGGCTTGGACTAGGACGGCTGGTCCCGGGGCCCACCAGGGCAGCGCCCCCCTCTGCGCCCTGCCCCCCTACCANGAGCTGGGGCTCCGGGGCCCGCGCCTTGCCCTGCCCGTCGCGCATCGTGAGCCACCCGAGCCCCACCGAGCGGGCGCTGCCCGGAGCCCCGCAGCCCGAACCCCGCTCTCCGGCTCTGCGCGCACCCGGCCGACTGCAGGCCGCCCGGCTCCCGGGCCGCGCCCACGTGACCCTCAGCTGACTGAGGCG
>NW_027529647.1:2480783-2492857 GCF_008692635.1 Crocuta crocuta
CCTCGCAGGCCCTGCTCACTGGCCCGCGGCCCCCGGCAGCCAGGGCTGGAGGAGGGTGGTTCCATCCAAGGAGTCTCAGAGCCAACGGTGACCCCACAACGCAACACGCTACCTAAGATTACTATATAGTTGGGGACGGAGGGCTGCTCCACAGACGTATGAACAGATCAAATCTTTATAAATAAACATCCAGTGAAGAGAAAATGACAACTCTAATTCACCCTTCTACACAGAGCGCTCTAGGGCGGATGAGTGGGGGCGGCCGGAGGCCCGGATGGGTAATGAGGGGCCCGGATGTCCACGGCACGGGGCGGGCAGGGGGCGAGGCCGGGGGTAGCAGACAACGGGCACTAGGACACTGCGCATTTACAAGACCGACTACTGGGGGGGCGGCTGCCCCGTGCGTGTGGTCAGGCTGTTCATTTCGGAATGAGGGGTGGTCTTTACATCGTGTTCTGTGGCTGGTGCGCTCGGAGAGGGGCTACTTTGTGGAGAGGATGAGGGCAACAATGAGACCGTAGAGGCCGAGCACCTCGGCGAAGATGAGGATCAGGATCATGCCCACGAATAGCCGGGGCTGCTGGGCGGTGCCGCGCACACCAGCGTCCCCCACAATGCCAATGGCGAAGCCGGCCGCCAGCCCGCTCAGGCCCACGCTCAGCCCAGCACCCAGTTGCAGGAAACTCCTGGGGAGAGAAGACACCGGATAAACGTCAGCCACCCGCGGGGGGAAGCCACCGGCCCGATGCGCCCTCCCAGCCCTCCGAGCGGCGTGCGCTGGCCTCACCCCAGGCCGGACAGGATACACGGGGAGGGGCCCGGCACTCACCTGTAGAGACTGATGCCTTCAGTCAGGGAATTAGCGATGAGGACTGCCACCACCAGCCCGTAGATGGCGATGATACCAGCCATGACCACTGGGATGATGGACTTCATGATCAGTTCTGGCCGCATGACAGACATGGCCGCGATGCCAGTGCCACTCTTGGCGGTACCGTAGGCGGCACCCAGGGCTGTGGGGAGGGGGTGGGAAGGGCAGGGTGAGCTCAGAGCACCTGGGGCCAGGACCCTGGGAGTCGCTCTGGCACAGCTGAGGGACCCCTTAAGTCATCAGGGACAAGGTGAGATGAAGCTGGCACCCAGCTAGGAAGAGAAGGGGGAGGAGGTGGCAGGAGGTGGCAGGAGGTGGCCCTCCGGGGCCACAGCTGCAACCAGGCATGCATGCACAGGGCTCAGGCAGCTCTTTCTTTCCTCCAACAGAGGGCTTGACGGCTGTCCGGCCTCTCCCGGCTCCTGCTCCGCCGTCTCACCTTGGCCCCAACCTCCCAGAGAAACCCCGGGCAGCTGCCCACAGCCCAAAAGGCGGAGCCGTGACAGGTGCAGCAGCCCAGTCACAGGGAGAAGGGGCCGGGGGCATCACAACCACACAGCAGGCCAGGCCCTCGGGTTTGGGAAGAGTCCTCTCTGCCTTCGCCCAGGTGGACCATGAGGCCTTGGCAGGCCTCCCCGAAGCACCCCTGCATGCACAGAGGTCTCGGGCTCACAGAAGCCTAGATTTCCCCCCCTGCCCAGGCCTCCGGTAACAGGACATGGGGGGCAACTCGAGGGTACCCGGTCTCCTCTTGCCAGCGCGCGCTGCCTTCCTCCAACTTCCCTTCCCCTGGCCTCCGCGTGGGCACGGACTAGAGCCAGTGGCCCCGGCGCTCTCCCGGCTCCTGCCCTCCGGACTCGCTGCACCGCTGGAGCAGAGAACACGGCTCAGCGGGCTGTAGAGGAGACCTGGGCAGTCCTCACCGCTCCTCTGCACCCTTTATTCACCTATTGGGGCCACAAAAAATGCCTGGTCTCTGTACTCATCATTGAGCAGGGAGGAGGTGAGAGGGCTCTAGCTTCCCAGGGCTCCAAGCCTGGTGAGGAAACACACGTGGCCCCTGTAAGCACAGCAACGCGTTCCAGAAGAGTGGGGAGGCCACTGGGGGGCGGGGGCTGGGGAAGGGCTCCACAGAGAAAGTAATGTCTGAGTAAGAGATGGGAGTGAGCAAGAACGATCGCAGGAATGCAGACGTCCACCAACATGGCGCCAGACTGGGAGCTCGTAGAGAAAAGGAGTAGGGGTGGGAGCAGATGGATTTCACTCCGACACCACCACACCGAGACACTCAGCGCCTTCACCCTGGGGCTCAGGGCTGCTCTTCACGAAGCTTTTCCAGGAACTCTCCTGGCTGCAGCCCCAGCACCACATCAGGCTGTGTCAAGTGCATGCAAGGGGCCAGTGTCACGGCTTGTCACTCAAGTGGGAGAGCACAGGCCACGCGTGGCAGCGAGTAAGGAACGGATTACCGGGAAGCCGGCCTCCCAGGTAGCAGGACACCGCCAGAGGTGGAAAGTGAGCTGGGCCCTTCCCCCGAAGGCAGCAGGGAGATCGTGTGGCTGAGGGTGGGGGCGCAACCAGAGAACAAAGGGAAGAAACAGGGCTGACCACCGGGAGGGCAAAGCAGCCTGGCCTGGACAGCAGGTGTCCTGGACGCTCGCTCTGGAGGACAAGCCTCAGGAGGTCCCGGATCGAGCAGGGAACAGAAAGAGTGCGATCAGGAGGCAGTTCCAAGAACAGAGCACCACACACAGGGTGCCTCCAGTAGGAAGGAAGTCACAGATTACGGGAAAGGAGCAACTGACAAACTTGTGGAAGACTTGATGAAGAAACAGTTGACAGCAGTTTTGTCACAAGAAAAAAGGGGAAGCAGGAAGGCGATGGGGTCCACAGGACAGGCAGCACCAATCCTCAGGGGCCTGGGGCAACAAAAACGCCTAGACCAGTGATACCCTGTTCTCAGTAACTTCCAGAGACCTGCTTTCAGATCAAGCTCCATTGGAAAGTATCAGGTTAAGTTCCCGAAGAGGAAGAGATGTACCTGATGACTAGAGCAGGCCCGGAGCTGGGCACAAAAAAAAGGCCCTGGGGGCATACCCAGGGCTTCAGAAGCAAGGACTGACAGCCAGAGTTCAAGGAATCCTGGGGCACAAATGGCTTGTTTTCTTCACTGACGTTCCCCTGTGCCTGGCGCACAGTAGGAGCTCAATCGAGGTTTGCTGAATGAACGGATGACAGCGACAAATAACAACGCACACATGGCCAGGAAAAGTAGAAACTCTAAAGGAATTCTGGGGGCAAAGAGCAGAAAAGGCCGGGGGAGGTNGGAAAGCAGACAGCCCCTGAATATGTGGAAAGAGCAGTTAGCGAGGAGGGAAGGGGAAGTCCAGACCACTTCTCCCACCACAAATGACCCCTTACGTGCACGTGATGGGAAGGGCAGGGCAGGGCTCACTCAGCAACTCATGACTGGCAGACAGGCCCAGGCAGAGGGAGGCCCTCGAGAGAGCAGAGTCCCCAAGCCCCCACCTTGCAAGTGTTTACAGACAGCAGAGGCTGTTTGGAGTTCAAACCCTCCACATACTTGCACAGGGAGCCTCCCCAGCCCACCAGGTAGGGTGGGGCAGGGTGGGGTCATTCAAACCAAAAACCAGACCTACCTAAGGAGGCCCAGAGAAGACCAGGCCAGACCAGTCTACAGGCTTGCAACGGACTAGGACTCACCTTCCCGGGTCCCACATTCCTGGGCCTGGCCATGTGCCTTTCTCTCAGGTGGACCAGTTTTCACTGCATTCGACACCCATGACCGTCAAGACCCAACTTCAAAAGCAGGGTGCCATCAAGAACCTGGAAGGCCCCTTCTGTTTGCCTAGGAGAGCCCTCCCAATTTTGGACTTCGAGAAAGGGAAGTCATTCATTCATTCATTCATTCCATTCATTCATTCAGGCCTGAACCAGAGACTCCGTCCTCAGGACAAAGNCTAGGAGGGGAGCGCCAGGGCCTCATCCCCCCGACACCCCCGCCGAACAGGGGGAGCTTTCCGAGGTGTGATGTCACACCTGCCCGCAGGATGGCGGTGGGGGGTGCGGAGCAGGCGCAGGACCGCGCGCCCCCACCCCAGCCTCCCTCCCGCCTCTCCTAGGGCTAAGATGGCAGCGGCGGCGCCGCCCCACCCCCGCACCTACACCGACGGGGACAGGGCTGCCGTCCCAGGATTCCCGGGAGACCCCCGAGACCCGCACCCCACCCAGCCCGCAGGCCCTGCGACTCGCAGCCCTCGGGGCCCCGACCCCCGCCCGCTGTCACGTGAGGCTCGGGACCCCCAACAGCTCGGAATTACGTCAGCGTGACGTCACACACCGAACCCTAGGGCGTCCCGGGCATAAGCCCCGCGCGCCCCGGCGCCCCCAGCCTCCCGAGTCCCTCCTGCCGCGGCGCTCACCGCTGAAGACCATGGCGGCCGAGGCGCCCATGACCGCGAAAAAGGAGGCGTACTCGGGGCTGTTCTTGGCCTCGGACATGTCTGCGAGCGGGGAGAGGGCGAGCTCAGCGGGCCAAGGCGGGGGCGAGGACGGGCCGGGCACGGCAAGCGAGCGCAAGGAGACCAGTCAGGCGGCTGCGAAGGCGACCCGGCCCGTCAGCCGCTGCGCTCTAAATACCAGCACCGCAGAACAAAATGGCGGCCGCGGCCGTGTCACATGACCCGAGCCCCGCCCCTGCGGGCTACACCACTTCGCGCCGGCGGGGGGCGCCACGCCTCGGGGAGGCCCTGGCGGCCCTCTGACTGCTCCCACACTGTGCCTGCGGCCGAGCTATCCGGACTCAGGCGTCTCGCCCCACCTCGTCCTCCGCGGATGCGGGGCCGGGCGCTGGTAGCCTCTCGCACCCCTTGGCGTTGGGCCCGTCCGGCTCCCGGGCGGGGGCGGGGCGGGGGCCCTCCGTATTAGCATATGGGGCGGGGCGTGGGTGCCCCGCCTCCTCTGCGGCTGCGAGGCGCCAGCTGGTGCGGCTTTCCTTTACGTTCGCCGAGTGCAGTCGGCGGCGGGGTTCACACGGCCTTTCCCCGGGGACCCGGGACCGAGGTGTCCCGGGCTAGGCTTCATACTTTCAGAAGCGATCCGAGGGTTCGAGCAGGGGGAGCCGAAATCCCAAGGCCTGGGCGTCGGCCTTTTCTGCTCCAGCCCTCAGGAAAGTCCCCACCCCACCTGTGACCTCCTGGCCGTCCTGTGCCCCCGGGTCGCCCCAGCCCGATCCTGTCCCCAGGCTCCTCCAGACACAGACCCACCGGCTCCCGACCCAGCTCTTGGTGACTTCTGGCTTCTGAGGAAAAGGAGCCCCCTCCCCTGCACCCGTCCTCTCCCTTGCATCAGGGACCCAGCCTTCAGCTGGGGGGCTGTCTCTACCCCCTCAGGATGTGAGCCTGACTGGTTTGAAGCCCTGTCAGTGCTGCGGCCTGTGGGTGCGTCCCCTGATTTCTGCACTTTCTGGGATCCATTTCCTCCACCCTGTCCTCACGCAAAGCTGGCACCTGCAGGGCTGCCTTTATTTCTGGAGCGGCGGCCAGTGACCCCTCCCAGCCCACCAGCAGCCTGGCCTACGGCTGGCACTGTCCTGCTGATGCCACGAGGGGCTACGGGCGCCCGGACGGGCCGCCTTCTCTCTACCCGCCAGCTGTGGTTCCCTTTACCCTTTTGTCCCTTGCCTTCCAGAACCATCTGGTTCTCGGTCTTCCTTGAGCTCCTTAGCTCTGGTCCCGGCATTAAAGGACTCTTCCCGAATGTTCTGGGTGGCAGGCTTCTCCACGTGGGCAGAGGGGGCAGCAGTCCCCCCCCCCAGAGGCTCAGCCCCACCTTCCACTACAAGAGCGTCCCTCCTGTCTCCTTCCTGTTGGCAAGACTGGGTCCTCCACCTTGCCAACTGGCGGCCCACAGACGTGTCTGGTCGGTCCTGTTTCGAAAGGGAGGAGGCTGCCATGCCACTAGAGGCCTCCCCATCTTCCTCTGCCACCCTCTTCCTCTTCCCAGACTCTAACTTCTGGAAAGAGACATCTCCACTCCGTGTCTCCACCTCCCCTGCCCTCCCTCTTGACGTCTTGCCTTTGCCAAGGTGACCCGGGACTGCCGTTTGTCTACGCCGAGAGGCATCTGTCGGGCTGTGTGGGTGGGCCTCTTCGCTGCGTGGCCCGCTGCCCACTTTGCCACACCCTGTCCTCTCTCTCCAGCTCACGTCCCACAGCCCTGACGCCCTCATTCCTTCTTCCTGGGGTCACGAGGAGGGGCGAGGACAGGCCCAGGCCCTGCGGCAGCCTAGTGTCCCTGCAGGTGTCCGGTGAGCCGGGGGTCCCCACCGCCCGCCCTGCCCCTGCGCAGGCACGTCCTACATCTCCCACCGTCTGTGCCAGGCCTGCCCCTCACAGCTGCGGGCATTGCGGGTGCAGGCCAGGGAGCCCTGGCCGGGGGACTTTGCAGGGGGAGAAGTCAGACCAAGGAAAGGAGGGGCAGGTTCTCCTCTGCCAGGAAAGCACACAAATACCCAGAGGTGGACAGAGCACACAACCACCCCCCCCCATACGGCTGAAATCCCAGGACCTGGGGTGACAGTTCCCTCCTAGGGCTCAGGGAGCAGGTCACCTTCGCTCACTGTCGTCTCATTTTCCGCGCAGGGTGAGGGGTCACCCCGGGTCTCTGCGGGGGGCTGCTGATACGTCCAGCCGGCATGTCTCAAACCAAGCTCACTCCACCCCCACCTGCTTCCACGCTGTTATTTCCATTTCGGGCAAAAGACACAGCCATCCGCCCAGCTGCTCGCACCCGCAGCCTTGAGTCACGCCACCGCTCGCTCTTCATTACTCACGAGCCCCGAGAGCTTCTGCGACTTCCCGGCTGCTAGCTCTCCACCCCGCCACGGCACTGCCCTTGGAGCGGGCCTTCCTGCCTGGCCTGGGTCTCCTCGCGGCCTCTAATCTGGCTGGCCTGCTCTGTCTTAACCCCCCTCCCCCCAGTGCGTTCTTCACCCTGGAGAAGCGGCGGGATCTTTCTAACCTGACCAGCCACTCCATTCCTGGAATCCTTCCTGTCACAGGCTGGACCCTTTGGCGGTCCCTTCCTCCTCATCCCCAGCTCCCCCCCCCATCTCATCCCATCGTGCTGCTCCCCCCTCCCCTGTGCCCTGAGCCGGCAGCCCTCTCTCCACCAACTACTCTCCTTCCCTTTTGCATAGGGAGTGCTACTCAATCTTTAAAACACCTCCTCCAGGAAGCCCTCCTGATCTCTCTTCCTTCCTTCTCAGACCCCTCCTTCATCCCTCACACTCCATCATTATTGTTTTTCACTCACTACCTCCTCTACTGAGGGTCCCTGTGCCTCTTTTTCTGTATCCCTGATCCCTGGTAGGGTGCCCGGCACCTACAGCTAACGTTTAGTGGTCGCTAAGTGTGTCCCAGGCCTGTCCTAGCATTTTTCGGGTATTATATAATCCTCATAAAGACACTTTGAGGAATATACCAGCACGCCTCTCATTTTGTGGACAAGGAAACGGGCCTCAGAAGGTCAAACTTCTTGCTCTGGTCACCCTGCGAGGGAGGAGTGGAATTGAAACTCCAGCTCCTGGCTGGGCCAAGCTGGTGTGGCTTTACTCCTCTGGTCTCCTACATGAAGACTCAGGGAGCATCCAGTGGTCAGCGATGAGGCCAGGAGGGACCCAGGGCACTTTACCCTTGGCCTCTGAGCACCGGCAGGGCTCCGGAGAGCGTGGTATGTGACCAGGGACACATGTCTCCGCCTTCCCCCTCACAGCTAGGTCCCCAGCTTGAAATCTCGGCATTGCGAGCCCCTGGCCCGCCACTGCGCAGCGACTTCTAGGAGTAAAGGAAGGGCTTTGGGAAACTCAAGCCAGAAATCCTGATAGGGAGAGAGATAGATAGATGGGGTGGGGATGCGGAGTGTCCTGAGCACCCGAGGATTCTAATGAGGATAAAAGGACCCACTGTCTCTACCAAAAGATGGGAGAGGGAAGGCCAGTGGAACCTGACAGAACCCTGAGGGAAGGGAGGGGGACGGCTGGGGAGATAAAGACCAGGAATAAATTTCCCAATGATCTGAAAAATGAACTTATCCCAAGGAAGCAATTTCAACAAAGAAAGAAGTGAGTCTGGAGATGACGGCAGCAGCCTTACCAAGGACATCGGAAATGGCAGACAACTAAGCCCCTCACGCAGGGTGCCTTCTCCCCGGGGACAGTCCCATTCTTCTAAGCCACAGTGGCGACCTGCTGAGAGGGCACCCTGCTCTCTTGGTTCGGCTGGAGAAGAGCTCCGTGTGGCCACGGCGAGGCTGGGGTGAGATGGAACAGGACCATAGTAGTGCCAAGGGAGGGGAAGGAGCAAAGGCGATTTATCTTCTATAATTTAAAAAAAAAGAGAGCTGGGGCGCCTGGGGGGCTCAGTCGGTTAAGCGTCTGACTTCGGCTCGGGTCATGATTTCACCGTTTATAGGTTCCAGCCCCGCATCGGGCTCTGTGCTGACAGCTCAGAGCCTGGAGCTGCTTCAGATTCTGTGTGTCCCTCTCTCTCTGACCCTCCCCTGCTCACGCTCTCTTGCTCTCTTTCAGAAATAAAAACATTAAAAAAATTTTTTTAAATTACAGCTTATATTTGGGGCAGTAGAGCACACAACTCTTGATCTCTGGATCATCAGTTCAAGCCCCATGCTGGGTGTAGAGCTTACTTTTTAAAACTTAGGGCTTACAAAATGACAGGATTTTTTAAAAATAAAAAGTAACCAGAAAATAAATTTAAAATGTCCTATAGAACATGCAGCGTGGTACAGTCAGGACCCGACACCCACCGCCATCATGGGGAGAGGGAGCCCAGAGGCCGGCGCTGACAGCTTGCGGATGGTGTGCGGCCAGAGCCCGGCACCAGCCTGGCAAGGGGCGCGCATGCTCAGAAAGGGTGCCTACAAGGGGGCATCGTCTGCCCTGGACCCTCCGCCCAGTCTGGGCTCATTCAGCGTTTGTCTCCACCAAGCAGGGTTTACAACGTCCTTCAACCCTAAGCCACTCACCTAATACTCTCCGGGCCTCTATGGCGTGCAGGCAGCAAGTTAGGCCCCGGCGAATACGAAATCGGGCAAGAGGGCTCTTCCCTGCAGGATCCTGCCATGGGGGTGGGGGGAGCTGGATGTGCCGACAATGCGGTCCCAATGCTAACCCAGAACTGTGGTTACTGGACACACGGATGACAGGCAAGGGGGGAGGGGACAGGTGGCTTTTAAAGTTGCCGTCAAGGGAGTAACCCTCCCTCATGCCAGCTCCTCCTTGTCCTCCTCGATGTCAAGGTAGTAATCCCCAGAGATGACGTACCCACGATCCCCCAGACCAGGGACACATTTTTATGTCAAACATTTCAGTGTTGTTCCATTAGTTCTCACTAATTTTATTTAGGGCTCAAATGAACATTGACCAACCACATTGCTAAATCCCTTATTTTCACTTTTCCCAACTTTGCTGCAAATCTATACATTCGGTTGCCACAAACCAGTGTATTTTAAGTCTTTTTTTTTTTAATGTATTATTTATTTCTGAGAGAGAGACAGTGTGAGCAGGGGAGGGTCAGAGAGAGAGGGAGACACAGAATCCGAAACAGTCTCCAGCCTCTGAGCTGTCAGCACAGAGCCCGACGTGGGGCTTGAACCCACGAACCGTGTGATCATGACCTGAGCCGAAGTCGGACGCTTAACCGACTGAGCCACCCAGGCGCCCCAACACCAATGTATTTTCAATGGGCCTCACGGTTCTTTGTTACACTCATTCAGATGCTCCAGAGCCAGATAATCCACTTTTCAGCCAATAACCACCCTGCAGAACAGAAGGTAAAATTATCCACACGACTCTTTCTCCTTTTTAATCGTGAGCTCACGTGCTTTTGCCAAGATGCACCCTCTGCCAGTCAGCATGCTTCAGGCCACGGTGTCCCTGGACCAGAGCCGACCTGCAGGCTCCTGAGGTCGGGGGCGCTTCTCGACACTAAAATGGCTTCTAAGTGCTCCAACTAACTGGGCAGCTAGGGAACACACCTGTGGATTCAGCAAGCTGAAGCAGGTTTTTAACAGCTGGTGTGTCTCTGTCACGTCACGGGTCAGTGTGTCTGCACGACCACGTGTCCACCGAGTTTGCTTCCTTGGCTCCAAGCACAGTGTTAACAAATTCCATGCAGTCGGGTCAAGTGGGCACGTCTGCAAATGCATGAGGCATTTCATCTTTAGCAACGAATCACGTGACACCGTGCCTAACTTCAGGGCACGATCGGACACTAACCTAATGAAGATCACAGTTCTGTTTTATACCAGATTATTTGTGAAGATCCACACGTTTCTGCCTTAGATGCTGCAGCGTGAAGCACTCGTGACGTGTCCTCTGTACTCCTGGCTTCGTCGGGTAACTTCCCCACACCAACAGGGCATTTGGGCAAGGACAACACTCAAGATATGAATCTTGAGACCGTTGCTGTGCAAATTTATTTTTTTGACCAGTATTAGTCTTGTGAATTTCTTTTAATGTTTATTTTTGAGAGAGACGGGGGGGAGGGGGAGAGGGGGAGAGAGGGAGACAGAGAATCCAAAGCAGCTCCATGCTGTCTGTGCAGAGCCCCACGTAGGGATCGAAGTCACAGAATGTGAGATCATGACCTGAGCCAAAGTTGGAAGCTCAACTGAGTGGGAAACCTAGGCAGCCTGAGTCTTGTGAATACTGAAGTCATCCTGGATTTAATAAAAATGTAAATATCTACACAAATTAAATCTATTCCTGGAACAGAGAAAGGACTGCAGGAAAACTCAAGGAATCTGATTATATCTGTGGTTTAGTTAATAGCATCATACACCGATATTCATGTGTGCTTGGCTACACGTCTTGTGCGAGGCCTGTGAATGCCTGGGAGGGCCTACGGAAACCCGCTGGACTGCCTCTGGATCTCTTCCATAAATCTAAAATTACTTCAAAATTAAAAGTTACAAAACCCAAATCTAGGAAATATAAAATACTGAAAGACACTATACAGGCCTTATGGCTTCAGGAAATGGATAAGAAATGTGAGAGCCTAAAATCTTCAGAATTTTCTGTAACAAGTTGCCATGAAAAACTCAAAAACTCAAGCACCCAGCTTATAAAAGTAAGAGAAGTTGGAATACTAATTTCAATTAGTATTCAATTAAAACTCTAAAAATTCATAATACAAATGGCTGATTCTTGAATTATAAGTTACTTTTGAAAAATGGATACTCTGAAGCCCTAAAGGCATATAGTCCACTTCGACAAATTAACTCAGGGAACTGATTTAAACTAGGTTCTGTTTTCTTTTCTTTCTTTCTTTCCTTTTTTTTTTTTAAGTTTTATTTAAGTAATCTCTACACCCAATGTGGGGCTTGAACTCGCGAACCTGAGATCAAGAGTCGCACTCTTCCAACTCAGCCAGCCAGACACCCCTCAAAATAAACTTTTAAATGTTTATAGAAAAACGAATGATAACAGATCATGCAATTCCATAAAAATTTGACTATTTTTAACACCAAAAGCTAATTCTAGGTAATCAAGAAGAAATAATAGAGAATATTAACAAAACATGTCCTATTTGGGAACACCTGATATCTTACAACAAGGGTAATAAATAAAAATTAAAAATGAAGGTAATAATCACACATACCTTTCAGTTCAGCAGGACAGCTCGGGAGCCGAAGTGAAAGCACTAGAAACTGAGCACCGCGCGTGCGCAGAGACCTCACCCCCGTAGCGAGAGACCTCGTGCGGCAGGAGGAATCTCCCTTGCAGCTCGGTCTCTGCGAGGGCCAGGCAAGGCCCTCAGGGCGGCCACAGACAATCCTCCAGACTCACTCAGCAGCAAAAGAATTCCCCAGGCTCCAGAAGTTTGCAGAGGGAGCCGTGCAAACTGTGCTCTGACATACCCCCAGTGGCTCACGTAGGGTGTATTCAAAGGCCCTCAACACTCCACTGATGATGCAGGCGTCGTGAGCGTGCAGCACCCCGCTTGGTGGCCCGCCCAGGGGAGCCCCTGGAGGCCCCTCTGGTTGAAGAGACCAGACTTGGACCCTCAGAGCTCACGTAACGAGACCGTGTTTAATGAACACCAAAGTTGGCGCCCCAGCAGGGCTGTGGGGGCTCAGAGGGAGGGGACATGGGCTGCAGCGG
>NW_027529647.1:2492865-2495496 GCF_008692635.1 Crocuta crocuta
TGAGACTCACACAGTCCCCCTCGGAGCCTCTCAGCAGGCCCAGCGGTGCAGGATGACTGGCCCCATTTACAGCTGGGGAAACTGAGTTCCAGGCAGGTTCGCAGGCTTGCCCGAAGCCGCACCGGGCTCCCGACACCACGGTGGCCCAGCTCAGAGAAGACTGGGGTGCGGGCAGCGGACAACCAGTGCTCCACGGGAGGACAAAGCAAGATGGAGACGGCAGAGGCATGATGTGTGGCGACACCGAGGAGCCGGCTGCAGCCACGTGGGGGCCAGGGCCCAAGCAGCTGTCGCCCAGGCTGCCACAGCCTCCACAGGGCTGTCTGCCCCCCCCCCCCCCCCCGGGGGCCAGGCCCTCAGGACCAGCTGAGGGAGCGCAGGGGGTAGGAGGCCACTCCCCGCGGCGCCCAGTGGCGAGTCCGCACGTGGCACCTACGGTCTGCAGGGCGTGTGCGGGGCCAGGTGGGACGGGGAAGGGGACAGGCCGCAGCTCCAGGGCACGAAGCACAGGGCGTGCGGCCGAGCACGGGGCTGCGAGAGGCGCACAGAGGGCCCCGTGGTGAAGGCGCCGCACGGGAAGGGTCTGGGAGGGGGCGGCCCTGGCAGCCTGGGGCCTGTGGGGACGGACAAAGACGAGCATGCCACGCTGAGGAGTCTGGACGGGGTCCTGGGGCCACCGCAGGGACCGCGGGGGCGCGGAGGAGGCCCCCCCGGCAGAGAGGAGGAGGGCTGACGAAGCCCTCAGAGGCCCGGACTGCGCTGGGCAAGCCCGTGGGAATGGAGCCAGAGGGCTTGGGGTCAGCAGCAGAGGCCCCCCGGGCCCATCCTGGGCGGCCTCTCTAGGCGTGAACCCACAGCGAGGCCCCGCGGGAGCCTCGGGCTCTGAAACCAGGCCCCGGAAGGTCCTCGCAGCCCTGCAGCATCCGGGCCTCCCTCCCCGGGGAGGGGCCCAGAGCTTGGCGCCCGCTGCGCCCGCCCCTTTCACCTTGCGGCTCGTGTCCAAGGGGGAGGCCCCAGGAGGCCAGCGTGGGAAGAGGGCACTGGGCTGGCAGCCGTGGGCAGTGGGAGGGGGAGAGGGACGTGGGCAGCCCCCAGGGCGTCTGTCTCCCCTGGGAGGCCTCCAGCAGCCGACCAGGTGGCGGCCTCGGGGCTCTGCTAACAGTCCCCAGCAGGGGGCGCCATGGACCCACACTTGCCGGAAGGTTCCTTCTGCCTTTCCCAGTCCCCGTCTCTGCCCCAAGGGACTAAAGACCCAGGGGCTGCAAGATGTAGCTCCTTCCAGGCCACGAGCACGGGATGCCTCCACAGAGGAGAACCAGGGCTTGATCCCAGCCGGAGGCCAAGCGACTGCGCAGGTCTGGGTAGGGCAGGGCAGGGCTCGGCCAGCCGAGGCCCGGTCACCCCTTCCTGGCCCAGCACCAGAGCCCCGGCTGCACCCCAATGCTGCCCACCATGTGGGGAGGGTTCTTCCTTTACTACCTGCCCCACGAAGAGGGGTCCACTGCCCCGCCCCACCCTACGGTGACAGCTCCGTCCCCATGTGCGCAGGCCCATCACTGGGTGTCCGGGTCCTGGAAGCCCCAGGCCTCCACAGCGGCAATGAGGAAGTTCTCAGAGCAGAGGGGCTGGTTGTTGAAAGTGTCGCAGTGGCCGGTGCGGCCCCGGTTCAGGTCCCCATCGATGTAGAGCGCCTGGCCGCCCCCTCCGCCTGTGGGATGCTGCAGTCAGTGGCTGCGCCTCTGTGCAGCACTGCCCCCAGAGGCTCTCTGCGTGCTCCTGGCAGCCCCTCTCAGAAGGGGCGAGTCCCCCAGGCCTCCCGCCCCAGCCCTGCCAGAGACTTCTCTAAAGCCACAGGGCTGGCCTTCAGTCCCCCTGGCCAGGGCCCCCGCCGCGCACCCTCCCGTCCCCGCTCCCACTCGCCCCAGCTCTCTTCCCCTGCCTGTCTCTCACGTGAGGCACCTGCCACGACCTCACACCGGTCTCCCAGGCTTTGTGACCAAGGGCAGGCAGGAGCCCAGACCGGGGTGCAGAGAGGCGCCCACCTACGATGAGGCAGTCGTTGCCCCCAGCCATGAACATGGACTCCGTCTTGGAGGGCAGGTTGAAGTGCCGCGCAGCCAGGAAGGGCGAGAGGCGGTCGGCAGGGTCTGAGGACGGGGGGCGGCCGAGAGAGGATGGAGCGGCCGTGGCCTCCAAGGACGCCGGCTTGGTCAGCTCCGGGTGTTTGATGACCACCCACTCGTAGCGCTGGACCTCAGGCTGCAGCTGAGGGCGGAAGGACAGCGTGAGTCCCAGGCACACGCCCCCCACCAGTCTTCAGGGGGCCCGGGCTGCGAGCCGGCTGCGCTGGGCAGACACGGCCTGCCCGTGCGGTCGACGGATCACAAACAAGAAGGCAACGGGGTGGGGGGGTGCACCCTGTGGGGGGGGTCACTGAGGAGTGGATGGCAGGCTCTCGTGAGCGGGCCCCCCCCGCCGGACTCACTCTAAACACGAAGCACTCTCCGGTCCCAAAGAAGCCCACTTTGCCTCCAAACTTGTTTCTCTCACTCCAGTCTGTTGACAGGTAAGCCCCACACACCTGAGGAGAAAGGCCTGTGGTGTGAGCTGGGTCCTGCCTGCAGGAGCATC
>NW_027529647.1:2495583-2515456 GCF_008692635.1 Crocuta crocuta
TTGGTGCACCCGAGGGCAAAGGCTAGAGGTGGACAGTGATGTGGGGAGGTCCGAGTTTGGAGGGCATGGGGCGGGTGGTGAGGGTGGCTGGGTGGCTGCCTCTGCCATCAGCAGCATGTTTGGGATATTCTTGTTTCCCTCCTGGGCCCTCAAGCATGGAATGAGCCCATTTCCACACTCTGACTTTGAGCATCAATCCCAGGGATGCCCTTTACATAGAAGCTTCCAGGAGGTGGCCCTGCTCGGGAGTGCTCCCCCACCCCCAGCCAGCCGGCAAAGTGCCGGTTCCACCAGCACACTCGGTCCTGGGGGGACTGCAGGCTTCGCCCGCAGCGTGTGACAGTGAGTCCCCTGATAGAGCGCAGACGCCCAGCCCCTCCTGGGAGCCCAGACACGGAACCTGGGATGGGGCGAGGGGCCTACAGCTCCCACGGACACAGGTTTGGGAGCCACGGAACAAGGAGCCTCTGCCGCCGGTACACGCCCCGAGGAGGAGGACATAGGACTTCCCTGGGCACCTCAGGACACTGAGCAAAGGACAGGGCCAGAGACCGCCTGTTGGGGTGGAGTCAGGGCCCTGCTCACTAGGTAATCGTGCAGGGTGAGCTCCTTGCAGCCAGGCTCCGTGCCACCAGGCTGCGCAGCAGGGGCCTGGGCGGATGGGGGTCAGACAGAGAGGCTGGATTCACCTCTCTGTGGAGGGAGGGGGGGCTCCACTCTGCATCCCTAAGAGCAGGAAGCCTGGGTAGAAGCTTCAGGGGAGCACCCCCCCACCAAGGCTCATTAGCCACAAGGGCCCCTCCTCACCTCCTTTTGCGTGGTCTTGATGAGCAGGAGGGTGGGCTCGTGTCCTTCACACTGGAAATAAAACCTGGGGGCAAAGACCACACACACCAGCCTTCTGTCCCTCCTCTGTGCCACCTCTGGTCACAGCAACCTGGCACCACAGCATCTGAGAAGCCCAGGCTGTCTGGGGTAGACGGGCCTGGGAACTGTGTTTCCTTATCTCCTGGGGACCAGGCATGGTGGCCAAGGACCTGGCAGCACGCTGGCCTAGACATTTCTCAGCTGACAGAGGCCAGGCCTGGTGGCCCGAGGGCTGAGCAGTCAGCTGGCCAGGACCGACCATGCTGCTACCATGTGGGGAAAAAGCTGCATGGGGGACAGTCCTCAGTGGGCACAGCCACGTGCCAGGAGCTGTGGGGAAGCAAAACCCAAGAACAGGTCCCTGCCCTAGGAAAGCGTGGAGGTGCCTGGGAGCCTGAGCTCGCGGGAGACAGGGACGTGTGCAAAGAGGCCAGACACAGCATCGTGGTGGCACCAAGTGCCCAGAGCCTGCATGGCATCCCTGGTGGCCCAGCCTGGCTGTCCCATGGCAGGCCTCCCATGCAGCAAAGAGGTGAGGACCAGGAGAATGTGTCTCCAGCTATGCCGTTAACACTCACGTGGGTTGGGACAGCCTGCCTATGTCACTTCTGCGGGGTCACCTGTGACCCGAGCCAGAAACTTCTGAGGCCACCTGCCATCTGAGGCTCACCTGGGGCCGGACCTGGCAGAGCTGCCTCGGGAGGCAGTAGGCCCGGAGGGGGCCCCGCCGGAACGCTCTGGGCCCGGCTGGGGAGCTGAGTGGGCTTGGGCAGCAGGGGTCCAGGCCCTACCGCCACACGTCTTCCTGGGCCAGGATTCTTTAAGCCCCTGTGTGGGCGTTCCGCCTCCCGGGTCATCACACCTTCACAGGAGCCTGGATCTGTGCTGTGTATTCAGGGCAGTGACCCCCGAAGTCTGGGTGGCCTGGGGGTAAGAGAAGCCCAGACAAAGGGGCTCCCAATTCTAGGGCCCCCCAGGAAGAGGCAGGCAGATCTAGGGCCCATCCCGACACCACCCCTACTTCTGGGGCGGCTCCACAGCTGACTGGTCCTCCTGTGTGTCAGGCCCCGGGAGCCAGTGCCTCGGGGCCCGTGCCAGGCTCCTGGCTGTTACCTGGTCAGGCTGTACCCATGCTGCAGCGAGGAGAAGAGCAGGAGGGGCTGGCAGAGGGCGAAGCGCTCAGGGACCCACGACCAGATGTCTCTCATCTCCTTCACACTGACGATCTCCGAGTGGAAGTTCTCCGCGTGCACCGCCAAGTGCACAAACTGCCTGGGGAGAGTGGGGAGGGCTCAGAGCACAGCCGGGCAGGCCTGACCACGCCCCCGCCCCCCCACCCCTGGCCTGGGAGATGCGGACCCTCATGTGTGAGCTCTGCCTGAAGGGCGCTTCTCTATTCAGGAGGAAACAGGAACGAGGGGATGGCGCTGAGCCCTGGAGCCCCACTCCCACCAGCTACCGAGGGGAGAGCTCTCAGCCTGGGTGGGGACAAAGGCTTGTCTTCACTGATGAATGGGGACACGGAATGAGCCCCTCTGACGAGACAATGCCTCAGAGCCAGCCAAGCACCAACAGACAGCACAACTGAGGCAGCTGAGGAGACAGACAGACAGAGCTTGAAGAGCAGCCAGGGTTTAAGGCAGCGTTGCCAAACCCAGCCCCGAGAGCCAGAGAAAGCAGCCAGGCCTCGGACAGCCAGGATGGGAGATGGAGGAGAGCCAGGCATGAAGATGTCATTTCCAGACCTACCTTTTAGAAAGTGAAACACTGAAAAACAGGGGGAAGCAACGGACACAGAGAAGAGGAAGAAAAAGGAAACAGACAAGGACAGGTTAGTGGCAAGTACTGATGGCCAGGACGCACCAGCCTTCGGCCCTGGAGAACGGCCTCCACACCTAGGGCTCGGTCGCGCTGAGACGCTGTCGGGGCACCGCGGGCCCCTCCCGGCCGGGCTCCCAGGTGCGGTGCCCAGGGCAGGGGGGCATACCCAGCAGCCACGAGAACAGCTAGCAAGGGAGCCCAGAACCGGGGTGGGGGCACAGAGCAGGGGCTGCTCTGAAATGATCCGGGACAGTCAGCCGGGCCCATGGCCGGGCCTTCTGACTCCACAGTCAGCATCCATCGGCCCATCCATCAGCCCTGTCCCCGAGGGCGGGACCTTCCCTGCACCTTCTGCACCCACAGCTGTCTGAGCAGCCTATGGCTGTAGCCAGAAGGCCCCCGGCCCCTCCTGGGGTTTCCTATCCGTGCAGGGCGGGCTGCCAGGAGGCAGACCAAGAGCCTGGCAGGACCAGCTCAGGCCCCTGGTCCCAGGAGGCAGCCCGCCCACGCCCTGCCCTGCGTGGGCCTCGCCTACCCACGGGCTGGCCACACACAAGGCCCCGAGGGGCCTGCCTACCTCTTCTGCTTGACGGTGATACCTTTCTGCTTCAGAGCCTTCTCGTTGGCCATTTGCAGGAGCTGAATCTCCTTCCGGGAGAAGAGGCGGATGGCGAATGCTTTCTCCAGCAACTTCTCTGGAGACACGGTCTTGGCGATGTCCCTGACGAAGTTGCGAATGTCCTGCTTCACGCTGTCTGACTCGAGCGGCTGGCCAGCCCTCACCTTGTGGAAGAACTTGAGGATCGCCAGCGCCACGCGGTACAGCACCTTGTAGCCCTCCACCAGGAAGACGTCGAAGACGCGGGCAAAGTGGCCAAGGGGCAGCTCCCCGAACAGCCAGCGCTGCCAGTCCGCGTAGACCTGCAGCACGTCCTCCGACACAGCCACCATGAGCTTGTGGGCCGCCTGGCAGTACTTGTTCACCAGGTCCCCGAACGTCATGCAGGAGGACTCGAACGCCAGGAAGCTCTGATCCACCAGCTTCCGGCTGGGGTCATTGCAGGCCAGGATGCGGCAGGCGTTCTCGAAGCACTGGGCCTCGTCCGTGCTGTAGTGCAGCAGCAGGGCCACGACGGCGGGCAGGGCGGGGCAGAAGGACACGTCCGGGAACTGGTTGGCGATGCAGAGCAGGATCTTGCGCACGGCGTCCTCGCCGCGCGCGTTCAGGCAGTAGCTGGGCACCTGCGTGTTGTCCACGAACTCGGGCAAGGGCAGGCTGCTGCTGCTGTGCTTGCCCACGATCTTGCCCACGATGTCGCTGTACACGCTGGCGTCCGGCGTGACCGTGCGGCAGGGGATGTCCCGGATCAGGCGCTGGTACACCGTGCCCCGCAGGGCGTAGCTGCGGGCCCAGTAGCCCTGGCGGGCCAGCTGCTTCAGCTCCTGCAGCTCCGCGCAGCTCAGCTCCTTGGGGCCCAGGTCCTGCACGGCGGCGTCCATCTTGTCTCTGTCCACAAAGCAGTTGTACCCCGGGGGGTCCATGGTGGGGGGCGCCAGGAGGGGGGTGGGTCGCAGGCTGCCAGGAGGGGCGCGGAGCAGCTAAATCCCCCAGCCCCCTCTCCGAGGCTGTGCTGCTGACCTGCTTGCCATCCCGTCTCCTGTCGGATTAGAAGTCACGCTTAATGTATGTGTATGTTATACATTAACCATATATGACGGTTCACGTTTTAAAGAGCATGTTTTTGTTTTCATCTTTCTGTGAAGTATGAGAAGGGCTCCCACGTAAGTGGAGGGGCGCCCGGCTGCTAGTGTCGGCTCAGGTGATGATCTCACGGTCCCTGGGCTTGAGCTCTGCATCGGGCTCTGCGCGGACAGCTCAGAGCCTGGAGCTGCCTAGTTTCTGTTTCCTCTTCTCTCTGCTCCCCTGTTCACTCTCCCT
This sequence comes from Crocuta crocuta, assembly GCF_008692635.1. NCBI lineage: Eukaryota > Metazoa > Chordata > Mammalia > Carnivora > Hyaenidae > Crocuta > Crocuta crocuta. Next base: position 2,500,211 of record NW_027529647.1, read on the forward strand.
TTTTCTCTCTCTCTCTCAAAATAAATAAACATTAAAAAAAAAAAAAGTGAATATTTCGAGAAGTCACCATGAGCTCTGCAGTAAGCTTCTTTTCTGCAGTTACCGGAGCAGGTCACACCGATTCTGAGTAACGGGAGGCTAAGGCTAAGGCCCCAGAAGGGCGAGCCGACCAGGTGCTGCTGAAGACAACTCCCCACCACGGTGGGCGGGCCCCTGGCCCCCTCCCACCGGCAGCTGGGGGGGGGGTGCCGCTGCACAAGAGCACCCCAGCCAGTCAAAGCTGCTCCGTCTCCGTCCCCCCAAGGCTCCGGGCCTCTACAGCTGGGCCACGCACCTGCTCTGCCCGTCCCTGGGTCACAACCCACAGGCCAGCCCTTAACTCTCTAGAAACGCCAGCTGAGTTTCAGGGAGGCCCTCCGGAGAATCACAGCTGGGGAGTAAACGGGAGGGCGGAGAAAGACACGGGAGTGTCACCACTTCAAAATTAAGACATTGCTGGGTCCACACGAGTCAGAAGTATTACAGTGGGGGGTTGGGTGCTGTCTCTCCCTCATGGGCAACTACTACTGAGGTCCAGGCGGACGTTACAAATGGGGAAGGCGTGCCGTCGGAGACTGCGCGTGGACGAAGTCTACCACTCAGGACACCACGATTTAACATCTGCTTTTGCCAGAGCCCTACTGTGCTCGGCATAGCCCGGTGCGGCGTCTGCCCACGTACCTCAGACTAGCCTTTCCGCCTGGGACGGTACAAACGCCCACAGAGGTCACAAGGGTTGGTTTGCTTCAGCAAGTTTCGGTAAACAGCCAGATCGCTCCAGTTTCTCTTGCACCTGTAACATTCATCTGAAAATACAGAAAGGAAATAATACCTTAAGAATGCAGAGTGGAAATTAAAGAATTATAGGCTAAGACCTGTGTGTGTGAGAAGCCCCCCAGTGCAGGGCGCTTTTTCTCACTGAGGGAAAACACAGGTAAGAACGACCAGGTAACCGTCCCCGAGCTTACAGTTCTGTGGCATTAAGCGCAGTCACGCTGCGCCCTCACTGCCATCCATCCCCAGAACTCTTTCGTCTTCCGGAGCTGAACCTCTGTCCCCATGACGCATGGACGCCCCTCCCCCAGCCCCTGGTGCCCACCCTCTCCTTCCTGTCTCTACCAAGGCAACAACTCTAAGAGTGAAATCATACACTTCCGTCATTTTGTGAGTGGCTTATATCACTGAGTATAATGCCCTTAAGGTTCATCTAGGGTTTTTTTTCAAAAATTTTTCAATGTTTATTATTTATTTTAGAGAGAGAAAACAAATGAACAAGAAGGCGATGGCCAGAGAGAGAGGGAGACACAGAATCTAAAGCAGGCTCCAGCCTCCTCACCGTCAGCACAGAGCCCAATGCAGGGGCTCAAACTCACAGACCATGATTTCATGACCTGAGCCGAAGTTGGACACTTAATCGACTGAGCACCCCAGGTGCCCTGACTCTGGTCTTATAGACGCTTCCCCGTAGGGAAGACTAACTAAGGTTTTGTGACGACACCCACTGAACACGTCCCACTGGAAGTGCCTCGTCCACAGCAGGACCCCATGTGGGGCTGGGCTGGAGCCTCCCTCCTCAGGAGAAAGGAAGCTTTAATGGGAGCCTGTACATTTGCTCTGTCCTGGGTGGGAAAGCAGCCAGGAACACCCCCTCCTCCCCAGGCCCTGAACCCCCCGAGCCACACCCAGGCTGCACGCCACAGCCCCCACGTGCACACTGCCTATATCTTTGTATGTACGTAGGTACTCATTCAGTCATCTCCACACCCAACGTGGGGCTCAAACTCACAACCCCAAGATCAAGAGCTGCACGGTCTTCCCACTGAGCCAGCCAGGTGTCCCACCTCCAGGGTTTCAATCCCCCATTCTAGGCTCTGAGTCTATTACCCTTTGAAGGGGACCCCAGGCCCACCCTGTCTGCGTGGAAAGCAGCAGCTCCCTCTGGGGGCAATAAACATGTTTATAAACAGAACAAGAGCCGGGCAGGACAGCACCAATCCTCACTCAACTGGCCTCACATCCGGGTTGAATATTAAACTGGAAACTCCAGAACCATCATCGCACCTACCGAGTTCCTTCAGAAGGACCTTCAGCGAGAGGCAGACACACGGTTTGGTTCGTCGTGGCAGGCAGCCCAGGGACGCCCTGCGTTCAGGGACTCCCAGGCAAGGACATGTTCAGGAGACCCCCCCAAAGCACTCCCTGGACCCTCACAGGCCTCCTCCTAAGGTCCTCACCCAGAAAGAGACCTTGGCATTTCTGGGGCCGGGCAAACAAGGTTTGTGGTGACCTCTTTAGGCATCTACCAAACCAGATCCAGGGTAGTTTTCTTAGTTGTTGTTTTTAAACAAAAAAAGGCAAATAATACAAAAGCACAGAACAAAAATGTCAAGTCCTGTTTCTGTTATCCCCCAATCGTCCCCCCTCTTCTACCTAAAGATAATCACTACTCACATTTTAGTGCATATCCTGCAAAGCCCTTTCCTTAGACTGACAGATACACTCGTTCACAGCCACACCACACCGTTTAAGCTTGTGTGGGGAGGGAGAAGTCAGGGGGTGGAGACAGTCCAAAAATATAAAACAATCAAGGAGAACATCATGCTCTGGAGGTCGGCTTTGGAGCCACCATGTCCCCTNCCACATCCCACATCTGTACCTGGCGGGCAGGGGCGGAGGAGGGAGGTAGAGGCTTATGCGGGACACGATACTGCTTCCCAAGTTGAGCTTTGTCACTTGTTTGCCCGAACCTCATAGAAGCCATGCCTCTTACCCCAAAGGAGGGTAGCCAGCGCATCAAACAGAACCGAATGATACCACGCACCTCATGGGGCACCACCAGGCCCCGCTCACCCTCAGGGTCCACTGGGGTGTGAGTGACACCGTGCACCCCCGCTCGCTCTCGCTGCCACTCATACGTGCCCTGGCAGCCCGGGGTGGACGGCCGGCAGGGCCCTGGAACACCAGTCTCCTTGGGCCTCCAGATGGGGAGGGAGGGAATGCTTTTTCACCACTAACACTGCACTCACCTAAAGGCCACCCCCCAACTCTCTGCAGGGGGGTGGGGTGGGGGCGGGGCTGGCTTTCTGTGGGAGGAGGCTGGGCCCAGCCGCCTGCAGCTCCCTGACTTTGGAATGTAGGGAAGTACTTTGTGTGTCCTGTCCTCGGGTTCTGGGCCTAGTCTGCAATTCTGCAATTCGGGGAAAACAGAAAAAATTCCACTCATTATCCTTTAGACTCACAAGAAGTGCACACAGTGATCATCTCAGACAGCTGCGGACACATCACGTAGGGAGGGTGACAGCCACTTTATTAGGGTGATCATGGTGACCTCTCCCAATTCGAGGTGAAGTGACAAGAAGGAAGCAGCCAGGAGGGCAGAGGAAAGACCTCTGAGAAGAGCAAGTGCACAGGCCTGGGGGCGGGGCGGGGCCAGGCCAGTGTGCTCCAGGAACACAGGGGCGTCTGTGCGGCCAGAGCACAGCAAGCAAGGGGAAGAGCAGCAGAGAGAGACGTCCAGGGGCCGGATCGTGCACGGAGGGGAGTTTGGATTTTCTTGGAAGCAGGGAAGGGAGGGGATCCAACGGATGTGCCAAGCCAATTGTTGTGAGGATTAACTAAGGCTGTTCAGAGAAAGCACTCCGCCTAGCTTGGCACGTGGGGCAGCTCAGATGTCCCCAGGGCTTCTCATTACCGCTCCACAGGGTCGCCTGGCCTGGCACAGGCTCAGGGACATCTGGGGAGTGACAGGGACCTGGTGGGCCAGCACTTGATCAGTCCTGCAGAGGGGTCCAAGTATGGCTCCTCCTTGTGTGGAAGGTTCTCCCAGACCCCCACACAAGCCCCTGCTCTCTCTCTCCAGGGACAGTCCCTCCAAATGGCATGCTTCTCCCACCCCTACAAGCGCCTTCTCCCAGTGATCTCACTTCTCTTTCCCTCACACACCAGCCTGTTTTCAGAGTTCAGGCTATCTGTACATAGGAAGCAAGGATTTCTTAAACAAAAATAAAACAGAACTCTCGGTGGAAACGAGTGAACTCTATTTCCCCCAAATATTATCTTGCTACACTTTGATCCAGTTCCCCTTCCTGTCGTGGTGACCGTTGCACCCTCAGGCCACGTACACCATCCTGGGTACGCCAAAGTCAAGTTCACATCAGGCTCTGGTGAGATCCGCTACAGTGGGGGGGTGGGGGGTGGGGGGGGAGCCCTCCCCACGGGTCCCAGGGCCAGGGTGGCCATTCCCGGGGAAGGAGCTCCTGTGAGGCAACACTTTCACGGGGTCCATGGAGTCCATAGCGACTCTGCCCTCCAGGGCAACAGGAAGAGAAGGTGCCGGCCTCGGGTGGAGGAGCCCAGGTGCCCCGAACCTGCTCTGTCACGTATGTGGTGGCCCTGCAGACAGGAGCAGGGTGAGAGGGGACAGCAGACATGGCAGGAGGGACGGGGGGCAGGAGAGGCCCGGGAGCAAGCTGCTGGCACCACCTATCAGGTAGGACTTGTCCCACCCTGATCCTCGGGGACCACAGCCGCTGGCTGCCAGCCGATTCCGCTTTGCATTCCTATCTCTCTTAATCCTGAGGACAAGTTGACGGCGTGGGGACTGGCTCCATGTTATGGATGAGGAAAGCGGGCACAGAGAGGTACCCCTGAATCCCCCACACAAGGAGGACCATCCCAGGTCTGTCAGCCTCTGGGGTGCTCCCAGTGACCCCGCTGTGTCCACCACGCACCTCCCACTTCAGGGGTGGACAGTCACCTGGATGCACGGACAGGGCTGGCTTCTCAGGGTCTCGCTGCTGTCCCGGTCACCACCAGGATCTGATGAGTCATGAGGCCTCTGCATTTCTCACCTCTTGGGTGGGGGACATGGTTTTCCCAGACACACACAGACGTGCACGTGAAGTCTGGGTGACCCCATTATAAGCACTCAACAACACTGGGCACGTACCCTCCTCCCGGGCCGTGCCTCCCAGGGGCCCAGCCCACCACCATGGCTCCCCTTGCCCCAAACTTTTATTCCTTTGACAAACTTGTGTTGAGATGACTCTTCTGTGCCGTGAGAGGCCAGGCGGGGCAAGGGGAGGTGGCCAAGGCAAGATGTGGACTTCACGTGAGCACAGCAGAAGGGGCGATGGCACCCCGGGTGTACAAAGATAGGGAGTCACCCAGGTGCAGGAATGGGGACGGGCACACAGGGGAGACTGAGGCAGGTGGTGCTGAGTGGCCAGAGGTGGGATAAGAGGGGGCCGGCCGATGGCCTTGTGTGCCACCTGCACTAGGATACTGGACGTCACCCCACACAAGGGGGAGCTCTAGGAGAGTCTAAGCAAGTGGCATGATCAGAGCCACTTTTTTTTTTTAATTTCTTTTTTAATGTTTTATTTATTTCTAGGAGAGAGAGAGAGAGACAGCGTGAGCAGGGGAGGGTCAGAGAGAGAGGGAGTCACAGACTGAAACAGGCTCCAGGCTCTGAGCTGGCAGTCAGCACAGAGCCCGACGCGGGGCTCGAACCCACAAACCGCGAGATCATGACCTAAGCGCAAGTCGGACGCTTAACCGACTAAGCCACCCAGGGGCCCCCAGAGCCACTTTTTCAAAAGTTTATTTAGAAAGAGAAAGAGAGAGAGAGAGAGAGAGAGAGAGAGAGAACACACACTTGAGGGCAGGGGAGGGGAAGAGAGAGAAGGAGAGAGAGAATCCCGAGTAGGCTCCACCATGTCAGCACAGAGCCTGACGCAGGGCTCGAGTCCATCCAGTGTGAGATCATGACCTGAGCTGAAACCAAGAGTCGGATGCTCAACCAACCAAGCTGTCCAGGTGCCCCGATCAGATCCACATGGTGGAAAAATCCCCCTGGTGCCCGAGGAAGGAGGGCAGAGTCCAGAGAAGAGGCATGAGAAGGGGTGTGATAAGGGCAGCCAGTGAGGATGGGGAAGGCCGGGTGGACCAGAAGACGTGACCCAGTGCAGAGACCCAAGCAACAGAGAGAGAACCCGGCCCAAGGCAGGAGTGAGCTGGCAGAGCAAGGGAGGCAGGCACTCCCCAGGACCCCGACCCACTCCTACTGGACCCAGCCCCAGCCCCCGCAGCTCAGGCTGCAGGGCTGGGCCAGCTGGGCCTTAGTCACCGTGCACAGGACAGGGTGGCTGTGCCGCTGCTGTCACAGCTGTGTCTCAGCTCTTCCTCCACAACCTGAGCAACCCCACATCTGTCCAGGGAGCAGGACCAGGAAATAAAGGACAGAGAGGGAGGAGGCTGTGGCCCCAGCCGTGCGTGCATGCGTGTGCATGTGTGTGTGCGTGCATGCATGCCCGGACCCCCAGGAGAGAACAGGACCATGGGACAGGGAGGGAGGGCCAGTGACGTGCTCGGTTCCGGGCCTAGGGAGCTCCACATGACAGGGAACTGCTTCCTTTGCCAGGCAGTGTCCCGAGGGGAGTTCAGTGCTGTCCCCATCCCTAGGTGGCCCCTCAGCCTTAGAGATCACTGTTCTCTCCAGGCGGAGCCTGCAGAAAGGCCAGGGCACAGCAGAACCGGGAGTCCCTCGACACGTTCTTGGCAGCAGCCAGGCAGGCAGAGGTGACACTGTCCCTCTCCAGCCCCGCCTTGGGTGTCTGGACCAGAAACCCAGAACCATTACAGGATGCGCTTGCTGCCTGAGACTGAGATGCTCCGAGTGCAGAGGCCACCGGCCAGGCAGGGAAGACAACTGCGTGGGAGGGGAAGCTCGAGTCACGGGGCGTTGGGTACGCGCAGGGCTGGTGGAGCAGCCTGCAAGGGTAAGGGCACCAGTGAGTCAGGAATGGTAGGCATGGCATGTGGAGCCTCCAGGGAAGGAAGAGGGGAGGAGGTGGGGGGTCGGGACATGTCCCCAAGGCTGTCTGGCTCACGCAACCTGAAGGGGCGGGGATTGGCCTAGAGCAGAGCATATTCCAAGGCAGGTGATGACCACCGTCTCCCGCTACTCTGGAACATTCTTTTCATGTCTGAGTCAAATCTGACTTCCTCATGAGGTCCAGTCCTCCCACTCATCTGTGGGGAGGCCAAGAAAACGCCCTGTTCCACCCCCAGCGATCTGCTGGAGGCCCCAGGGACAAAGCTGCCGGCCGTCGGGAACCTGGGTGGGGCACGCTCATCTCCCCATCTGAGCCCTCGGCTGGAGGAGGACTCTGGATTCTGCAGATGGCTGGTGGGGATGGTGTCGCCAACTGGGGTAACCACAGCCACCAATCCCCCACATTCCCTTACTGTGCTTGCCCCACTTTCACACACACCCCCAACTCCCACCTCTCTTCTTGCTCTGGAACTTGTCTGTGACACACAGCACCCACCTCATCATCCTCTCCCCACATGTACCCTTCGTCCTTCTAGCCAGACAGCAGGGGGCTCCCCTGAACCTTAACCCCTCGGTCTGGGCTCTCCGCGGACCCTGCCCCCTCCATCTGGGTTAGACCTGACCCCCCTATCTGGGCTCTCCCCAAACCCCACCCCCTTCTCTCTGCGCTCTCCCTGGACCCCACCCTCTCTATCTGCACTCTTCCTGGACCCTGCCCCCCTCTATCTGGGCTCTCCCTGGACCCTGCCCTGCCTCTATCTGGTTTTTCCCAGGACCCTACCCCACTGTCTGGTGTCTTCTCGACCCGGCCCAACACCACTCGCCCCAGCTCAAAGCCTTCACTGTAGGGCATGAGAGGGTAGAGCACCTACCCTGGGCTTGATGATCTCCAACTTTAGAAGCCTTCGGCTCTCTGACACTGCATCCACAACTTGGTCAGCCCTGAAACGGCTCCACCCAGAGACAGTGTGTCACCAACATGCTCCTCTCAGGGCCCCATCCAAGAGCTCTTTGCTGGCTCCCCCACCCCCACGCACCGTGACTCCATCTCCCCTCACCTGGCAGCCCCTCTTGGCTTCCCTTCCTCACCCACTCAGCCGAGCCCCTCCTGTGCTAGGCTCAGGCGCCAGGCACACCCACAGGACAAGTCGGCCCTGCACACCATGCCACCAGGGTCGCGGCCCTCAGAGCCGCCTGGCCTGCACCTCTTACCCCCACACTAGCTGACGGCTTCACACCTGCCCGTGGCCCTCGCCCTCCCGCCGTGTCCCCTCTCCACCTGACACCCAGTCTGCATCCCCCACCTGGGGTCCTGGATCTCACCTCCTGGGCACCCCAAGTCACCTGCATCCTTAGCGCCCCCTCTCTGCTTTAAGGGCCCCTGTGCTGCTCCAGTTCTGTCTCCTTTTTCTTTCCTTCCCAGTCAAGCTTCTGCAGAGAGCAGGGTGTGCCCACCCCTCCCATCTTGCAAGGACACCCTTGGGTCCTTATCTCCCTGAAGCACACATGGGTGACCCCACTGCTCTCAGCTCTCCTCTCCCTCCCTCCTCCCTCCTCCCTCCTCAGCTCCCGCTACCATTCCTCCACCCTCCACCCGTCTCTTAAATGTGGCTTTCGCGGGGTCCACACTCTTCTCGGCCTGAAATCCTCTTGTGAGCTCAAGTCCTGTACCTCTAACTGCTTTTCTGACCGTCTCCACTGCTGTGCCCTCCACACCAGCAGCGTGGCTCAGCTCTGGCCTGCGCCTCAAAGCCTCCCAGGGCCGCGCCCTCCCCGCAGGACCAGGACCGGGCCGGGCACACGCCCTGTTGAGAAGGAGACAAAGCAGGACACACCAATCTGCTCGCAGCCTTGGCCCCAAATGCTCCCTCCTTCCCAGCTTTCCCTGGCCTCCCAGCCAGGGCCCCAGGGCGCCCTCGCTGAACTCAACCCCTCCTTGCACAAAACGTTTTTAGCTGTTTTCAGCTGATATCGGCGCGCTGTTGTGATGACCTGCTTATGAGTCCAGCTCTTCTAACACATGGTGATTTGTGAACCTGGGGACCTCACACCACACCCAGGGGTCCCCGGAAGGAGGAAACAAGAGAAAGAAACAGGGAGACTCAAAAATCCCAAACTGCTTTGGCCCAAGAAGAAAATTTAATTCTAAATAATAACAACAGGGAGCGTTTGCCAACTTGTCCGCATGTGACCTTCCCAGCAGGCATGTTCACATTACCGGAGAGCGGGCCGTGCTCTGCCGCAGCCCTGAAGCACAACACGGGGGGTTGCAAATACTAATGGCAACTGGCATATTCCACAGCGACCCCCGGGAGCCGGTTACTGGGGAACATGAGAGCGGGCCCTCTGCTGCATCACACAATGGAGGGCGCGTGCCAGGCCCAGGGGTGTGGCCAGTCAGGAGGCGTTAAGTCTCAGCACAGCTGGCTGGCCTGCCGGCCGGTCTCCAGGCACAAGTTCAAATGCAGGTCTTCCCAATGGCACCTGAGCCTAGGGCATGGGACACGGAACAGGTCCCTGTCAGCCACTCCAAACGCTTCCCTGTGTCCCTTTTATGGGCAAAACACCTTTCCCCCAGCCTGGTCTGGTCTGCCCACAGGCAGGGCCTGAGGTTGGAATGGGGCTCTGCTCATTCAGGATCTTTATCTTCTGAGCAAAACAGGGTTCTCCCAACAGTGGGTCTGGGAAAACACCCCCAGGGCACACGGTAAATCAGCCAGCTGCACAGAGTAAGAAGCAGGAGAGGAGAGCCTCGCCTGTCAGCAGCCTCAGAACCCTGACTGGTCTGAATTCCTAGCACCGGGCCTGCCACAGGCGTGGCCCTGACAGCTGGGCACTAGGCAGGTACTCGGCAAGTATTTTTAGATCTGACAACAAAGCAGGGGGAAGAGGGAGTCCTGCAGGTACAATCACTGAAGTAGGCATTTGAAACACTTCCTGCCTCCAGAGCACCCGGTGCTGGAGTACAAAGATGCAAATTCTCGGGGAGCTTCTGCCTGTGGGACCATAGGACTGATCACACCCACCCAAGCACAGAGGGTCTGGGACCTCAGCTGGGTCCTGAGAGAGGCGGCGGCCCTAGCCCAGGAAGCGGCCTCAGAGAACACAGCCACTGGGGGCCAGGGAGCCCTTCGGCAGGCCGGGGCTCACCACTCACAGTGTGGATGACAAGGCAGCTCTGCAGCCCAGCCATACAGGCTCCAAGAAGCCACAGGGCCTGAAAACGAGGCCTGGGATTCACTGGGAGGCAGCTGCTTCCCTGTGCTGGACAGTGGAGGGAGGGGGCGGCCAGAAGGGCAGGGAAAAATGCTGCAGGCAGAAGGAATTAAGCCATACACCTGGATCCTTCTACGGCCGGCAGCTCTACCAAGATGTGAACGCTAGAAGGATCCTTGCTGGACAAGCAATCACTGAAGAGGATTAGGGAATGCAGGCAAAATGATACAAGCAAAGGCTAAAGGACAGAGAGGTGAGGCCGGGCTTTGGGTGGGAGCAGATAAGAGGCTACATTTAGAATACTAACAGTAAGGCATTTATTGGTAACAGGAGGTAAAAGACAACCCTCACCACGTGGGGTCTCCCAATTAAAAGTGTGTGTGTAACAATTAGGCAGACACAGTTTCAGGTTATGGGAAACACACCAAGCCAGGCACAATGTGTTCTGGATCACCTGTGAAAGGGGAGAGCAGGCTTGGGTGGGATGGAGGGGCAATCCGTGAGTGTTGCACGTGACCCCTGCCAGCATCCTGGTGCAATGCTCAGGGGAGACTGATAAGGTCCCACGGCCAGGCAGTTGGGGACAGAACAGCACAGAACACGATGAGATTTTGTCACAGGTGCCCTAAGTGAGGAGCATGTTCCTCAGAGACAAAGATCACGGCTAACAGCCCCCTGTGCACTTATGCAAAGGCCAGGCCAGCCCAGCCCTGTGGGGCCACATGCCGCCTGAGGGCAGATAGGGGCTCCTTTTGCAACATCGGCCTCTCCCCACCCTCTCCCCTTCTCAGCCCCCTGGCGTGGGAGGAAGATGGGAGGGAGCACCACACACTTGCCCTCTGCATCCTCAATAGAGTCTTTCCGAAGTCCTGCTTGCTGCTACTGCTGATGTACCACACAGAAACCGGGGTCCCAGAAGGGCAGCAGGGGCACCCTGAGAATTCCGTAACTTTGAATGCATCTCTGGTTCTGAAAAACACTTTTTCCGGCATACTTTGTGGTTAGAAAACGGGGTTTGTTTTTTGTTTTGTTTTGTTTTTTTCTCAGAGACCTAACCGTTTAGAATGTTCTGAGAAGACCAATCCTTGGTCTAGAGAGAAACAAGGTCTTTTGCGATGGGTGACAATCTGGAAGTTTCCCCAAAGGCAAATATACACCAGGAAGGCCCTTGGAATCAATCATAGCCTTTGCACCTCTAGCATCTCACATGTAGCTGTTTACTCTAACCAACAAACTGGGGCTCTGTGACAGAAAGAAAGAGCCCGCTATCCTGCTCCCAGACCCCAAAAGGCAAGGACTTATGGATGGGACTTGAATTACGCCATGTCACGTCACCTCCCCTCTGCCGTACGGACAGAAAACACCAGGTGCCTCCAGGCTGCCATCTTCTCTTGCTTACTCCACACACTCTCCTGGGGAGGCCGCCCCAGTCCGCGTGGCTTCGGCACCACTGGAGGGAGTCCCGAAAATGCGCCGGAGCCTGGACGTTCTCTCTGGCTCTAGAAAAATATACACCCACCTGCCACCGGGAAGCCTTATCTACTGGCAAGCTCAGCATCATCTCCAAATTGAAAGTCATCACCTGCCCCCAAGACAGCTTCCTTCCGGCACCCTCTGAGCGTGGCACGGCAGTGCCAAATGCTGTCATCCAATCTTGGAGTGTTCCCTACGCCTCCTTTCTCCCTGGCCCTTCCCGGCCCTGCAGCCATCTGTCCCAGGGCCCCGCTCTCCTTTCTGTCCCCCACCACTCTTCCTCTGTGCTGGGTCTCACTACATGGGCAGCTTCCAACTCCGTGCAGCCCGTCGTCAACCCACCATGGCCACCAACGCCCGGTCACCCATAGAGAACACAATCTGATCAGTCACCCGCAGCCTCAAGAGCCACCGGGGGCTTCCCACCGCTCTCAGGGTAAAATTCACACCTGGGCCGGGAACCCAAGGGCTCTCCCAACCTGCAGCCGGCCTGCTTTCCCTGGCTTCTCTGCGCTCATCTCTGCGCCCCACCTACCCAAGTCCCCACCGCCCTTCTTGCAACAGCAGATTGCGAGGTACCTGTGCCCTTGTTACCTCACGCATGCACGCGCTGCCCTTTCGCCTAGAAGCCTCTTTCCCTCACGCAGACTTGCCCCATCTATCATCTCTTCGTTCTCCAAAATGTAGCTCACGTCCTTCTCAAGGGTCCCTACCAAAGGCCAGTGGGAGGCTACTCCTCTCTTTCCATCGCAAGCCCCTGTCCGCCTCTGTGGGCGCGCTGACCACCCAACTCTGTAGCCACAGAACCTGGGCACACGGCCTCCTCGTGTGAAGTACGACTTTGGTAAACTTGTATTGACAGCTTCATGAAAGTCACCGAATAAAGAATTCAAGTGGATTCTTCATAAAGTGCCTGTTTTGGTTTTTTGTTTTTTTTTTTTTAGTCCGTTTGTTTCCTTTGATATTATCTCCATTTGGAAAGTGACACTTGAAACAGCCACTGAAGCTGCTGCTTTGAATCGGAAAGGACTTCTTTTCTTCCACGAGCAGAGTTGTCATAACAGGAAAAGTATGCTTCAGCAGGTAAAACATTGAACAGGGTGAATGTTAAGTGCATTTTTATAACCTGCTTCATTGTTCTTATGTACTTTAAAGCAGAAAGCATCTCAAAGCAAACGCTTAAATTTGTCTTCTGAGGTTGGCTCAGACTCTAAGGAGAATGGGCACCAACACAGTGTGCCCAAGGTCACCTGACCCGCTGGACAGTCCTGGCAGCAGCGGTCAGTGTAAGCCCGCAAGGCCCACCTGCCCGTGAACTTGAAGCTTCAGGGGGGGTGAATTTTATGACTGTTATGAGAAGCCTGCCTAGATGACGTCTACGGTCCCCGAAGGTCACCCTTAAGCCAGATGAAAACCACTGGCAACTAGTTTTAGCACCTTGGTCATTTCACAGCCTTTCGGAGACACCCCCCGCGCCCCCCCCACCCATTCCATGCCAGACAATAAGAGACAAAGATGAATGTGACATGGCTCTTGCCCCATCCACAGGGAGAGACCAGCTTCTAAACAGAGCACTTGTCATCCGATAAGCACTTCGAGTAAAGGCTTTATCTGAGGGCTGAGAAGATTAGATGCAGGCCGACCTCCAGCATGAAAGGAAGTGCATGCAGGGGTTACACCACCGGCTACAGGGAACTGTCAAACCTTTGTGGGATTTCTTCATCTTTCCTATCTGGCTTTGTTTCTACCAGCCTGTATCCCTTAAAATGAAAAGAACTTGCAAGCTTGTCTCCAAAACAGTGAAGCAAACATTTACAAGTGGCTGCTATGTGCCAGGGACAGAGAACGAAGATGGAGCCTGACTCCTGGCTAGGAATCAGAAGCCGGGGAAACACCGGAACGGGAGCATCACAGACACCCAGCCTGTGCCTCCTGGGCACGAGGCTAATCTTACCGTCCAACTGTGCCTCCCCATAGCTGAGGTGGCTCTTAGGCAACCTTTGGCCTTTAATGTCAGCCCAGCGAGTGCCAATCAAGGAGACCCACAGCAACTCTTCCTGCACTGAGGTCATCAATGAAAACCTCTCAATGGGCCACCAGCACCCCTGCCCAAAGAAAACCGTGACCAGGTGCAGCCTATCCCCGACCTCCAGCTGTGCTTACTCAAGGCTCAGAAAGCACAGCGCCCGGGGCCCTGGGGAAATGCTTCCTACTGAGGCCTGCGGGACAGCTGCTGCCTGGCACAGCAGCCCCACCAAGGGCTCCCAGGCTGGGTAGACACACGAGCGGCAGGTGGGCGGGCGTGTCATCCTGGGGCAAGCCGAGGGCCCGGAAGAAAGCACTTGCAGGTCTTCAAGGGCAGCACCTTATCAGAGAATCTGTTGCAATTTCGAGCCCAGAAGAGGACTTCCTACCCCCGCAGAGCCGGAAAAGTGCCCCGAGAAAAGACTGACATAGAAACAGATCTTTCCGACGCTTTGCCCTGGGCCGGCCGCCCACCACGCGGCTGATGGGGGAGAGCGGGGGNGGGCTCTGGGCATGCGCGCTGGACCTCCGCCGCTGGGCGGCTGGAGCCGGCGTCCGCGGAGTACGGTCCCGACACGCGGGCGCGGACTCGGGAGCCGAGGGGGCGGGGGATGTGGGAACCCACCAAAGGCAAGGCTGGGGGCCTCTGGAGCCGAGAGGGCTACCAGCCAGAGTCGCCGCCCTGCCGGATCACGCGTAGACCTGGGAACGCACGTCCGCGTGGTCACGACGTCTAGTCCCGAGCGGGCGGAGAAGGGGAGCAGGGGGTCCTCCGGGTGCGACCTGAGCAGAGGAGCCCGGAGACCGAGGCCGGGAGAGACAGCCGGACGGAGACAAGACAGGGACACAGCAAGCCAAGAAAGAGGCCGAACACAGGCAGGGACGCAGCGGGGACAGGGACATGGACGCCCAAGCGGCAGAGACAGGCAGGCAGAGGTGACAGGCGGGACAGACCCGGACCGGAGGCTGCCTTCCTCGCTGGGGGAGGAGTCACAGCGCCCCCTGCGGGTGTCCTGGCAGGGGGCGGGGGAGCCAGTGTCCCCGAGCCCCATGGGGGTCCACAGGCGGCTGTGATGGCCACAGTGCCTCCTGGGGAGTCACACACTCCCTGAAGATCAGAGTCCGTGGGGGGTGTAGCCACCGCGGCCCTTGGGGTGTTCTCAGACCTTAGATGGATCCTGGCATCACAAGGGAGTTCATATCTGTTGGGAGAGGGTCACAGTGCTTTTTAGGAAGATGAGAATGCTCTCTGAGGGATCACGACATCACAGGTGTGGGGGGTGTCACAGCGGCCCTTAGCGTGTTCTCAGAGCCTCGAAGTGTTGTTCGGCCCCACAGGGGGATCACAGCCTTCTGGGACCATCACAGTGCCCGTTGGAGGGGAAAGATAATGCGAAGATGGGGGGGGCAAGGAGTCCGTTGGGATGACACCTGCCCAGTGGAGCCCCGAAGCGGCTCTCTGGGGCTATCACATCCCTGTGTGTCGGGGCGGGGTGTCCCTGCATCGGTCACATCCCTCCTAGGCATGGGCGCGTGGCATCTAGGGAGTCGCTGGGCAGCGTCGGGGCGAGAGCCCAAATGGCGACGGGCGCGACGCCAGCAAAGGCTCCTCTGCAGGCGGATGCACTGGCCGAACGTGCGCCTTAACGTGGGAGCAG
>NW_027529647.1:2515465-2517833 GCF_008692635.1 Crocuta crocuta
GCTGGGGCGGGGTCAGGGGAAGGCGAGACGGTGAGGGCAGGAGGCCTACCGTAGTCTTTCCTGCAGAACTTCTTCAAGCTGATGCGGTAGCTGCCGCGGGCTGGTTTGCAGTGCGCGTCGCAGTCTGGAGGGGGTGTGGAGGCTGGCACAGGTCCCTATCTCCTTACCCGCCCTTTCCTCCTCCCCCTCCTTGAAGCCAAAGCCCCTTTCCCCCACAGTCACTTCAGTCTGGGCCCCTGTTTTGTGTGCACTCACCCTGGGGTTCCACAGGGCTGCTCTCCTCAGTGGGTCCGGGGACAGGCGTCTCTGCGGACAGGGTGAGAGAACAGCCTGCATTTGAGGTGGGGGGAGGGGGACAAGCAGGTAGCAGCGGGGGAACTGGTGTGGCTTCGGCTGAGGTGGCCTAAGCAGGAAAGGGTCACTCACTAACGCAGGGTGCGACTGGAGAGCGGCTCTGCTGGAAGCCGGGGGCGCAGCGATTGCAGGTGAGGCCCGTGACGCCATCCTTGCAGGGACACTGGCCTGTGGTCTGGTTGCAGGTTTTGCCAGCAGCACCAACAGGGTGACAGTCACATGCTGAGGACAGAGATGGGACAGTCAGAAGCCCATCTGGGGAGGTGGGAAACCAGAGGGTGAGGACGTGCAGGCAGCTGGCGGCAGGCTCACCCCTGCAAGCGCGGCGGTCACTCAGGGCACGGCCAGGGTCTCGATAGAAGCCCTCCCGGCAGTAGTGGCAGTGGCGGCCGGCAGTGTTGTGGCGACAGTTGAGGCAGACCCCGCCACTGCGGCGGCCGGATAGTCGGTACAGCTCCATGTTGAACCGGCAGCGGCGCGCATGGCCATTGCAGGAGCAAGCTGCGGGAAGGGATGGGTCAGGAGCAGGCTGGCCCGGTCCAGGGTCCCCAGGCCGCCCTCCAAGGCCTCACCAAGGCAGGCGTGGGCTTCCCGGGCCGTGGCCCGCTGCCACGGCCTGTCGCAGTAGAAGGGCTTGCAGCGGCCGCAGTCAGGGCCCTCGGTGCCATGCTGGCAGTCGCAGGTTAGGTGGCCCTGGGTGTCCAGCAGGCACCGTGAGGCATGCCCATTGCACTTGCAGCGCCCGCCCACCTGGAGCTCAGTCGCGGAGTAAGAGTAAGGAACCATGGCCACGGAGTCCCCGGTGTCCCCCAGCATGGCAGGCCTTGTGAGCACTATTCGAATGTCCGTGGCAGTCACCCAATCCTGGAGTACTGGGCTGCTGTCCAGATCCAGGCCTGGTGGGCTTCCGTCCTGCACGCTGAAGGCCAGAAGGCCACCACCATCAGGCTGGGCCTGGGGCTCAGGGAAGCACAGAGCTTCAGGCCCTGGGCCTGGGGGGCCATCCACAGGGGCAGGCAGGCGGCCGTAGTCCAGGCCGCAGCGGGAGGAGAAGAAACCCAGCGGAGCCCAGCTGCGGCCATGGTCCTGTGACTTGAGCAGGGCCACCGAGGCGGGGGGCGCAGAGCAGAAGCGCAGGCTCACGAACACCAGCTCGAAAGCCTTGCCCAGGGGCACTGTGAGGGTCACGTTGAAGGGCGCCTGCGTCAGTGAGTCCGAACGCCAGCACACAGGGCTTGTGGTGCTCCCTGCGGAGGTCAGGAGGGCGGCGGGGTGTGCCCGCCTGGGGTCCGAGGCATCGCAGGTCCGCGTGGCCGGCCGCCCGCACGTGCTGGACGCCAGGACCTGGCGGCCCAAGGCGGCATTCACCAGGCCCGGCACGCAGCTGCGGGGCGCGCCCCCCTCCTCATGACAGGGGTCAGCAGGCGCTGGCGGCCCCAGGCTCAGCGCGGTCGAAAGCGTGCCCGCGGCCAGCAGCAGCCCCCAGGGCCAGCCGGGCATGGCCGGAGTCGCGGTAGATCAGCCAGCCCGCCGGGCCCCACGCTGCTGCCCTCGGGGAGAGAGAGCCCCGGTCCGAGGCTCTGCCCGCGGGACCGCAATGCCAAGCAATCCCGGGCGGCCCCAGCCGAGGCCCAGGGATAGGAGCAGCCGCGGGCACGCCCCGGGCCAAACGCAACCGCGGGGATGCTGGCGCGTCCTCCCGCTGGGCCTGGAGCGATGACAGGAGTCGCCCCCGCTCCCGGCGCCTCCGCCCGCGGAGGCCCCACCCCTCCCCCGCNGCTGCACTCACCCACAGAGGGCCGGGTCGAGCAGGTCTCCCGGCCTCCCAGGAAGGGCCGAGGCCGGGCGGGGCCTGGGGCGCCCGGGCCACCGCCTCCTCCCGGCTGTAGCGAGGGCGGGCGAGCTGTGCCAGGAGGGGGTGGGGGGCGCAGTAGGCGCAAGCCTGGGCCCCGCCGGGGGCGGGGCTGCTCGGGCCGGGAAGGAGGGAGGGGAGGGGAGGGGGCCTCCTCTGCAG
>NW_027529647.1:2517961-2519944 GCF_008692635.1 Crocuta crocuta
GGGGAGGGGGCTGGAGGGGGCGGCTCAGCCACGCAGCCCGTGGGGGACCACCCAGCAGGGTCCCCGGCCTGTATCCAGGCCCTGACTGCTCCTGGGGCTGTGCCACGTGCTGGGCGGGGGTCTGGCCGCCTGCTCCCTCAGGCCCATCTGGCAGACTGGGCTCTGGATCTGAAGGCTGGTGCCCTGGTGCCCCCCTGGGTCCCCACAGGGAACACTCGGCTCTAGGAGCCAAGCTGGGCCGGTGGTGATGGGGTGTCCCCAAGGCAGTGGTGTGCTGGAGCGGGAAAAAACCCCACCATTTGGACCATGTCTGACTCCGAATCCAAGCTGCTCTGATTTCTGGCCCCGTGGTTCAGGTTCCTCAACCTGTCTGAGACTGAGTTTTTTCACTGGACAGATGTCTGTTTATTCAACTTTGCTGAACCATTGGGGGTTTTGATGAGCCACAGAGGTACTGGACGCAGCCAGGGGCAAACAGACTTGAGTCCCTCCCGCTTTATGTTCAGGAAGGATGCATCCTCTCCGTCTGACCTGAGCTTACCTAAGTGATGAAACTGGCATTCTCCCTTCGCCTCCCCACCCCCAGATCAGGCCAAACTCTTGTCCCAAAGCATCTCTGGGTCTCTGATTGCATCACCATGATGGGTCCAGCCCCCAGAGCTGGCAGGGAGAAATTGAAGCTGTGTGTGTGGGCTGTGGGGAGCCCACTAGGTAATAGGGCCCCTTGAAGTTCAGGGGCTTGGTTAGCAGTTGAGGACCCCTGCAGAGGTAGGGAGTGGGCTCTGGTGCATGGGGAGGGCCTCGTCACAGACGGCTCGGTGTCAGAACCGCTGAGCCTGGCCCACTTACCAGCAGGTCTGGGTAGGGAGACTGAAGTGGGAGCCCAGCTGGGCAGCCTGGCACCAGCTGGGGACGGCGCAGCTGCAGCTGAGAGTGACCAGCCAAGAGAGAGCAGGGATTGCTTCCCCACAACTGTTAGGTCCTTGATGGACGGGGCCAAGCATCCCAGGAAGGGCCGGCGGCGTGCACGGGGCCAGGGGACACAGGACGACGTCTGACCTGAGAGACGTTCTGAGTCCTGAAGGTTCAGATGGGAGGCTCACCCCAGGCCAGGTCCTGCAGCTGGTGGAGGAGGAGGACGCCACGCAGGGGTGTCTGTTTGGGCAGAGCCACACTTGCAGCTAGGCCAGAGGGCCTGGGAGCACCCACCGGAGAGGGTAGGGGGAAGCAGACTCTTCATGCTCTTTACAAGGGGAGGGACGGGAGGAAACCAAAGAAGAGGAGGGAGCAGCAGGAAGACTGGGTGACTGCGGCACCTGAGGTGACTGGCGCCCTCTGCCACAAATGCAGGGAGTGGTGGTGGAGGGGCTGATGAGATCATGGGAGACTTGGGAAGGATTGAGCCAAAGGAGCTGCTGGCCTCTCTCCCTTCACTTTGGCAGCAGCAGGGAGTCTGTGGGTCCCCACAGAGCAGGTGCCACGCCACCTCACCTCAACCTCCCAAGAAAAACACGCCCCTTAACAACAGATCCGTGCACGAACGAGAGAGTTGACGGGGAGCACACATTCTGCTCCAGAGTGAGTGACGTTCAGAATCAGCACCTTCCCAACCACCTTCTCCAACCTCCCTTCTGGTCATCAGCCTCCAGCTCCGCCCGGGATGAGAGTAGCGGCTGCAGTAGATCCTTCTGGGTGCCTAGCTGGCCACAGTGGGGAGAAATGCCCAGGCCCGACACACGGGTTCCACAGAGCCTGAGACAAGCTTCCAGGGAGCCCCTGGCTGACGGCGCTTCAAGACTCCTGGCAGGAGGGAAGAAAGGAAATCAGGGAGCAGCCTCCCCGCCCCCCCCAGCTCTGAGGCAGCCTGTGCAGGCTTTGTCTGCAGCCCAGCCTCCTCCTGAGCAGGGCTAGGGGGCTGCAGAACATCTGGCGGGTTCTGGTGTGGTAGGAAAGAGGCCCCCAGGGCTCAGCCTGCTGTGAATG
>NW_027529647.1:2519986-2520308 GCF_008692635.1 Crocuta crocuta
TGCCTCTTCCCTGCAGTGACCCCCTGCACAGATTCTCTTCTGGCCCCTAGGATGGCCCTGGCAGATGGCCTGATGAGAGTTAGGGGGGGCCTTCTGCCCAGCCCCTAGTCCAGGCTCATGGCTCCTGAGGGCTGTCCTACCCGGCCCCAGCCTCTCATACCTTCTCAGCTGGTCCTGCCCCATCCGGGCACCTTAGGAGGTCTCTGCCTCCCTGCCCCCACCTGCATCTTCTCCGGCCATTACAGTCCTCCCATCCCCGCCCCCCCTCCAGTCAGAGGAGTGACAGCTGCTGGCTCCAGGGCAGGCAGGGAACCCATCTGGG
>NW_027529647.1:2520343-2538974 GCF_008692635.1 Crocuta crocuta
AACTGATCTAACACGCCCGCCCGGCCTCGCCCAGGACCTGCTGTCGCCTTCCAGACCTTTGCAAGCCACAACGGGTTCACACATGGCACAAACATTTATTGAGCTTCTATTATGCGGAGCGGGGCTTCCAGCAGTGAGGAGAGACAGCAGGGGGAGGGGAGCAAGGCACGCCATGCCTCAAGCCCCCGGAGGCGGCCTAGCCAAGTCCATGGCCTTCCTGCGCCCTGCGTCCCCNCGCTCTGGGTGGGTGTGGGAGCCCGCGCAGACCCCACTCCCGTCCTCGACCGCCACGTCAGTGCGGATTGGCCCGGGATGCGGTGACGCCACCGGGGACGCGGAGAGAGGAGTTCGCTGCCACCTCCTGGCTTGGCGTTGGTTGAATCAGGGTGGGCGGGTGCAGTCTAGAGGGGGCGCCTACCCAGACCTTTGCTCTCACTCTCCCAGATGCTGCAGGGGTCACCTCCCTGCCCAGGTGCGGGCAGCTCTCCACAAAGACATCACCAGGACTGGTCCTGATAGGCGGGTCATCGAGTCCGCAACCTTTGGGCACCCATCTGGGCCTGGCCAGGGATCAAGGTGGACTGCACCCCTGCCCTCATGCAGCAAAGGTCCCCCTCAATCTGAGTCTATTCCAGCTAGCCCTATGAGGTCTTTTCCACACGGTTCTTCTACATATCCGCTGGGTTTCTGAGACTTCCCCTGGTTCCCTCCAAGGGCCACCCTACCCCAAGAGTGGGCCATTCCAACCCACATAATTTGCTGAGGGTCATCTTAATTCCATAGTCTCCCGAAAACCCCTTCTCAAAATTCTCAAGCATAGTTTCAACAACTGTGGGTTTGCTCTGTCCCAACCCCATAATGTCTCCGTGAGGCAGTGTCGCAATTATGTAAACTGGTGGATTATACTGGTTATGGAAACTGATTTTGGGGTGGCTAGTGACAGGGTGGCAGTGGGACTCAGCCTGGAAATGAAGGGTTCCTCAAGATCAGAGGAACTGGGCATGAGCTCTGGAGACAGCGACGGAGTGGCCTGGAGAAGGTCACTGTCCCCAGGATCCCGGCTTTCCCTACTCTTTTCCTGCCCTGGGCAGTGCACGTTGCTGTTCCACTCCCTAGAGGGCCCTCAGTAAGAGGAGTGTTTTAGGTTTCCTACTTTGGTCTGTCACCTGGTCCCCAGCAGCCCACAAAACCTGGGATTCCATGGTCAAGATTTCTGCCTGTGGGATTGTGGGGGTTTACAAGGTCGTCCTGCGGGGGCGGAGCCGTCTCCAGGCTCCTTCATCACTCAGTCCATCCCCGCACCTGCAACACCTCATCGGCTCTCAGGAGACGGCGCCTTCTCCAGGGGTTACCTGGCTCCCGGGTCTGGGTCCCCCTGGGGCAGAGGCAGGTTTTACTGCCTGTTGCTCATCACTGTCCACACCAAGGGCCAATGCCCCAGCTCTGAGGATTGTGCTGGGTCTGCATAGGTGCTCAGTAAAGGGTTTTTTTTTTTTTTTAATATATATGTTTATTTTGGTGAGTCAGGGAAGACGAGCAGGGGAGGTGCGGAGAGGGGGACAGAGGTGCCAAAGAGGGCTCCGCACTGACAGCAGAGAGCCCGATGCTGGGCTTGAACTCACAAACGATGAGATCATGACCTGAACCAAGATGCTCAACTGACTGAGCCACCCAGGCGCCATCAGTAAAGGGTTAAACACTAGACCCNGGGTGGTCACGTCTCTTCGATTACCTCCCCCAGCAACTAACCCCAGGATGACAGTGAGGACAACACTGGGCCCCTGAGAATCTTGCTAAAAGTCCCACAGCAGCAATCAAGTGTAAGTCCAATCCTATGACGGGTATAAACCCAGAGCCCGTGCCCTTGACCTTGTTGTTTTGCCTTCCACAAAGCAAGGATTCCTTCAGCAGGGGAAGCAGGAATCTTGGCGGAGGGGACAGCGGAGTAGGTGAGGAGCCGGTTCCCTGGTGCCGACTCAGTGTCGGGGGCCCAGCCACTGTGATACAGGCTTGTGGCTTTTGTGTTTTCCACCGGGCCCAGTAGAGCCCAGGCGACTGGAGGGAGGGGTTTCAGGTGTGCTGGGCCAATGCTTGTGAGAAGTCCCCAGTCCTGCTCGCTTTCCGTGGCCTTTCCCTCCCTTCGGTGCAGAAGGGAAGGGGTGTGCTCAGTGAGTACACTTGACGCGAGCAAAAACACAGAGAAAAAAACACACACCAAGTCCCCTCTTAGTGTGAGTTCAACATACACATTTTCTAAAGGAGCGTTCATGTCACACGAGCGGCTTGTAAGCCTACAGTGAGAAGCAGCAGAGGTAGCTACGAAAAGCCCCGGCAGGCACCCCTGGTCTCTGAGCCTGCAGAAGGCCAAGGCCAGCCGAGGCCTGACCACTCGCTTTAGCTGCTGTGAGAAGAGCCCTGGGGTCCTCAGGAAGGACCGGGGGGCCGTCCTCAGGGTTCCTAGCATGGGGACAGCCATCTCTGCATTAAAACTCCCATCAGTCCCTGATAACTAGTGGGAGGCGGGGGGCGCTCTCCCAATAATCTCAGTGTCCGAACGAGGTCACCCTCATGCCAGGCTCCGGAGGCCTGGGAATGGGGCTGGGGGAGGGCGGCCAGCCGCGGGAAAGGTTCAGTCGGCAGGTTCATCTTGAAGGATGGTGAGGAAGCGCTCCCCTCCCTCGCAGAGCAGGCTATGCGCAGCTCGGCAGAGCGCCAGCCAGCGTGGGCCCTGAGGCTCCTGTGTGCTCAACAGGGGGAGGAGCTCCGCCATCAGGACCTGGGGGGTAAGGAAGAGCCAAGGTCTCNCCCCAAGCTCTGCCCCTGGGCCAGTGCTGTGTCAGCATGTACACAAGCCCAGAGCTCCACCTTCTCGATGGGCTCACGGCTCCCCTGTCACCCAGGCTCCACGCCCCTACTCCGGAAGTACCTTTTCCAGGTGAATCTGCTGGTCTAGCATGGCCACCCGCAGCCTGAGGGCCTCCAGGGTCTGCAGCTCCTGGGTGCTGGAGTAGAGAAGAAGCTGGCGGCTCCAGACGGGGTCTGTTCCTCCTCCACAGGGCAGCGAGGCTCCGGGACGTCTCCCCTCAGGCCACGGCCCCAGCTGCTGTCCCACCACCGCTGTGAGGACAAGGGGGTGTGGACTCATGGGCGGCAGCCAGGGACCTCCTTCCCATTAGCCTCTAGGGGGGGTGCGGAGTCTCCCTTTGCCTCCTGGACGAAGCCCTGTTACCTGTGAAAAACCAATTCTTATGACACTAGGCAAGTCGGTGGCTGGTATGTCTCTGCTTCTCACGTGTCACCCTCGGTGACTGGAAAAGTAAGCTGACTGTCTGCAGCGCCGGGGCTGAGTCAGGGGAGGCCAGGGGGCAGTTCCGGCTGGCCCTGCGGGACAGTTCAGTGGGGGCCCCGGGAAGGACCTGCCCTGAGTGGCCCTGCTCCTGGGCAGCGCTTAATGCTGCTGTTTGGCTCGAGGCCGTTGACCGCTGACAAGACTTTAGCGCGTGTTGAGGCGTGGGGGGCAGGGGGGGGGGCTCCCCNCACCTGCACGGAGCTCCTGCAGCCTGTGGAGACACTGCTCTGTGATGGCCTGCAGCCCCTCCAGGGTCAGCAGGCAGCGGTACTCCTGCATGCGGTCAGCAGGCTCTACGCAACAGTCAAGGGAGGGGAGGTGAGGTCCGTGCCAGCCCCGAGCCCTCCCTGGCCCAAGGCACGCAGCAGGGTCCGCTGACCTGCCGAGAGTGCTTCCTCCATCCGCTGTCTCAGCAGCGAACAGGCCTTGCGCAGGAGCCTCACCTCGGCGTCCACCTCCGCAGCGCTGAGCCCAGAGCCGGGCCCGCCTGACTGATGAGGGTCAGGGAAGCTGCTCGGTGGCCACGTTTCCCCCCTCCCCTCCCACCAAGGACAGGACCCCAGAAAGGCTCTGGCCCTTCCTGGAGAGGATCCTTAAACTCACCAGGCTCAGAGCCAGGACCACCCGCCGCCCCCACCCTGGGGGTTCCCACAAGCCCAGGAAGAATACAGTCATCTGCATTTTCTGGAGGAACTGGGTTTTGGCGTTCGTAGCGGCATCCACGGAGTCCCCGGTCTGTGTAGAGCTGAGCTGGGCCCACAGGCTGGGATGTACACGCAGACACCCGGGAACCAGAGAGGGACACAGTTAAGCCATTTAGCTGGGCTAGGTCTCAGGAGGCACGGAGGGGCCCCAGTTAGGGGTGTCTGGCTCTGCTGAAAGCCAGGAGGGGCCTCCGGAGGCCTTGGGAAACGGAGAGGACACTGTCCAGGAAGAGGGGACAGAGCTGATGCGCTCTGGGAAATACCAGGAGAGAGTTCAAGGAAGAAGGGGAGGGGGGCTGGCGGCGACGGGTACCGGGGACTTCCCGGGACAACGATGAAGAACTCTGGGTGCAAGCACAGCACACACTTGAAAGGCGCAACCTTGTCCAACTCTTCCAGCACCTGTACGAAGCTGGTACTGTCATCCTCAGCCCCACAGCGAAGACGGATGGGGACTCAGGGCCTCTCAGCCCCAAAGCCCAAGGAGTCTAGGGACGTCGGCGGGCCTAGCTAGGCAGACCCTCTTATTACAGAAAGTGTCCCCCCCAGCTGACAAAGCAGAGGGGCCTGCTGGAAAAGTCTCATCGACGTGGCCCACATGGTGGGAAGCCTCCGCCTCCCTGCTGTCCACACTNACTCAGCCTTACCGGGAGTTCCGGGAAGCCGCTTTCCTGTAGGCCATGGGTAGCTGCAGCAGGATGCTGTCAGGGGAGCCAGCACTCAGAGAAGCCACACCCTGGGGGCTGCCCCCGCCCCCCCATGCCCTGAACGGGGTTTCCCGAGTGGCTGTGGGAGCTAGCGGTGTCCACGTCCGCCCTGGCAGAGAGAAGAGAGGCCACCAGGGGCAGAGCCCACACCCTCCAGAGCCCATGTGGAGCCCCTGGGCTGTGTGGATGAGGCGAAGGGTTAGTGCACAGGCCCCAGCGGTGTTGTATTCTGCTTCGGGACGAGGGTCTCATGGGATGGCACCCTGGGGGCTCCCCTGCCCCGCATCGGCTCAATGCCCTGTCCTCCCTGTCACCCCGCATCCCAGACTCCTGCTGCTGGCCAGAGTCTGATCAGATGGAGACAACAGTTCCTCCAAGAGGATTCTGGGAAACCTACCCCTTTTCCTTCAGCGTGAAAGCTTCTGGGACCTGAAGAGCAGCCGATGGGGGTATCTGTTGGTCCCTGAGGCCTGGTTCAGGCTTGGTGGCTCGGGCTCCTCTCCCCATACGGGTGGGATCCCCCACTGACAGAGGCCTGCACTCAGGGAGGCCCCTGGCAGGCGCCACATTCTGCTGGATGGCCTTGGGGGGTTTTGTCTCTGAGACTCCACAGCCAGCCTGGCCTGCGGCCCGGGACGGGGCAGAAGCCACAGTGGACCCAGGCTTCAGGCCACGGGCCTTGGGTCTTTCTCCAGCCTTAGAGATGCCTTTTCTCACCCGTACAGCCTTCTCCAGTGCCTGCGTCAGAAGCTCCAGCTCCTTGAGGTCTTGAGGGCTGGATGTGCATCCTGCAAAAACCAAAGACCCGTGCAGCAGTCACTCGCCACTGGCTGTCGGGAAAACAGAGCAGGGGCGGCGCCAAGGGAAGGCGGGTGCTGGAAGTTTACCCGCAGACGGGGCCTCTTCACTGGTGTCTGGCCCTGGGGTTGGCTGCGGAGCCGGGGTCTCGGCTGGTTCCCTGCGAAGTCACAGCACAGTCGTGACACGGCCAAGGGGCAGGGCCCAGACGCAACGGAACCCAAGGGGCCGCCTGGCTTCGCAGCAGTCCCCCGGTCCGGAGGGCTCCTAAGGGGGTTCCCAAGACCCGGCGGAGGGCTGGCCGTGTGGTCGCGAGGTCCGCCTACCAGGTCCGGAGCAGCCGGCGGGAGGCTCGCAGGCTCCGCTCCAGCTGCCGCTGCCGCTCGGCGCAGGCGTCCAGGGCGTCCCGCAGCTCGGCCACCAGCCTGGGAGGGGCGCACCGGCGGCTCAGCACCCCGGCGGGCCTGCGCCGCGCTCCCTCCCGCCCCGCTCCCTCCCAGGGCGCGGGTCTCACCGGCGCGAGCAGTCCGCGGGCAGCATGGAGGCGGCGGCGGCTCCTCCGGATTTGCCGCCTCCGGGAAGTCCGGGCCTTTCCGGGCTAGAAGACCGCCCCCTTCCGGCCGGGCTGCCCAGTCCCGAGCCCAGGGCGCAAGCCCCGCCCCCGAGCCCCCGCCCTGCGGGGCGGGCAGCCTTTCGGGTTCGGCGCTGGGCCCCGAGGCTGCCGAGGGTCCTCATGTGATGCGCCGTGTTCTGATTTGAATGGCCGTGTAGACGGACGGTGGTACCTGTGATCGCTTACGGTTGACTTTGCCCCTTTGAAGGCGCCCTAAAGCAGGGCCGAGCTCCCTTGCGGGCCCCGGGCCACCCAGCACAGGGCAGCGGACGTGGAGGGGCCCAGTAGTTTACCGGGTAACAGTCACTAGAGGTGAGGATGACGCGTGGAGGAGGAAGTGTTCACTTTCGGACATGCTGGTAATGTAACATTAGGAGGTGGCATCAGGTAGGCACCTGAGCGTAGGCACATGAAAGTCAGAGAGCCTGGACTGTGGCCAGTGAACAACGGGTCTGGGCAAGGTCCAAGGTGGCGCACGTGCGTTTAGGCAGGGACAGGTGAAGGATGGGTGGTGTAAGGGGAGCTAGAATCCAGAGGGGTGGAGGAGTGGAGCTTCAGGCGGCACAGAAGCAAGAAGCTGGGACACCTGGGTGGCTCAGCCGGTTAAGCAAGCGTCCGACTTCAGGTCAAGTCATGACCTCGCTGTCCGTGAGTTCGAGCCTCGCATCAGGCTCTGTGCTGATGGCTCAGAGCCTGGAGCCTGCTTCAGATTTTGTGTCTCCCTCTCTCTTTGCCCCTCCCTGCTCATGCTCGCTCTGTCTCTCAAAAATCAATAAACGTTGGGGCGCCTGGGTGGCTTAGTCGGTTAAGCGTCCGACTTTCGCTTAGGTCATGATCTCACGGTTCGCGGGTTCGAGCCCCGCGTCGGGCTCTGTGCTGACTGCCAGCTCGGAGCCTGGAGCCTATTTCAGAGTCTGTGTCTCCCTCTCTCTCTGACCCTCCCCTGCTCATGCTGTCTCTCTCTCTCCTAGAAATAAATAAAAATATATTAAAAAAAAATAAATAATTAAATAAACGTTAAATAAATTAAGAAAAAAAAAAGCTGGGAGAAGCTGTTCCAGAATGGAGGCCCCCCGGTGACTTGGGACAGCTGGGTGTTTGGGGGAGGGGGTAGATGCTAGCTGGGAGGGGTGGTGAAGATAGCAGGGCCAATGTAAGTGGAAGTAAGAAGTAGGCAAGCGAGCCCTGCAGAGGCTGAGAAATCTCAGGGAGCTGGAGAGACGACACGCCGGGAGAGGAGGATTGCTTAAAGCTGGAGCGGTACCCCATTCGCAGTTGGAATAGGGAGGTGCTGCAGGAGGGGAGCCGGAAAGGGTGGGAGCCCAGGGCGGGCCTTCCACTGGCAGCGGCCCGTTGCGTGCCTGGTCAGGGGAGGCGGCCAGCGCTCCTGTCAAAGGAGAGTCTGCGAGGTAAGAAAGAAGAGTAAAAGGCTCACGTCGGCAGGGGCGGGTGGCATCAGGTCCCGCCGGGGTAGGGGCCTTCTACGGGTGCGGGCTGGGAGAAGGCAGGGAAGTGGGTCTATCCAGGGCTGTGTCTTGACGACAGGCCGTAGACAAGGTGGTACGCAGTCAGACACGCACATCACGAGGCTGCCACCGTCCTTATCACGTTTAATCCTCACAACACCCCTGTGAGGTAGGTACTCCTGCCCCAGCTTCCACATGAGGAAGCCGAGGCTCACACACGCCCAGGGGCACAGTCGACAGGAAAGGTCTGCAGTCCCAATGGCAGGGTCCCCGCATTCCAACCACGCCCCACCCAGCGCGGTCAGAGTTCTTACAGTAGCAAGAAGACAGCTCCCATGGGGACGCACGCACGCACACACGCACACCAAGCACCGAGTCAGCTTCCCTGTGTGCCGTAGTTCTGCTTCAGAAGCACTTGGGGGACGCTCCTGGCCCAGTGGTTCCTTTCTGACGTTTTGAGAAAAAACAAAAGCTATCGCTGCAGGGCACGCGTCTCAGTGGCCAACCCCGTTGGGAGGCGGCCAGGGTCAGGCTCCAGCAGATCCCTCTGGTGCTGTGGCTGCTGCACCCAGGAGGTGGGGGGCTTGGGGAGCCTCAGGTACCACAGCAGACCCACCCTCACCCAACAGGTAGGGACAGGTCCTCTGAATCTCGCTCTTCTGCATCGTGGCACCTCAGAGTTACAAATAACATTTAATTATTTTTTTTGTCCAACTTCTCTGGGAAAATTCTTTTCACCTCAAGAGTGTCAGGATAGCACTGAGGGATCTGAGTCAGATGTTCCTTTTTTTAACTTGAGCCTAAATAAAATTAGGAATCTCTTTTTTAAATTTAATATCTTCTAATTTTTCTTTTATTTCCATCTTAGAAAAATGGATGGAAATAAAGACAGGAAAAGAAATGGCCTAGAAATTCAGTGCAGAGAGAGGTATTCATATGGACACCACCCACCGGGGGCAGACAAATCACTCCGGGGGAAGAGAGGTTTCTCTAAAAGGAGGTGAAAGGATGGCAGGCAGGGAGGTTAGGGCTGACAGCTTCAAGGCCCTGGCCCGAAAAGACTCAGGGCTGCCCAGCTGGTGGTCTCGTGCACGCCCCCCTCAGCAGGGGCCCTGCCACCCAGCGAGGAAGGGAGCCGAGGCGGATGCGAGGACGGTGGTGTGTGCGCTCAGGCAGGCGGGCTCCGCTCACCAAACCCCTCAGACGTGGGGGTGAGCTGCGCCAGGCCTCCTGCTCGCACGTGTTCTCGGCTGTGAAAGCCGCTGGTTCCCGGGATGCGGCTCAGTGGGGCTGGGGAGAGGCGGGCCGGGGGCTCAAGCTCCCCAGAGAGAGGAGGACAGACACGACAGGGGACAGGGACAGGGACTTCACAGGGCGTGGCAGGAGTACTTTGAGGCTGAACTTTCCAAAGGGAAGAACTGAGTTTCTGTTCGGACTTGGACGTCCTGACGGCTCGCGCGGGGCTGCTCCGGAGAAGGCCACTTGGTGTCCCGAGTTCTCTCGGTTCCCTGTGTGAGAGCCACTGGGGTGCACGCGGCAGCCGCCTCTGGAGCCCCCAGGCCCCGCGGTGCAGCAGCAGCACGCCCCCAGCAAACGTTCCCCACGGCAGGCGCGGGCACCCACAGCCTCAGCGAGCCGCGCTCAGACCCCTCTCCTCCTCCTCGTGCTTGCTGTGGGCAGACAGACTTTTCCTCTTCACCTGCTGCTGCAGGGTGCTGCTCTCCGGGAGGCCTGGAGAGTGACACTGTAAACACGGCTTCTTGGCATGATGGCGGCAAGGCTGTGTGCCTGAGTCACTGCCCGGGGACGGCACTGAGGTAGATCGGGGGGGGGGCCCCGAGACACCGTCCACCAAGTCTGTGGGACTCGCGCTGCAGATGGAGGAGTACCCTGAGGTCACGCTGTCCTTGCCCGGCTCCCTCCGGCCGCGGAGCAGAGGCGGGGGCCCGGGGCTCGGAGGCGTCTGGGTACCCGGGGCGTAGGTGCGCACACCCCGGCGTCCACCGTCCTCCGGGCAGGCCTCCTCATCGCTCGATTCCTGGCAGCAGTGCTGTTCTGGGTTTAGATAGACCACGGTGACGTCGAGGATGCCGCTGGGCGCCGTCACTGTGGGAGATGTGGGGTGAGAGGTCAGGCCGCTGTCTGAGCACTGGGTACCCCCTGGCCAGTCAGGACCCCCAGGGGCCCGTGTCTGAACCTCGCTGGACAGCCCTCTGTACTGCTGTCTCCTTTGGGTGGGAGATGGAGGATGGCTCTCAATGTGACTTGGGGGACGGTGGGAAGTGACAATAAACTGATCATCTATAATCTACTTAATCCCCAAGTGGACACAAAAGCAAGCAATCAGGGAGACTTGGCAGAAACTGCTAGACCTGGGGTTCTGTGTGTTCAGCTGTCCAATAACACAGGGCCAGAGCCTCCCACAGGTGGCCCTGGAGATCTGTCCAAGGCACAGAGGCCAAAAGGGCAGTGGCTGTCACATGTCACACAATGTTGTAGAAGGATCGTCTTGTGGATTCCAGGCAAGGTGTCTTCCTCGTCCCCTGCCATGGTGAGGTCAACACTGGCCTGGCTGGGGCTGGACACAGGTCATCTCTCCTCCCCAGGGGCTGGGACCCTCTATGCTGTTCTCGGGGCTCTGCCTGCCTGTGTGCGGACGCGCTCCTGCGGGTGAGAAGGGGGCCTGGCGTGAGACCCCCGGCCCTGGAGCCCGAGGCACTCACCGTCACCATCCTTCTCGCCTTCGCTCTCCTGGTCGCCCTCGTAGCCAGAGCAGGAGTCCAGGCTCCAGTCCAGGAAGCTGCCCAGCAGCACCTCCTCCTGGCTGGACAGCTCCGCAGTGGGCGTGGTGACGAAGCTGCCCCTGTCCTCCTGGAGGCTGTTCTCCCGCTTCCTGCAAGGGGGGAGAGCCAGGTGCTGGTCACGGTCACGGCCGCGGTGCAGGGTGGGAGGCCCGCCCTGGACAACACAGCTCCCGTGCTGCCTGCCCGCAGGAAGCTCGCGGCAAAGGGTCAGAGAGGCGGGGCCGGCAGCACGGTGACGGTGTGCGCGGCTGGACTTCGCAGGACAGACAGGAGTTCCTCGGGCGGGGAAGGTAACTTATCCCAGGTGTACAGCCAGGACATGGACACGGGGGACACGCACGTACACGCAGGAGACGAAGGTGGAGATGGGGGAGCTGGGGAAGTGCCGAGGACAGTAACCGAACAGCAGCTGCGGGGCTGAGAGTTACAGCAGTGCTGCTGGACAGGGTGGCCGGCACAGGGCTGACGTGTGGCGGGGCCACAGCCTGAACTCCACCCAGCTCAGACCTTCCTGCCTGAACGGGAGCCAGGTCAAAGCTAGAGAGAGGGCTGCCCCACAGAGAAGACGGAGCGGCAGGCAGGGGGACTCAGGCCGCCGCAGGGGTCACCAGGGAGCCCAGGCCCAGCGCGTGGGAGCCGACGCTGCACGCACCGTTGCAGACGCGGGCCTCACTCACCGCTTGGTCCTCCTTCCCGACGGAGAGCTGAGGAAGGCGTGAATGTCCCCTGCGCTGAGGAAGGCCATGGGCTCAGGGCTGCCTTGCTTCACACCCAGTGCCGCGCACAGCTGGCCGTAGCTCAGCACCTGAAACGAGGCCAGGGTTAGACGGGTGGGGNGGGGGGCAGGGGCACCTCTTCCTGGCTGATCTCTTCGTAGCGCTTGTCCTCGAATCGCTGCTTCACGGCGGTCAGAGAGACTTGCCTGTAGTCCTTGGGGGCGTCGTCGTGGAAGCTGCCAACAGAGGGGCGCATGCGGGTCAGTGGGCCCGTGCAGGGCTCTGGGGCCGGCAGTGTCGCGTGACCGGAAGGCAGATGGCCACCCCACAGTTCCACAAACAGGTGAGTGTGCGGTCACTCATGACCCAGCAATTCTGCTCCCAGTGGTGTTATTCACAGCAGCAAAAAAGGTGGAGACGCCCCCCATGTGGTCATCCACACAGCATAATGTGATTCTAGAGGAACCATGCAGGTGACAGGTGGGCCACGTGATGTAGGACTTCGTTTCTGGGAAATGTCTGAAATGTGTGGAACAGGCAAATCCACAGAGACAGAAGCAGAGGAGGGGCTGCGGGGGGGTGGGCAGCGTGGGCCGAGTGCAGGGTTTCTCTGGAGGAGGGTGCAACGTTCTAAAATTGACACAGTGATGGTCACACAGCTCTGAACTGCGCTGCATGGTTAAAAAGGTTTAGTTTGTAAATAAATGTTCCCAATGTATCTGGTTTGGTACTCAGAAACGTGGGGGGGAGGCAGGGGAGTAGCCTAGCAACAACTTTAGGGAGCCAGTATCAGGTCAGGACGGTTTGCAGCCCTACTGTGAGCGGCAGCGGGGTCAGACACACGCACGCTGCCTCTTCGACCTTCACCTGTGCTCCCCGCCCATCAGCTAGGAGCCGGCACGAGGGAAGCCGGGGAAGGACACGCCAGCCCCAGGAGACGCTGACAGGCTCCCCGCGGCTGGAGCTCGGGTGCAGGGACCAGAAGTGAATGCAACCTATGAGGGAGCAGCAGCCAGAGAGGAAAGGCGGTCCGGCCCGGACGAGGCGGCAGGGCATCTGGGGCTCAAGTCAGAGGTTGGGGTCTAGAGGTTTTGAATCCCGAAGGTGTCCGAGGACAGGCAGAAAGCAGGAGCGCCCCGGCCCCGCATGCGAGCAAGAGGGCAGCGAGCACGGCCTGGCAGAGGGAGGAGGACGTTGCCTTGGGTTTGGGGAGACAAGCACGTGCCAGAAGTGGGAACAGCGCGGACAGGGAGCAGGGCCGAGGCATGGGGCCATCACGGCTGGCCAACTCCTGAGCAAGAGACACCGTGTCCCACGCTAACGTGGTCAGGGCGCAGGTGGCTGGCCTGACGGCCCCTGTGGAGGGAGGCTCCGGCTGAGAGGAGTTGCTGCACGCGTTTGAAGTGTTATCACTGTGGCCATAGGCAACATGGCTGGCCTGACCCTCTGAAATGTCAACTCCGAGACAGGCAACACACTGCGGGAAGCTGTGTGTGTCCCTCACATGAGGGCCAATTCCCCCTTGATCCCTGACGATACACCCTCTGTGGCAGATGCCTGGCGGACTCATTTCCTTTCATGGACACCGCTTTAAAAAAAAAAATTTTTTTTTAATTTTTTAAAAATTAAGTAGGCTCCACACATAACGTGGGGCCTGAACTCACAAGCCCGAGTCATGTGCTCTACTGACGGAGCCAGCCGGGTGCCCAGACTCACCACTTCTGATGAAGGCTCAGGACACAGGGTATGAGGTCTTCACAGGAGAAGCCAGTGACGTCCCACAACCTCGTGGACCAGGGCTGCGCTGGAGAGGAGGGCAGGAATGGGGGGCGCTCTGATGCCCACTCGTGCCCCACCACCCCAGTGGTTCTGTGTGGGGTTTTCTGGAGCTCAGCGTTAAAAACGCCTGCACGCTCGCTGTCAACAGTGTGGGAAATACTTAGGCCAGAACCATCTCTTAACCGCACCCCACCGAACAGCTTTAGTCCACTCTGGCATTTCCTTTTCCAGGAAAGATGACCAATCCCTCCCTTTCCCTTGTATGTGAGACTCATCGCCGGCCTTCGGGACCCCCCAGTCCCTGGAGTGGCCCCTGCTGAGCAGCGGGCGGGAGGGCGGGCTCCTTACTCTGTCCATGGGTCAGCCGCGCGAGCAGCAGGGCGGCCGCGGCCAGACGGGCTGGAGCGTAGGCGGCCAGGCTGGTGTGCAGCAGGGACAGCTCACACAGGAAGCTGCAGAGGTGCTGGGTTCTTGGGGCCGCAGGGACCAGCGTCAGCAGGACGTCCTTGTAATCCACCACAGTGGGGACCTGAGGAGACGGGGAGGTGGACGTGGCGTCTTGGCGCGCAGGCACGGCTTGCCCCACCAGCGTTCACACTGGCCTCCTGCCCTCTGGGTCCTAGAGGACCTTCCAGAGCAGGAAACTTCAATGCCATGGAGGAGCCCTTGGTTCCTCCTGTCCCCTCCTGTGACTTCCACTCTGATTTAAAAGGAAAAAGCAAATGGCCACTTACTCGAATCTTCCCTTCCAGGGCAGAGATGATCTCTCCCATCATCCTCACCAGGTCCTCATACTTGTACGTGTTGTCCGTGAGCCACACTGCCTCTCGGATTGTCAGGATCTCTTTGCTGATGAACCTAGAATGTCAGGAAGGGGTCTGAGCATGGAGTCCACTATCCTTGGAGGCAGCGGTCACACGAGGCCCCAGTGACAGAGGGGTCAGAGCGAGAGGACCTGAAGAGGTCGTGTGGCCTGGCCTAAGGGTCTGTGGAGGAGGAGGGATGAGGGCTGGGGAATGGGAGTGGCCGGGCTGCCAGACGTGCGGGTGTTTCTATAAAAGGCACCCCAAATGAATGACGTGCCCGGTCGATCTTCTTAATGGCCTGAGGATTATAGCAGCTTCTACGGAGCGAGCATAAACAAGAGCTTAAACCCAGAAGGCGGGTGAGCTGGGGGTTGTCTGAAGGTCCGTGCTCAGCACGGGGTCTGGCTGCAGGAATCCTGGGTGACCCTAGGCAGCCCGCCAGCCTATTCTCTCCAACAGTGCCAGCGAGCAGGGGGCACGCGGGTCCAGGGGCCTCCCGCCAAAGGAGCAGGACCCAGCCCATGGCTGCTCTGTCCCGGGGCCGCTGCAGCCGGCCCACTCGCTGTCAGCTTAACTGAGCAAGAGGATGGGAGACGTGGGGATGGCAGGTGTGCGAAGCATGAGGCCGGAGCAGGGCCCATGGGGGCCGGGCAGGTGGGGCGCTCAGGCAGAGGCCAAGGCAGGACTGCCTTGAGCAGGGGTGGGGCATCTCCTCCAGGATCTTTTGAAAAAACACTTGGCTGCTGACCCATCAGTGGTCTGGGATTTTGGTCTCTGGTTGCAAAGATGTAATGATGCTGCTCAGACACGAGAAGGCAGGGCCTCTCTGTTCAGCCACCTCTGGTGAGGTCTGGATGCGGGGCCCCATGAGCATGCCGGAGGGGCCGGTGGCATGCGGCAGCCTGCTCGCGGCCCCAAGGCCGTGCTGGTAGCCTGCAGACCACGACTCCAGTTCTCGTCACGGCCACATGACCAGGCTTGCTGCACAGTGGTCGTGGTGGCCTCGGGGGCTGCGGAGGATGGTTGAGAGTAGGATGGGACCTGGGGCTTTCCGTGACCCTGTGACACAGGAAAACTACCCTAACGGCATCAGCCTGGACCCCTTGTCTCTGGGTAACTAAGCAAGAAAAGTCGGCGTCTCTTGAGTTCACACCACCGCGTATGGCCACCTGTTCTCACGCCCCAAGGCCTATGGGCCGGGACACTCAGTCTGTAGAGCCCTGCCCAGGGGCAATGGCAGCCACACGGGGATGTCTGGTTTAGCGAAACAAGGACACGTAAGATGTGTGGTGCAATCACGGTCCACGTTGCTTCCAAAGGTAAAGGCGGGCTGACAGGTGCCGGCTAAGGGACAGCATGTGCAGGTAAAACGGAAGACAGGTCCATCTGAAGTCAGAGCTGCCAGAAGCGCAGGCAGCTGTGTAAGAAGGAGGTGCCTGTCTGCGTGGTTGGAATGGGCTCGTCTGGGTTGGCTGGGGGCGTGACACCCACCAGCTGCACGTCTCTGGCGACACAGGCTTGAGAACTGGACCACGGGGAAGCCAGCTGTCCCCGACCTCGGGACCCCAGGGGCAGCCCACCGGGCCCCTCCCTCGGTGTCACGGAATCCTCTGGAGCCAGGGGAGGAGGGGCCCAGCACGAACCTGCCTGAGTGAGGCCCCGTTCTGGGCTCCCACTCGCCACAGGGCAGGTCTGCCCTACTCTGCGTTGGTGATCCCTGAACTTAAGACCTCATCTAACAAGGTGGGACGCTAAAGGGCCAGCCCAGTGGTGTCATCCCGCGGGCCCTGCCCCGGAGGCCCCGTACCGGGTGCAGATGACCATGCAGGCGATGCCCAGCAGCTGGAGCCTGTAGCGGGGCACGAGCCTCCTCCGCAGGTACCGGTCCACGCACTCCACAGTCAGATGCAGGCACAGGCTCGTGAAGTCCTTCATGGTGGCANACCTCCACCAGCCAGTCAATCAGGATGTACCTGCAGGGAGAGCACCAGCGCTGGAAACCCAGGTGTGCATTTGCGAGCGTCCCGTGCTCACCTGGCCCGTCTGTCCCAAGGGAGCCAGCAAGTCATCCACAGCACCGTCCATTTACCCAGGAACTTGTCCCGGCCTCGGGTGGAGGACAGGCCCCAGGTCTCCTGACTATGTGCCTGGGAGGAAGTTGGGCTCACACATCTGTGTACCCTGCCTTCTCCCATGGGGACTGCCAGGTACCAGGTGAGTCCAGACACAGGTCAGGGGCAAGGTGGGTCCACCCACTAGGGTGGGGACAGATCATAGGTCCCAGGACCAGAGAAAAGTCGCTTGAAGGTGGCAAGACCTGTGGCCCTCCTGAAAACCCATGTTCTCCGCGAGGAGCAGCTCACCCATGGGGTCATTTCTCCCAGCCCTCTACTGCGGGGAAAGAGCTGGAAAGAAGCTAAGGCGGGGGAGGATGCATGGAGCCTGGCACAGCTTCTCAGGCACCGAGCAACTCTGATGGAGCTGCAGATGCGGGGTCCCTCCTCGAGAGGCTGAACCCAGGGCCAGGGACGCAGACATCACGTGGGAGCGCTGGTGGCCCGGCAAGGATACCCCGTACAGTAAACGCCTTTCTGAACAAAGGACAGGCAACTCCGGTTTCTAAGCAGAGGAGACAGAGAGAGCAGAAGTGAGAGAGGGAAGGAAGATGAAGCTGCGGGGTTCTGGGCAAATGTTCCGGGTGCCAGGCAGGGCAGAAGCACTTGGTCGTAGGCAGAGGGGAGGGGGGGAGGGTGGGGCTGAGGTGGCGGAACAGAATGGGGAGGAAGACGAGAGCCTATGTTTCCTCCGGGAAGAGGAAGGCCGCTTGAGCACCAGGTGTTTGGGGCTTAGACTGGCCACTCTGGGAACAGAGAGGAAGCTCCCCGATCCAGACTTAGTGACCGTAACGATCTGAGTCATGAAAACAGCGCAGGCAAATTGTACACTGTAGAATGGCTAGATCTGGGGCGCCTGGGCGGCTCAGTCCATTGGGCGTCCAACTCTTAATTCCAGCTCAGGTCACAGTCTCAAGGTTGGTTGGGATGGAGACCAGTGTGGAGTTCTGTGCTGACAGCACAGAGTTTGCTTGGGATTCTCTCTCTCCCTCTCTCTCTGTCCACACGTGCACACTCTCTCAAAGTAAACAATACTAATAAGAAATAACTAAAATGGCTAAATCTGAAATAAACACAATGTTACACGTAAATTATACCTATTTAAAAACAAAAGTAGGGTAGGGGCGCCTGGGTGGCTTAGTCGGTTAAGCGTCCGACTTTCGCTTAGGTCATGATCTCGCGGTTCGTGGGTTCGAGCCCCGTGTCGGGCTCTGTGCTGACTGCCAGCTCGGAGCCTGGAGCCTGTTTCAGTCTGTGTCTCCCTCTCTCTCTGACCCTCCCCTGCTCACGCGGTCTCTCTCTCTCTCCTTGAAATAAATAAAAAACATTAAAAAAAAAAAAAAGAAGAAAAAAAAACAACAAAAGTCGGGCGGGGTACCTGGGTGGCTCAGTCAGTTAAGTGTCCGAGTTTAGCTCAGGTTGTGACCTCACGGTTTGTGGGTTCAAGCCCCGCATCGGGATCTGTGTTGACAGCTTGGAGGCTGGAACCCGCTTCAGATTCTGTCTCCCTCTCTCTCTCTGCCCCTCCCCTGCTCACACTCTGTCTCAAATATAAATAAATGTTTAAAAATAAATAAAAACAAAGGTGGCTGTTGCTTGGTACAAAGGAAAATAAAAAGTTCAACTCAAACACTGAAATGATACTAATATTTCAATAAAAATATATATATTGGTTCTTAGAGTGGCTAAAATGAGCAAATCAGAGAACTCTAGATGCTGNAAAAAATATCTCCCCCTCCCCGAAACATAAAAGCAGTACCCCCAAGAAAAGGCCGACTGAGTGGGGAATGCAGTGCTCCTCTGCACACACCTAACAGAAGGAGGGGTAGCTGGGAAAGAAGGGTGGTGTTGCCGGCACCAGCACAGGGTTCAAGAGCACGAGAACCTGAGGGTATTTGAAAAATAATTTTTTTACTGTTTATTTATTTATGAGAGAAAGAGACAGAGCATGAGCAGCGAAGGGGCAGAGAGAGAGGGAGACATAGGATCTGAAGCAGGCTCCAGGCTCTGAGCTGTCAGCACAGAGCCTGATGTGGGGCTTGAACCCACAGACCACGAGATCATGACCTGAGCCAAAGTCGGATGCTTAACTGACTGAGCCACCCCAGGTGCCCTGAGCCCAATGATATTTGATGCGGGAGCAAGGACAACGCGTCCCTGCACTGTGTGCATGAGATCAAGCTTCTCCAGCAAGGCCTGATCCTTTTATGATTTTATTTTATTTTTCTGAAGTTCATTCATTTATTTTGAGAGAGACAGAAGCAGTGTCAGTGGGGGAGGAACACAGAGAGAGGGAAAGAATTCCAAGCAGGCTCCACACTGACAGCACAGAGCCCAACGCAGGGCTCAAACCCATGAACTGTGAGATCATGCCCTGAGCTGAAACTAAGAGTCTAACCCTTACCTGACTGAGCGCCCCAGGTGCCCCAAGGCCTGGTCCTTTTAAATATGAATGTCCCCTGCGCATTCTCTATGAGCTGGGCATTGTCTGCTGGAGTATAGCCAGAGCCTGCTCGTTATAAATCCAAAATGTATTTGAAATCTTGTGTGAGCTTAAAAAATTATCTGCATTTTCCACTTTACTTTCTAGCATATTCCGTATCTGAATGAAAAAGCTCAGGAGTGAGTGGGGTGCAGGAAGAGGCAGGGAGCGGGGGCTGGACACTGCCTCAGAGGATACGCTCGATGGCCACGGATCCTCCCATGTCACACCAGTGCTCACGTAAGGTGGCTCTTTGGCTCCTGAAACTGGGGATACGAATCCCATCACTTTAT
>NW_027529647.1:2539697-2543001 GCF_008692635.1 Crocuta crocuta
CAGAGAGAGAGGGAGTCACAGACTCTGAAACAGGCTCCAGGCTCCGAGCTGGCAGTCAGCACAGAGCCCGACGCGGGGCTCAAACCCACGAACTGCGAGATCATGACCCAAGCGAAAGTCAGACGCTTAACCGACTAAGCCACCCAGGCGCCCCGAATCCCATCACTTTAGAAAGACTTTAGAAACTAAACATGGCTTTGTACATTATGACGCTCACAAAGAACGCTGGAGCACACACATTCCCGGAGACATGTGCTCTTCAAAGCCCCAGATAACTAAGGCGCGGCTGGTGTTAGAAAACCACACACACACACACACACACACACACACACACAATGGGGGTTCTGGGGGGTGGACCACACAGGGGGCCCGGTGAACACAACGGACGGCCCCCCTCTCCCGGGCACCCGGCAGTCACTCTGCCCCCCACTCCAAGCAGACACTCTCCCTAGGGGTCCTCACCTCATCGTGTCGCTGAGTCCCTTCTGCACGGAGAAGACCCGCTGCTTGCTGATGGCGCGGGAGGCCTGGAAGAGCTGGCGCACGATTCCGTCGGAGACCTTCCCTTCCAGCCCCAGCTGGCTCCCATTCGCGCAGGCTTTGGCCAACGACAGCTGCGGGACAGACACGCGCGTGAGCACGAGCCCGCGGGGGGAGGTGTGTGGCTGCGCAGCAGTGCTTACACCTTCTCGGCCCCCCCCAGAAGCAGCACGGCCCAGGTCTTGACTATTCTTTCAGAAATAAATGATATATAGTGTGATAGCATGCCTTAAAGAGAACAAAACGTGCACAACGGAGTCAGCACAGCGCAGTAGCCAAAGATGTTTGGAAGCTCAGTGACCTGGGTTTCATGTGTTTTTTGTTTTGTTTCTCAAGTTTATTTATTTTGACAGAGACAGAGAGAGAGAGAGAGCGAGCGAGAGAGCGAGCGAGCGAGCATGAGCACATGCAGGGGAGGGGCAGAGAAAATCCTAAGCAGGCTCCACCCCGTTAGCACAGAGCCCAATGCAGGCTTCAATCTCATTAACTGTGAGATCATGACCTGAGCGGAAATCAAGAGTTAGATGCTTAACCGACTTAGCTACCCAGATGCCCTTCAGATGACCTGGCTTTAAAACCTGGGTTTGTGTGACATCACAGGCAAAGCGGGGAAAATGCTCTGTGCCTCAGTTTCCCTTCTCATGAAGGGCCTAATGGCACCTGCTTAGGGAGACGGTTGTGTGGGTTAACTGAGTGGTGATGACCACGGTGCACATGCCCACTGACATCCCCTAGGCCCCCGAGACTAACTAGCAGCCATTTCTAGACGCTTTCCTTCCGGATGTTTCTACACATTTATAACTGTGTGCATTCCGGACCAGAGCACATGCACACTTATCCCCTGTGCTCCACTAATAACAACAAGCTCCTCACAACACAAAACACCTGGAAGCATGTTCACGTTTTGTGTGTCTTCCTGGCGCATGTTCACTACTTTGTGCAGCAGCTCTGGGCAGCTGTCAGCGCACACGCCTGCCTGTGCAGGGCGGCTGTGGGAAGTCTCTTGCTTCTCCTGCCCCAGGATTTCCTGAAAGGGCTGCACCAACTTCAGGCCAGCTAAGAGAACGTTGTTCTAGCACATCTCTGCTAGCAGAAACTGCTGTCGTTAAAAATGTGTACTTTCAGAAGTTAATCCCTACACACTCAACATGCACAGAAAAAAAGATACAGGTACACCTATCATTTGCTAATGTGAACAGCCACAATCTCGTTTGACTGCCCTGGGTTTTGACCAGCTGTTTCTTTTTTTGAGAGAGAAAGAGAGAGAGAGAGAGAGAGCGCGCGAGAGCACGCGCGCGCGCAAGTGAGTGAGCAGCAGAGAGAAAGGGAGAGAGAGAGAGAATCCCATGCAGGCTCCACATTGTCAGCACAGAGCCTGATGCGGGGCTCATATTCACGAACCATGAGATCATGACCTGAGCTGAAGTCAGATGCTTAATGGACTGAGCCGCTCAGGTGCCCCTGACCAGCTGTCTCTATTTCCTCTTTTCTGGGATTGTATGGAAACCCTTTGAACATTTACTGGAATATTACTGACTAGTTTGAGCTTCTAAGAAAGCCACACGATTCACTGTCGTATTTACTATCAATCTGTGATCTGCGTCCGACGTAACCATTACAGTGCTCTGTCGCACGTCAGGCTGGGCCATCTACCACTCTGTGATCTCTTCCCTCTAGCTTTTAAGGGCAGATGGTTCTCAAACGTTGACTTGGGGGGTGACGAGAGTTTGAGTTTCTACCTGCTTGGCAAGGGGGACTTTCTCTGATTTGTCCAAAACAACAATTCTTTATAGCCGCACTGGGAGAGTACCTGGGGGACACCAACTGCAAGTCCCCCATGTCCTGGTTCTAACACTGGATGACACGGTGAGCAGGTCAAGCGACAAGAACAGATCTTCCACACACCCATCTGCTCCAAGGAGACCCCCACCTGTCACCACAGTGCTGTCCCTACTGGACTTAGGGAGAGACAGGAATGCTAACAGCAGACACAGTGGCCCACACTTAAGAACGAAGGGGCTGGGGGTGCCTGGGTGGCTCAGTCGGTTAAACGTCCGACTTCGGCTCAGGTCATGATCTCACGGTTCGTGGGTTCGAGCCCCACGTCAGGCTCTGTGCTGACAGCTCAGAGCCTGGAGCCTGTTTCCGATTCTGTGTCTCCCTCTCTCTCTGACCCTCCCCTGCTCATGCTCTCTCTCAGAAATAAATTTAAAAAAATTAAAAAAAAAAAAAAAAAAAAAGAATGAAGGGCTGGATGGCCGGCTTAGGGGCAGTGGGCTTGGAGGTGACAGGTGACAGGTGGAGACAAAGGAAACACTTCCAGGCTTTCCTCCCCGCGCTCCCCAGAGCCAAAGTCTCGTAAGATCTGGTGCCAGCGCTCGGCCAGTCTTCCTGCCTACATACGGGAGCCCGGCAGTCTTGTTTCCGTGGTCCCCATGGGAGGAGGCGTAAGACAGACCAGCTCCTGCCTCACCTGTGCTTCCCAGCATCCTTTGGCAGCGTAGTCCCTGAGTTTCCGGAAGCTGTGGAGGCATCGTCCAGGATCTGACATCTGTCAACGGGAGAAAATCACCCTGATTCTAGACAGCTGTCTCTCTGGAGAAACCGGAAGCAACCCACGGGGTTCTTACACATTCCTCCCGACACCCCAGGGGCCCACGGCTTTCTGTCCAGCCCCTCATCCCCCAAGGGACCGTGGTTGCTGGGGGCAGGCGTGGGAGCAGCCCGCCCACCTGCGGCTCCTGGCACCCTGGGAGCTGCCCCA
>NW_027529647.1:2543084-2546821 GCF_008692635.1 Crocuta crocuta
GTCTGTCTTCCTGTCTTCTTCCCACAGGAGGTATGAGCTGGCCAGACAGCCCTGGCTAGCAGACTCCTCAAACAGGTCCCGGGCCTCCTGCTTGCGCTCTTCATCCTGGAGCAAACCCAAGCACAGCGCGCTCTCCTCTCACCCCTCTTCTGTGGACTCCCCCAGCTCGCCACCTCTCAGGAACCACCCCCGTGGCTCCTACTTTTAATAAAGTCAGTTAACTAAATCAGGGTAGCCAACCGCACGGGAGAGGAGCCTCCGGGCTCCGCCCCACAGGCCCCACTTCCTCCCAGACGACATGCGCATCTGGCTGGGCCCTGGACGGTCAGCCCTGTGCACCAGGCCTCCCAGATGGGGATGGGGGGGGTGGGGGCTCCTCAGGGCTGCTCCCGTCCTCTCTCACTGTCAGCGTCCCTCCCGCTCTAACAGAAAGCTTGCTCAAGCGTAGAGAGAGAGGTCTGCGGGAAGAGTGGGAGAGGCTGCTGTGGTCCACACGCAGATGCTCCGCCCATAGGCACGGCTTGCTCAGGGTTCACACGGGCCCGATCTCTCCAGGGCCCACGCCCCTCAGCTCAGTGTGCTCCCCGGGGCCAGGGGCACGCTGCACAGCAACAGGCTCCCTGCGGGACGGCCCACTCGACTCACCTCGAAGAGACTCAGTACTCTCCCCAAACAGTGCAGTATGGACGCTCGGTGAGTCTGAGAGACAAGAGGAGGGAGGTGTGATCACCAGCCAAAAGGGACTTCCCCGCCGGCCACCCTTCTCGTGGCCCCTGCCTGGTCCCCTCGCCACACCCAGGACTGCTCCCTGATTCTGGGCCTCCAGGAGCCTCGGTCTTGGGTTTCCAGCCCAGCCCCTCCCATGACTCCCTGGGAGCACCAGCTCTGAGGTTTCCTCTCCTGCTGGCTCAAGTGCAGGCACCCTCCTGCCCACACTCTCAATTTTCTGCAGCTCCACTGTCGTCCATGAAAACAGGCGTCCGGACTGTGTAAACAGGCGTCCGTTTACACGGTCCAGCATCTCCACTCACCCTGTGCAGCTCAGATCGCCCAGAATGCGGACCCCACGTGTGCTCCTTGCCGGGGCTCAGTCCCCGCAGCTGGCACTCTGCCCTGAGGCTCTCATGAACCACAGCCTTGCAGCAGCTTCCGGACACCGACCATGGAGGGCGGATGAAGAGCCAGATGAAGGGCGTGCTGCCTGCATTCAGGCGCTCGGCAAGACTGAAGAAGCGAGAAGCCTTCAGGCCATTCACTTCCGCACGGGCTTCATCAGACACAGACACTGCGGAGACGGACAGGGTGTTAACCCAGAGATGTCTCTGGAGTGCAGGCGTACAGAGATCTCCAGGGTCTTTCCCGAAAGTCTAAAAGCTCATGCCAGCTGCTGGTGCGTAAGGAGAACAGAGCCTTTCCTCCTCTATGCGGCATCACCTGCCCCTGCTGGGTCCTCCCAGCAGCCTGGGTTGTGAAGGTCTGGGAAGATGCCTCCCACAGAGGTGTCGCATGCCTGCCCGCCCTCTCTCCTTCTGGGAGCTGCAGCCAGAACTTCAGCTAACGGGTATGGTTAGGGTACATTTTAGGGTGATGTTCCAAATTTGGATGTTGGTGATGGCTGCACGACTCTGCGAATACACCAAAACCCACCAGACTAGACTTGAGATGGGGGAGCTGTATGGTATGTGAATTAGGTCTGGGAGCCACTGCGTGACGGGGGGAGGGGGGAGGGAGGGGCAGGACCGCTGCCCTCCGGGGCCGGGGGCGGGGCTGCCCGGTTGTCTCTATCGGTCACAACCTGTCAGCCAGCTATATACGGGGACTACCTCTCAGCAAGATGCCAGGTTTCTGAGATGCAGAAAAACAGCAGCTACCCCAAATCTCTATGCATTTTGGGAGCTGAGGGCCACACAGGTTCTCTCAAGGAGCACCTGCTCCGTGGGGGTGAAGGAGTTTGGGCACCAGGCCGGCTCTGACCTGCTTGTGCCGGCCTCCCACTGGAGCCCTGGCTACCGTGTCACTGATGCCCCGTAGCATTAGGCACGCTTTGACTCCCCCCAAGTCCCACGGGGGAACCGTGGCCGAGGAGAGGAGCCAGTATCTACCTGTGGGCAGTGGTGTTAATGGGACGGCGCGGGGGCCGCTGGGGTGAGGGGAGGGCCGGCTTGCTGGCGTAGCCCCCATTCCGAGTCGCTGCTGACTGGAACTAAAGCATTTGTTAAAACAAGGTTTGTTAAAATAATTAAAGCGCAAGGAATCAAAGTTCCTCAGTGGGCCCCAGAGCAGGGCGTCGCTGGGCGCAAGCCCCCGAGAGGGAATGGCAAGGCACACTGCCAGAGGTGGGAAGAATGACGATGGAATGCAGGCCCTGGGAAGGGCTTGCACTTATCCTAAAACATCTACGCTGGGGCGCCTGGGCGGCTCAGCTGGCTAAGTGACTGGCTTGGGTTCAGGTCATGATCGCCAAGTTCGTGAGTTTGAGTCTCCCATTGGGCTCTGTCCTGACAGTGTGGAGCCTGCTTGGGATTCTCTCTCTCTGCCTCTCTCTCTCTCTGCTCCTCCCTCATGCTCTCTGTCTCAAAATCAATAAATAAACTTAAAAAATGAATAAAATATCAATGCCAAGTAGGGCAAGGCCAGTTCTGGCCCTGTGAGGACTTACGGCCTTCGTTGTAGAGGTAGGCTATGCCCAGCTTCACAGCGGCTTCAAAATTTCCCTTTTCGGCAGCCCTAAACCATTGAAAACATAAAAAGTCACCTGCTTTTATACCTTACAGCTTATGCCCTACCACAGCACTTGAAGCTAGAACACTTGTGGGGGGGCACCTGGGTGA
Organism: Crocuta crocuta; assembly: GCF_008692635.1. Lineage (NCBI taxonomy): Eukaryota > Metazoa > Chordata > Mammalia > Carnivora > Hyaenidae > Crocuta > Crocuta crocuta. The sequence goes on from NW_027529647.1 coordinate 2,545,916, forward strand.
CTCAGTCAGTCGAGCCTCTGACCTCGACTCAGGTCATAACCTTGGTTTTGTGAGTTCAAGCTCTGCATGGGTCTCTGTGCTGACAGCTCATAGCCTGGAGCCTGCTTCAGATTCTGTGTCTCCCCCTCTCTCTGCCCCTCTCCCACTCCCACTCCATCTCTCTAAAAAATAACCATTAAAAAAAAAAAAGAAGCTGGAATACTTGGTTTTTAACTGAGAATTTTTTAGGTAATGCAGTCAAATAAATGTCAATTACCCACATTAGGCTATGACCCGGATAGACCTTAAAAACATGCTACACAAAAGACGTCAGCCACAGCAGGCCACGGGCTGTATGACTTCACTTATACGAACTGTCCGCAACAGGCAAATCCATACCCAAGAAGGCATATCAGGGGTCGCCAGAGGCTGGGGGACTGTAGGGAAAATGGAGTCACCACCAACATCAACCCCTGTTCATTTTGTCTTCACTTTGGGGTAATGAGAACGTGAAGTTGGTGGTGACGGCCACACAACTCTGTGACTATCTGAAAAGCCACCGCGTTGCACACCTCAAATGGATGAACCATACAGTACGTGGCTTATGTCTCTGGCGGCCTGACCAGCGCCACTGGCACGCTGAGGCCCACAGGTCGAGGGACTCACACCTGCTCTGCCCTCCCTCTGGAACCCAACTCCAGCAGGACGATGGCATCAGCCAGGGAGGGAAATGCAATAGGAGTTAAACCACACAGCTGTGATTTGGAAAAAAAAAAGAGTGACGTTGCCACATGCAGGTGATCTGCAGCTGAGTCACGCAGACTGGTCCCGGCCCAAGTGAGACCCTTCAGAAGCACGGCAGGAACTAATGAGTCAGGCTGTGCTGGTGGCACAGATGGCCAATGACTATGCTGCGCGTGACTCGAC
>NW_027529647.1:2546865-2549675 GCF_008692635.1 Crocuta crocuta
CAACGGGGGGCGGGGGGGGGGTGACAGGCCTCAGTCTCTCCCTGGGGGGGCGAGGCGCCGGCGAGGGTGCCAGCAAGAGGGAAACCGTTCCCACGTCAGGCCCTGGGACACAGGCTGGCATATCAGGGCGGCCCAAAGACAGGAAAAGCGAGCTGTTCTCAGGGTGCAAAGATACCTTTCAAAGAGCTTCAGGTTCTTTGGAGAAGGCCACAGCTCCTGGAAGCTGGCACACGCCCACACGCTGGCGTGGCTGTCCACCAGGCTCTTCAGGTGGGAGTGCACCTGCAAACAACGGGAGCGGGTAGGGGGCTGATCGGGCGTCCTCCCCGAGGCCCGGCTCCCGGAGCTCTTGAGGAAAGGACACAGAAGATGGGGGTCCCTCCCCACCCCCAAGGTAAAGGTCCCCTCTTTGAGTAGAAGAAACAAGTTTCTCTGTGGCTGTAAAGGGGGATGGGGGGACAGTGGTACTGGAAGGGGGAATAAGTACGAACACTAAGAAAGAAGAGGTGACACCCTGTAAGGGGGTGTATCAGCAAGGATCAGGGAAACGAGGCTAACAGGAGAAAGGGAAACAGACATTTCTTCTGTGCTCCTCTGCCTAGGGCTTGGCTAATGGAAACACGGCCAGAGCCTGGAGGTCAACAGAGGCTCCAGGAAAAGACCAACAGGGTCGCCTGAGTGGCGAAGTCGGTTGAGGGTCCAACTCTTCTTATCGGCTCAGGTGGTGATACCCGGCTTGTGGGTGGGAGCCCTGCACAGGCTCTGTGCTGAGTGTGGGCCCTGCTTGCAATTCTCTTTCTGCCCCTCCCCCAGGCGAGTGCTTGCACGCTCTCCCCCTTTCTTTCAGAATAAACGTTAAAAAAAATATTAAAACTTAAATACCACCCTGGGCAGAGGCAGGAAGCAGGCCGTCTGGGAGCCCTGAACACAGGTGGGTATTTCAGGCATTAAAGTTCCCAGTGCCGTTGAAAACTCAGCACCCGAGGATATTATGACCACAATGGAGGTGGCTTTGGGAGCCTGAGCAACAGGTTCCTGTTGGGAGTTTTCTCACAGCTTTGCTGTATGGCCTTGATTAAGTCATTGGGGATGAGGCCGCAATCCGAACATCCTCCAACTAACTCCCAGGGTCCCTTTCAAGGCTCAACATCACATGGGATTTGTCCTCAAGAATATATTTTTGTTAGGTTGGGATGCCTGGGTGGCTCAGTCCATTGTGTGTCCAATTTCAGCTCGGCTCATGATCTCCTGGCTTGTGGGTTCGAGCCCCATGTCGGGCTCTGTGCTGACAGCTCGGAGCCTGGAGCTGCTTCAGATTCTGTGTCTCCCTCTCTGCCCCTGCCCCATTCATGCTCTGTCTCTCTCCAGCTCTCAAAAATGAATAAATGTTAAAAGAATTTTTTTAAAGAACATATTTTTGTTCCTTTTAATAGTATGTTATTTCTTAAGGGGTGAAAATTTTACAGACACAATAGGGTCCCTTCCCTGTTAAAAATATTTTTTTTAATGCTTTTATTTATTTCTGAGAGAGAGAGAGAGAGAGACAGAGAGGAGGGTCAGAGAGAGAGGGAGACACAGAATCTGAAACAGGCTCCAGGCTCCGAGCTGGCTGTCAACACAGAGCCTGATGCGGGGTCAAACCCATGAACTGTGAGATCATGACCTGAGCCGAAGTCGGACGCTCAACAGTCTGAGCATTGCAAGGAACACAATCGACACTTAGTGTGTCATGTTTCAGTTTTGCTGGTCGAACAACCTCATGAATCTATTAATCACGCTTGTGGCCTCTGCCCCCCTTTGTAGCCAAAATTTTGTTCTAGGAACAGGGAGCCTTGAGGGTATAACCAACAGGTTAGTTATATCAACAAGCAAAGGGGCGGCCCCACTTTCATCCAGCAACTTACAGCTCGGACAGCGAGGATGTCCCCGACAGAGAGCCATTTCAGGATATGAAAGAGCACATCTTCAGGGAGATTCAAGATGGTGAGGTTTCGGGGTCTCCTCCGTATTCTCCGCTTCGTAGGGTAACTGAAACACTTGGCACACCTGCAGTGGATCACTGGAAAAAAGAAAAATCCGCACGACGGTCTGTTTGATGGGCTGGAAAGGAGCGGGCTGACAGGCAGAGCTCTATCTGGAGATGACCCACAGTCACTGACCCCTCCCCACAGAAAGAACCAGCCACACGTCTAGTCCCCAAGATTAAAATAAGGGAATAGAGGTACCCGTTCTATCAGCCATCACCATTCATTCAAAAATTCAAGCAACGCTTATGGTGAAGAGCAGGCACTCGGCTATCAGGAAAGGAGGCGCCGAGCTGAGGGTGGTTCTCCCGCATCTCACGCTCAGGGAAGCCGTTCGGACCCCTGCCCACGTCTGCTTCTATTTGCACACCGCGCTACACGGAAGAAGTCCCTCGCCCGCAGGCACCTGGCCTCCTCCCCGCTGCCCCCCTGCACGACCCCCTCCGCAGGCCTTCCTCCCCTGCCCGGCTCTGCCCCTGGGTCACCTACCAGCAATTAACGGGCTGCGACGACCACACGTACCCGCGGGGCGACTGGTGCCCACGGAGCACCTGGATGTGACTACCACACCTTCCTGACCCCGGCGCTGTGGGCCAGAGGCGGACTCGCCTAGCGGCCACTCTAACAACCCGCGACGGGGNCTCGCGATTGGTCATGCCAGGACGCGAATTCGAACGCCGTCCGTGGATTCGTGGAGCCCGTGCGGCCGCCCCGCCTCCCCGGCCCGAGCGCGAGTCCCCAGGGAGCGCGGCGCAGGCCCGGCTGCGGGGGGGGGCCGTGGGCCCC
>NW_027529647.1:2549854-2557527 GCF_008692635.1 Crocuta crocuta
CGTCCGCCGCGCGCCGTGGTCTGTCAGGGAAGGCTCGTGGGGACCCGCCGCGCCTCCGCCCGCACCTCAGGCGAGGAGAATGCTGGTTCGGCGCCGGGCCGCTACGGACGCGGACCGGGACGCAGCACTTTCAGGGACTCGGCTGGCGCGCTCGAGCCCTTCTAGCGAATCGTGGCTCACCCGTCCCTCGCACCGGACATCGTCCCTGTCTGTCCCCGGCCGGTCCTCACTGCCCCCTGGGGGCCCTTCCCGAAGTAGCAGCGCCCACCCGCTGGCTTCACTGGCTGCTGCTCCCTGTGTTATTTCGGGGCGCCGGGCAATGCCCTTCAGGCGGAGCAGTAGCTCTCCCCAAGTCAAGCCGCCACCTCCCCTCTGTCCCCGACCCTTTGCTCATTGAACCACCCAGGCGGGCACACACCTAGGGGACGTGGGGCCAGTCTGCAGCACCAGACAGAGAAGGAGAGGAGGGTCACACGGGGTATGAGGGTCCAGCAGCTCCCCAAATGTCCCATGTTCCCACGCAAAAGCACGAGGAGTCCATGGTGGTCCCTTCAGATTTCTCATCCTTCCTCACCCCTTTGCTTACTGTTTTTTTGCCTGTTGCTGTGTTTTTCTGTGTCCCCTGCACTGTGACTGTGTTGCTTGTGTCCCCCCTGCCCAGGGGCGGAAGTGCGCTCTTCCAGCTTAGACACCTTGAGGGGATGATAAGCCATTCTCACTACGCCCAGTCCCCTGAGGAGCCCAAAACTGAGTCCCTCAGCTGTCCTCTCTTCTTGTTCTTTATGTCTTTATCATTTTCTTTTATTTACGGGGAGGTAAAGTTCTCTTATTTTTCAGAAAACTGGTGCTCTTGGCCATGCTGTGGGCCCTCACCCCCATTCTGCACCCTGGCAAGAAGAGCCCTGGGGGCCCAGCAGGGCGATAGGCCTCTGGCAGAGGATGAGAAGGGCTCATTTCCCACTGGACATCCACTCGGGAGGGTGAGAGAGCTCATTGGAAAAGTCTAGATTGTCAGGGGCTCAGGGAAGTTCCTGACTGGAATAAGATGGCTGTTGAAGACGTGGGGGTGAATGAAAATGAAATTCAAGGGGGGCCGGGTGCAGAGGTGGGAGTGAGGAGCAGTGAATGAGGCCGAGAGCCCGAGAGGGATCCCACCGTTCAGTGAGCCTGNGGGGACACTGTGGAGTGCCACACAACAGTCACATGGAGAAAGGATGGAGAAACTAGAGGGTGTGGCAGCCAGGGATGTAATAGCGCTGTAGTTTGGGGTGAGTGGTGATGGGAGGTGGCAAGTGTGGCGAGCGTGGTCAGGGACCGTAGACACGTTCCCGGAGCCTGGCTGAAAGCAGGAGGGAACTACCTGCAGAGGAGGAGCTGAGGGGGCTTTGTGGAAGGGACATGTGTGACCATGATGCTGGAGAGAGAAAGGCTAGGTGACAAGGCGCAGCTCAGAGGAGAGTCCTGGTGATAGAGTGCCCGGCCACATCTATTCGCGCTCTTGGCTAAAGGGTGTATTGGCCAGGGGCACGCAGGCCTTAGCTCGGTGGTTCTCACACCTGAGCTGCATCAGCACTTGTGAACCTGGGGTGCTTACAACCCAGATTGCTGGGGCTCACCCCAGATATTTCTGGTTCAACAGGTCTGGGGCGGGGCCCAAGAATCTGAATTTCTAACAAGTTTCTGAAAGATTTAGAATCTGCCGCCTAGGAACCCGGCTTTGAGAACCTCTCCCTGAACTGAATCTTGCCTCTAGTATAGGTTGACTCTGGAAAGTTGTCCCTAAGTTCCGGGTTACTCACTGGAGGAGCACTTCACGGGCTGGTGGTGGGATCACAGGCAGCCTTGCCCTAATGTTTGTAGGGACCAGGGCAGAGAACAGATGGAGCTCCACAAATCCAAATATTGAAATAATGAAAAATTGAGAGAATTAGGTTGGCAAACTCATCAGCCTGCTCTCTGCTCCTACCGCAGAAGGTGCAGCGTCATGACAAGCCGTGGTCACACCCAGGCCACCGAGCCTCGAGAAGCCATGGCAGGAGGTCCTCTGAGGCTGCTTCCACAAGCCAGGTCTCAGGGAGGCTTCGGGCCACTCAGGTGGGACGCAAGGGGATCTTTTCCTATGGCAGTGCACCTGGGCACTCCACCAGGCCTCAAAGGTGAGAGGTCCCAATCTGACCGAGAGCCCCCACCAGCCCTCGGCCCCGAGCTGAGCTCACTGGGTCTACAAGCTGCCTTAGTACCCCTTGCAGCCCATGGCAGGCTGTGGACTCTTTATTACAGCAAGACGGATTCTGAGGGAAGTGGGGAGGGAGGCTGGGAGGGGGGTGGAGCTGGCTCTGCTTGTTCTCGTTTCTCTTCCTCTTGGGTAGGGGGCATAGGGCAGGTGAAGCTCAGGAAAACGTCCTCCAGGGAGACTTGGCTGACAGAATAGTCGTCCAGCATGAACCTCTTCTTGGCTTGCTCCAGAAAGTCAAACACCTGTGTGAAGGAGTGAGCCCACTGTGGGTGACAGGCACAAGGGAGGGGGAGGCAGCAGAGGGTGGAAAGAGGGAGTATCTCTAGGGGTGTTATAAGGCCCCCTTCTCAGCTGCCCCCAGAGCGCTTCCCCGGAAGTGAGTCCTACGGAACGGAGCTGCCTGCCCCTTCAGGGAAGGGCTCCTGGCTGGGGACGGTGCCAGAAGGCAGAGCCCCTGGCTGGATCTCTAGCTTGCTGCGGGCCCGGGGCACGTGGCATCCGCTCTCAGGACCTGCTCCCCTCTCTGTGAAATGAGGGGTTGGACGAGCTGATCTCTTGAGGGCACCTTCTAGCTCACACATCCTTATCTTCTGTGAACACAGTGTGAACGTTGCCATAGAGACGGCGGAGAGGCCTTGCAGCGGCTTGAATGCAGCTTATATGCAGAAGGGAGAACACCTCACCCCAGAAAGCCAGTGACATCAGAGGTTTGCTCCCTCTGATACCCAGGTACGTGCTCACCTCGGCCCAGCTGAGGCCACCCCCGGGCAGGTGGTAATGGACCATCCCTTGGTGCTCATCCTCCAGGACGCTGCCTGCAGCAAGGACACCGCGTGTCCCCGTGAGGGCCGGGCCGCGGGGCCAGGGAGAGTGGCCCCGGGGACCTTGGAATCACGGCCCTCCTCCCAGGGGTCAGGGGCGTGGGGCTCGGCAGGGACGAGGCGCGGAGGCCCTCTGTGCAGCGGCACACACCTGGGAAGGTCAGGTTCACGAACGCCTTGAACTCCTCCAGCACCTCCTGCCGCCCCTCGCTCCGGACCTTGGCCCGCAGGGAGTAGCCGCTGCCAAACTTGCTCTTGAGGTGCTGCGGGCTGCCCAGGCACTTGAGCTGGCCCTGCACCATGATGGCCAGCCGGGTGCACAAGGCCTCACATTCTTCCATGCTGGGGAGAGGGGCAGAGGCCTGACATGGGGCCGGGGGCGCTGATGCCTGCCTCCCATGTCAGAGGTCACGCAGATGGGCCGGTGTTGTCGGCCAGATCAAACTGTTCCTGATTCCCGTGTTCAGGGGGTGGCCCACGTGGCTAAGCCTGGGGACTTTCCGCACAGACTCTGAACCCGCTGCTGGCAAATTTTCTGTCCACCTGGCCTCACCCAACCCATCCCTTCCACAGCCTCCACTCTGGCTCTTCCACCGACCCCTAGAGACCCCGGCTCTACCTGTGGGGGGTGGTGAGAACAATGGCCTTGCCCGACTCGCGGGCCCATGCCACGGTGTCCCAGAGCAGGTGCCGGGCCACGGGGTCCATGCCAGTGGACGGCTCGTCCAGGAAGATGACGGAAGGCTCTCCAATTAGGGCAATGCCAGTGCTCAGCTTCCGCTTGTTGCCACCACTGGGGGCAGAGTGGGGGAAGGTTGTGGTGAATGGCAAACATCAACGGGGGGTAGCCCAACCCCCCATGTGTGCGTGCGCATGTACACATACGCACACACTTTTTCTTCTCAGTTCAGAACGTAGTCCACGGCCCTAGTGGTCCACCACCCTCCCGTAAGGTTGCATTGTGACTTGGCTATGATTTGTGTCCAAATCATTGCCCTGGACACAGGGACACAGGGACACGTAGTGAGCGCATGGTTGATGAGCGTTCTTTGAGGGTCTCTGCAGTGTTCGTGGAGTAAGGACAGAGGACCATTGTAGCCATTTTTTTTAAGTGGACACATAGCATTTATGATGCGCAAGAGGCTGTTTTAAGCTTTGCAGATATTAACTCGTGTAATCTTCAAAAAAATGCAAGGAAGTACAAAAAGCTGCTTGAAGTCAAAGCCAGTAGAGAGGGAAGAGCCAACAACGACAGTCCCCTGACTCCTGGGCAAGTCTGATTTCCCAGCCCTGGAGTGGGATACTGCTGCGAACTTCCAGGGGGCACTGCACACAACTCCAGCCTGTGGCGGGGCGGTGGTGGGGTGGGGGGAGGGCGTGGCCCTGCTTGACCAGCTCACTTGAGTTGGGTAGTATGGGTGGCAGCAGAAAACTTAGGCTTCTCAGCAAAACATGAGCAGTTCAGATGCCTCAGACCCAGCAGGATAAGGTCGTGTGTGAAATGGGGGCCAACCAAAAATCAGAAGCCCTCTGGGAAGTGGCAAGATAGTAACACCTTTGGTGCCTTCTGCTTGTCCTTAGCCACCTGCCTGCTTGGGGCCAGAGGAAGCAGTGCCCTGGGGCAGACCAGGCCGTGGACCCATCCTTATGAGGGAGGGAGCCGCCTCCCACAAGTCCACACGGTGGCAGGAACTGCCCAGAGCTGATGGACCTGGCTCTGCACCACCTCGGTCTCACTGGTGGAGGTGGCGGGACTGAGGGACCCCAGGTCTCACCTGTAGGTCTTCACCAGTTTGTCAGTGTAGGCATACATCAGTAACTCCTCAAGAATTTGTTCCACGCAGGCGCTGATGTGGCGCTCAGGGATGCCCCAGAGCCGGGCATACATGACCAGCATCTCCCAGCCCGTCATGTGGTCCAGCAGGGCGTCGAACTGGGGGCAGTAGCCGATCTGCTGCCGCACCTGGATGGGGGGGAGGCACGTCAGAAGGAAAGCCGCCCGCTGCGCAGGGGCCCAGACACCTGCCCTGGCATTGCCCCAGCCCGGGTTCCCGCTCTGCCTGGTGCATACCCAGGTTTGTCATGTGGACAGACATGTGTCCAGATGCAGCGCTTGCTGGCAGGGCCTGTGGACGGGCACACGTGGGGCCCTTCCTCCTGCCATCCTGGCATGGAGCCTCAGTGCCCAGCGCCTCCCTGCTTCATCACCTTCCAAGTATCAGGTCAGTAGAAGATGCTTTATTTTTTCCCCTTATAAGACATATAACCTACAAATAGGTTTTCTTTATTTTCACACGAAGGCTACCAGGACCTGGCCCGGTCAGGGTGGTGTACACACCACCAGACTTTGCATGGACATGTTCTCTCCGCAGAGGACCAACCGGGTATGGTTTTTGCCCCCTCATGCCATGTCTACTGTTTTGCAAATTACTTTTCTAACTCAGCACTATGTCTTTTTTTTAAATGTTTGTTTTTGAGCGAGAGTGAGTGAGAGTGCAAGCGAGGCGGGGGGAGGGACAGGGAGAGAGAGGGTGATGGAGGATCCAAGCAGGCTCTGCGCTGACACGGGGTTTGAACCCATGAACTGTGGGATCATGACCTGAGCTGAGGTCAGACGCTCGGCTGACTGAGCCACCCAGGCGCCCCTCAACATTAAGCACGATCCTACCCCAAGTCACTTTAACTGCTACTTTGGCATTCAGGGAAGGTTTCTAGATTATATTTAGCTGTTTATAAAAATTCAGGCACATAGGAGTTATTTCCAAGGTTTTGCCATTATGAACTTGCAATGAACTACTCTGGTTTGTGCCCATGGTCAAGTGCTCTCCTGGAGTACATGATAAAGATAGTAGGGTGCCATTTTTGAAAAATAACCAGTGCTCTTCTTCCTGTCTCCTTCCCCACTCAAGCCGCCTTACCACGCTGGGCCCCACCATCTGGGGTGGAGTGGGCGGCCCTGACCGGGCACAGACCAGAAAACCGCCTGGATGGAGTGAGCTAGGGGACAACTCGTCAGGGACACCCCACAACGGAGGGCAGGGCTCCCCCTGAAGGCAGATGCCACTGGGCAGGAACAGAGTGCCTGGAGGAAAACCAGACTTGATAGAAGATGCTTCAGGCATCTCGCTACGAGACACGAAGATTGCTGGTAGGTTGCCTTCATCGGGTGATCTTAACCTGCTGTTGCTTCTATTTCTAGTTTGCTGAAAATTGTCTATAATCGTGAGTGGGACGGGGTTCCTATCCTGTGCTTTTTCAGCATCTGTTAAAAAATAGTTCTTTCCCCCCTTTCCCCTACTAAGGTAGTAATTTCCGTTGGTGAGTTTTTTGCTCTGGAACCTTACTCCTGTTTCTAGCGCAAACGTGACTTGATCATAAGTTTTAGTTTCTCAACATCCTGCCGGCTTTGCGTCAGTAGTTTAGGGCATTTATGTTCCTACGTGAAACTGGTCCCTGGCTCGTTTTGGGTACTGTCCTTGCCTGCTTTTACCAGCACTTCCGAGCTGGGTAGCACCCCGGTTTCTCTCCCAGTCTTCTGCAGACCTTATGCTACGGGGACGTGATCTGCTCAGTGTGGTTGGTCCCGTTCAAGAAGAGGTAGCTCTTTGACCTTTGTTTCAGGCCTATACAGGTTTTGGTCTATACAGGTTTTCTAGCTCTTGAAACAGTTTTGGGGTAGAAGGCTTGAAAATGTAATGTGATTTAGAGAAAAGGAAGGACGGTGGTGTTTCTTACACACCTGACTTGACCATAAAGCTACTGTTTCCGTGGCGTGGCTGGGCGCCCACGGAATGGAGCCCCGTTCAGCACAGGGTGGTGCCGTGGACCAAAGACAGCCCCTTGGTGGAGCCGGATAATTCTGGGGCGGTGAGCGGGTCACATAGAAATGCAGGTGGACTCTTGGGAGTCACAGCTGATGCTTGGAACACCAGCACGTCCTGGTCAGAATGTATTTTAGAAGATGCAAAAGAATGCTTGAAAGTACTCATCCAGATCAAGGGTGGGGAGCAGAAGGCTCACGAAAAGGGGAGAGCAAGGAGTTTGCTGCCAAGATGGACCTGCGTGGGGTTCCCAGCGGGAAGCACAGGAACGGAGGTGCAGGCTTAACTAGATTTAAGTTCGACGTTTCTGGTGCTGACGTCACGCAGACGGCCAGGAGGTGATATGCAGATGGGTCCTGGGAAGACTGGAATCTGATTTCCGGGCAGATGTCAGTTTATTTTATTCTATAAATATATTTTTATTCTGTGATTTTTATTTTATTTTACTTTATTTTATAAATGTATTTTATTATCGTATTTCATTTTTTCGCGTTATCTTGAGAGAAAGTGGGAGCAAGCACACAAGGGGGAAGGGCAGAGAGAGAGGGAGAGAGACTCCCCAGCAGGCTCTGCACAGTCAGCGCAGAGTTCCACACGGGGCTCCAGCCCACGAACCCTGAGATCATGACCTGAGCTGACATCAAGAGTTGGACGCCCAACCAGCTGAGCCACCGAGGTGCCCCTGATTTTAAATAACAGAGAAATGTGACATTTATCACCCGAGTTTATGGAACGTGTTCATACTTTCTTCTGCACAAGAAAAGGTCACTGGGCTGGAGGGCTGGTGGCAGTAAG
>NW_027529647.1:2557619-2558717 GCF_008692635.1 Crocuta crocuta
CTGCCTGGTCCTCTTTCCCTCCCTTCATTTGTATCTTCCTTCCCTGTTAGAGCAGCTTTATTGAGACACAGATTCACATAACCATGCAATTCACCTATTCATCACATTCAATCACATTCTCCACTGAATGTGTACAATTCAATGGTTTTTACCATATCAAAGGGTGGATTTATCATCACAATCAAGTGTAGAACATTTCCTCTCCCCCTTCCCCCCACACCTGCCAGAGAACCCCCATTTCCATTAGCAGTCACTCCCCGTTTCCCCTGCTACCCCCGGCCCCTGGCAGCCACTTATCTACTTACTGTCTCTCGATTTGCCTAGTCTGGACATTTCCTAAAAGCAGAATCATACAACATAAGGTCTTTTTAAAAATTTTATTTATGTATTTATTTATATATTTATTTTTTAACGTTTATCTTTGAGAGAGAGACAGAGACAGTGAGGGGAGGGGGAGAGAGAGAGGGACACAGAATCTGAAGCAGGCTCCAGGCCTGAGCTGTCAGCACAGAGCCCGACGTGGGGCTCAAACCCACAGACCGCGAGATCATGACCTGAGCTGCAGTTGGACTGAGCCACCCAGGTGCCCCCTTAACATTTTTTTTAACTTAAGTAGTCTCTGCACCCAACATGGGGCCCAAACTTGTGAGCCCGAGATTAAGAGGCACACGCTCCACCAGCAGAGCCAGCCAGGCGCCCCCGCTATGTGGCCTTTTGTGACCGGCTTCTTCCTCAGAGCATCATGTCTTCCAGGTCCATCCACGCGATAGCATGTGGGTCACTGCCTTGCCCCGTTACGTGGCTCAATGTTACCCCGTCCTACGCATAGATCACGTGTTGTGTATCCGTGTGTCCACTGACGGACCTTTTGGCTCTTGTGAATGATGCTGTGAACACGCATGTGCAGGTTGTCGTGTGGATGTAGGTTTCCATTTCCCTGGGGTTCACACCTCTGGGTGGAGTTTCTGGCGCATGTGTTCACTTTACATTTCATCTTTTTTGAGTATTTTCCCTGATCATGTTTTCGTTGGGGCCGTCAGTCCCTTTTTTTTTTTTTTTTTTTAAATGTTTTTTTTTTTTCTGGGAGAGGGGGGGGGG
>NW_027529647.1:2558934-2573579 GCF_008692635.1 Crocuta crocuta
TGAAACAGGCTCCAGGCTCTGAGCTGGCAGTCAGCACAGAGCCCGATGCGGGGCTCGAACCCACGAACCGCGAGATCATGACCTAAGCGAAAGTCGGACGCTTAACCGACTAAGCCACCCAGGCGCCCCGTCCCTTTTTTTTTTTTTAATAGTTTATTTTTGAGACAGAGAGAGACAGAGCATGAGTGGGGGAGGGGCAGAGAGAGAGGGAGACACAGAATCTGAAACCGGCTCCAGGCTCTGAGCTGGCTGTCAGCACAGAGCCTGACGTGGGGCTCAAACTCACAGACTGTGAGATCATGACCTGAGCCGAAGTCAGAGGCTTAACCAACTGAGCCACCCAGGTGCCTCTGGGTAGCTCTTATTTATAATTATCATTATCATTATTTGATGCACATATGCTGGGGATCAGTTCTGTTAGTTTTTTTTTTTAATGTTATTTATTTACTCTTTTTTAAAAAATAATTTTTAACATTTGTTTATTTTTGAGAGACAGAGTATGAGCAGGGGAGGAACAGAGAGAGAGGGAGTCACAGAATTCGAAGCAGGCTCCAGGCTCTAAGCTGTCAGCACAGAGCCCGATGCGGGGCTCAAACCCAGGAACCGCGAGATCATGACCTGAGCTGAAGTTGACTGCTTAACCAACTGAGCCACTAGGCGCCGCCTGTCAGATTTTGTTTCTCCGGAAATGTCTTTTTTCTTACCTTCTTCTTACACCGGCTTGAGTGCATGTATCATTCTGGGTTGGCTGTTAGCGTTGGTGCCATTGGGAGGGTGTCATTCTGTTGTCTTTTGGCCTCTGTCCTTTCTGCTGAGAAATCGTCTGCTTGTCTAATTGTTGCTCCGTTGAAAGTGGGTCCTTGCAGTCTTTTCCTTCTGTGTTTGTTGTTCAGCAGTTTACGATCAGGTTCCTAGGGATTTATTTCTTTTAATTTCTCCTGCTTCAGACTTCTAGCGATTGACTTATTTGTAACTTGATGTCTTTCATAAACTTTGGAACATTATAGGCATTAATTTTTAAAGTCCCACTTTGTCTCGTATTTGTGTCCTTTCCATTTGAGACTTCAATGACGCGTCTATTAAACCTTCTCGTCGGATCCTCTGTATTAGATTATTACATATGCTGTAAAGCCCATTACTCCAAAATGTAGCTGGAGTTTGTTAGTTATTCGGTGGTTTCTGCAGGTCAGATCACGAATCTGGGGGCAGTTTGGCTGGTGGTCCTGGGCAGGGTCTCTCAGGAGGCGGCCCTTAGCGTCACCTAAGGGCTGTGGGATCAGCTCACTCTTGTAGCTGCGGGCAGGCCTCCGGGCCCCGGGGCCATTCCCCCCACGTGGGCCCCTCCACAGGGCTGTCTGAGCGCCCTCATGATGTGGCAGTTAGCGTCCCCCACCCTGAGGGATGTGAGGGAGGGGGTTTACCCCAGATGGCAGGCTCTCCTATCAGCCAGCCTTGGGAGCATCAGCCCATCTCTTCTACGCTGTTTTGCTGGTCGCAGGGACCCACCTTGGTCTAGTACAGGAGGTGCTCACAGCTCAAGGGTGTGAATCCCAGGACGGAGACCCTGCGGGCTGTTTCCATGGAGTGCCATGTTCCTTAGCTTCTCCTGGACGGCGTCTGCCCTTTGAGTCTCCAGGCTTTGTTCTATGTTATTTTGAGGCGAGATTTTGTCTTGTATATGTACATGGTCATTTTTTAGTGTGCACCAAGCATTGTGTTTGCGTAACTGTTTGTAGAAATCACTGAAGCCAAGGGTGATAGCATTTCCCCCACGAGAGGATGGACGCTTGCCTCCAGCGGGCGCCTGGGAGCGCTGGCGGCTCAGGGTTCCGTCAGCCCCATTTTGGGGACTGGGACCAGGCCAGGCTGTTTTGCGATCCTTGGTTGAGCTTGTCTACGTGTAGCTCATCTCTGCAGCGGGGTGCAGCCTTGGGGGTCCCCACTCTGTGAAAGGTGCACTTGCCGGAACTCGGGGCTTGTCACTCCGATGTCAGTAGCGACACTCGGCTCCCAGCTCCCGGGCCAGACCTGGTCCCTTCCCTGGGCCTCCCCCTCTTCCGTCCTGGCTCACAGTCTTTGCCATCTTTCCAGCCCACTGGAGATATTCTCAAAGTTTGGTCCTGTTTTTCTAGTTATTACAGCAAGGAAGGGGGTCAGAGTTATGTAATTTGCCATTGCCAGAAGCCTTACCTGTAATTTTGAAAATGGTAAAAAAAGATAAAGTGAGCAGTAAATGTTTCACAGGCGTGAGAGGCTTACGTTGGCTGTGGTTGTCCAACCGGGCTCTGTACCGGAAGGTGGAGGGGCCTGTGTGGGCGCTTCTGCTCTGTCTCTGAACATGATTGCGGCCGTGGCCTCTGCGACTGGTTGGATGAACTTCCCGGCGACACGGTGGCTGGTGCTGTGGAGTGCAAGTTCAATTATGCCGCCTCGGGTTGGTCTCTTCCTCCGCCTTCCACCAGCTCCACCGGATGCTGACCACCACCAGCTTACCCCTTTCCACTCCCTGCATGGCAGGGGCTCACTTTCATAACCAGAGCTCCTTGCCACCGAGAGTCCCCGGGGTGAGCGCAGCCACTGGCGCATCCTGGGCCCTCGCTGAATCGGAGCCATCGGAGCCGGTGGTTGAGGTGGGGACTCCAAGAGGAGGATCAGGTTCAAACGGCTCATCCGGCTTATCCGAAGTTTGGGCTTAAACTGGGAGGCGTGTGAGTAAGGCCGTCCAGGGGGCATGCGCGCGCAGGCCTGGTGTGTGGGTCCTCGGCCATGGCGGGGGGAGGCCGAAGACAGCAAGTGGGGAGCGGGGGTAACAACCAAGTCAGGCAGGGGCGGCGAGTGCGGAGTGAGAAGTACAGAGGCCTGGTGTTGCAGCCCCCTAGGAGTCTGGGAAAGAAGGGTCAGGGCGGGAAGAGCCAGGGGAGAGGGGAAGGCTGCAGCTCGCAGGGGGGAAGGTCCTCATTAAGAGATGCCCGCAGAAGGCGAGGAAGAGTAGCCTTGGAGTGTGCGCTCAGGGGGGCGGCCGGGAGGCAGGGCGGTGGCGGGGCGGGTGGGAGGGACGTGGAGGGCTGTGAGCGCTGCACACCGGAGGTGGGGAGCCCAGAGAAGAGGTCTGAGGTAGGGCCGTGGGGCCGGGGGCACGTATACACCTGACCCGTGGGGTCTTCAGAGACCAGCGGCACCCCTGCCCCCTCGTCCAGCACGTCTGCTCGGCCCCGGTCACACCCTACCTTCCCGAGGTGCGAGCTGATGTTGAAGCCCCTGATAAAGGCGTTCCCAGAGGTGATGGGCTCTTCCCCGGTCAGCATTTTGAAGATGGACGTTTTCCCAGCTCCGTTGACACCAAGAAGGCCAAAGCACTCCTTTGCTCGGACGGCGAAGGACACCTTGTTCACGGCCAGCACGGGCACCTTACTGGCATAGACCTGGCATGCCCAAGACAGAAGGTGCTCGGTGAGGAGCCCGGGGTCAGCAGCCCGGACCCTCCCCCTCCCCCCGTGCTTGTCACCCCCATTCTGGGACAGGCCCCGGCTGCCCTCGGGGCCCAGGGGCTGGCGTGTGCCGGCTCGGTCTCGCCTTCCTTCCTAGTTCTCCAGCATAAGCGGCTTCCCTTCCGTCCTTAAAACAAACAAAGCCCCTCTGGTGTTGCCTGAGTTGCTGGTGTGTTGGTTGGTTTTGACCACCGGTGACTACGAGGCTACAAAGTTCAGGGATGTTTGCAGGGTCTCAGTAAAATTCTGGCTGGAGCTTTGGAGACTAACCAGGTTGGCTCTGAGCTGTGGGAGACCCCCCCCTCCCCCGCCCCACGAGCTCCCCTGCAAAGTGCCTTCTAGATCCCGGAGAGGGTCAGCCAGTCCCGTCCAGCCTTGAGGCTTCCTGGGCTTCGGAGCTCCGGTGCCCTCCCACACTAGGCCCTCCTGGCCTGCAGGGGACCCCCGAGAGGTGATGGAGGCTGAGGCGCTAACGCCTGTCCTTGGGCTCTCTGGGCGCAAACAAAACAGGAAGTGGCTGCCAGGCTGTGCGAGCCCTCAGGGGCTGGAGCTCCAGGCGGCGCCTGGAGCCCCCTGGCGGTGGCTTCCTTGTCAAAGGGCCCCCTGGACAATGGTCTTTGCCTTCGGGGCACGTCTGGCATTACCTTTGACACGTCTTTAAGAACCAGTGGGTTTTCCTCACGCAGCTTTTCTAAGCCAGTCTGGACTGTTTTTGCCTCCTCCTCCACATCTTGGTCCCCTGGCACTGACATCGCGCCGTGCGACGCTACCTGCTCTCCCTAGACGAAGGTGGGAGGCATGAGTGCTTTGCGAGCGCAGGGGGTGGAGGCCCCCCTCGGCCATGGTGGGTATTCTGGACTGAGCGCACAGCCGTGGGACCAGGGTATGGCGGACGTGTTAACCTCACGTGGCTTTTCCTTTTGGGGAAAGTTAAAAGACTTGAAGCCTGGGGATGTGAAGGCACAAGTCCATTTTCTACAGAGTCTCCTTGCAGGGCTTTCGCCTCTGGAAGATATTCAGACCAAGAGCTGACAGAGCAGACCTTCCTCCTCCCAGGCTCCTGGACGGACACGGACACGGGGAAGAGGCGTTCCGGAAAGGGGACTAGTTTTAAGAAAGCCAGGGTCTTGCTTCTGCTCTGCTCACCGGGGTCACAGGAGCCAAGCCAGTCCCCTTCCCCTCCCCATCCCTTCAGATCCACGGGGGTCCCTGGCACTGGCTGTCACCCCCTCTGCCCTGGGGGTAGATTAGACAGTCTCCAGACTCCCTCAGATGCTGAGAGTCAAGGCCACTCCCGGCCACAGACAGTAGACTGTAGAGCCAGCCGGTTCACCGGTGCTTCGAGAGTCACACTCTGACCTACTCACCAATTCTTGCTTCCCCTTGAGGTCAGAAAACCTGGCTTTCAGTTTCCACAAGACACTGGTGTCGATGAGGAAAAGCAGGATGACGTATGCGGACCCCGAGATGGCGAGGGCCGCCATGTACTTCCCTATCCCGAGGGACTCCCAGGCGTAGATGCTCTCCTGGACGGTGTATGCCTCTGCTAACGGGGAATAAGCAGGCGTTACCAAACTTTGGGTGGTTTCCTGGCTTCGCCTCACCTTCGACGTAGAGTGGGCAAATTCCTACCAGAGCAGGTACCATTGAAATGCCACAGGAGTGCCATCAGTGCTGTTACCACATCCCAGCAGGAGGTAAACATGAACAACACTTTGTTTTTCTGGCGACAACCCATCATCTGTGCAAATAATGCAGTAAAGTCAAGGACCTCACTCTGTCCACGTGACAGCTGTTTGAAATGCAAGATAGTTATGCATTTGGTTCTTCGATCTGTCATCAGTCTCCTGCGGTTTCAACTGGCCAGTCACATAAAAACATCCGGGAGCCTCTATTTCCCTCTTTTTTTTTTTTTTTAAGAAATTTTTAAGGTTTTTATTTATTTCTAGGAGAGAGAGACAGCGTGAGCAGGGGAGGGTCAGAGAGAGGGAGACACAGACTCTGAAACAGGCTCCAGGCTCCGAGCTGGCAGTCAGCACAGAGCCCGACGCGGGGCTCGAACCCACGAACCGCGAGATCATGACCTAAGTGAAAGTCGGACGCTTAACCGACTAAGCCACCCAGGCACCCCTCTATTTCCCTCTTTTTAATCTGATCTGCTTTAAAAGTTTTCTTTTAAATATGTGTACTTTACAGTTATGCCATTGGAGCGCCTGGGTGGCGTAGTCGGTTAAGCATCTGACTTCAGCTCAGGTCATGATCTCACAATTCATGGGTTTGAGCCCNAAAAAAAAAGAAAGAAAGAAATAAAACATTAAAAAGATTATAAAATTATGCCATAAATACACACTGGGGAAAAGGGACGTAGACGAGGAAGAAAATAAAGGTACTTCTCCATGCCCCCAAACTGTTGTGATAGTTTTGTTGTTTAATCCTCCTACCCTTTCAGGATATGATCTTTTACAGTGTAGGTGGAATGATGCTATGTATTATTTTCTCCAACTCACTAGTTTCATTTAATAGCGCATAATGGACGTGGACTGTATCAGGACATAGAGATCAAAATAATAAAGGTCTCTGGCAATGGTAAACACATGGACAATGATGAGAGCTAGTATTATTGCAAGTTGGGTTTGTAACTCCGCTCGTGCGTTTCTACAGCACTGAAGAAACTACGCATAAAAACAATGACCCGTCCATGATTCTGGATACACAACACAGTAGTTGAAAGGGAGTGGGTATGGGCAGTATAGGAGCAGTTTTACGTTACTGAAGTTAAGCTGGTGCAAACTGGAAATGGAATGTTAGAACTGAAGGGTGTTTGGGGACCACAAAGAAGATAGCTGTAGAATATGCACGAAAGGAAATAAAGAATTAGGAAGTTTCATAGGAGGTACCTAAAGTAGTTTAATTCAGAGTCTCAAAGTGAAATGGTGGCCACCAGAGGCTGGGGGAGGGGGTGGCAGTGTTTCATGGGGACAGAGTTTCGGTTGTGCAGGGTGAAAAAAGTTCTGTAGACAGGGGTGCCTGGGTGGCTCAGTCGCCTGAGCACCCGACTCTTGATTTCAGCTCAGGTCATGATCCCATAGTTTGTGAGTTTGAGCCCTGCATCGGGCTCTGCGATGACAGCGTGGCATCTGCTTGGGACTCTCTCTCCCTGCCTCTCTCTCTCAAAATAAATAAACTGGGGCACCTGGGTGGCTCAGTCGGTTAAGCGTCCAACTTCGGCTCAGGTCATGATCTCTGACCCTCCCATGCTCACACTGTCTCTCTTTCTCAGGAATAAAAAATAAATAAATAAATAAACAAACAAACTTAAAAAATAAAAGTCCTGGAGATGGACGACAGCAATGCTGCACAACAGTGTGAATGTGCTTCATGCCACTGAACTGTCCGCTCAAAAACGGACAAAATGGTAAACTTTATATAAATTTTCCCACAGTTGAAAACAATAAAATTTTAAAAGGTATTGGAGAGAATGTGAACAGATTAGAGCCATCCTATATCGCTGGCAAAAACGTAAAATGGTGTAGCCACTGTGGAAACAGTTTGGTGGTCCCCCAAAGAGCTAAACCACATATTCGCTCATAGGCGTGACTCCAGAGAACTGAAATCACATCCACGCGGAAGCTGGTACATGAACGTTTGTGGCAGCATTATTCATAACTGCCAAAAAGTGGAGACAGCCCACGTGTCATCCCTGGATGAATACATGAGCAAATTGTGGCTCCTCCACACAATGGAATAACGTTCAGCCACGAAGAGGGAACAAAACGCTAATACCTGCTACAACGTACATGAACCTTGAAAACATTATTCCGAGCGGGAGGAGGCACACGTAAAGGACCACGTACTGCATGATTCCATGTATATGAAATGTCTGCAAGAGGCAGAGCCACAGAAACAGAAAGTAGATTCTGTGGCTGCCAGGGGCTGTGGGGAGAAGGGAATGGGAGTGTGAATGGAGGGTTTCTTTCTGGGGTGATGGAAATGTTCTGGAATTGCGATCATGGTAGTCCTTGTACCACCTGGTGAGTATGCCCAGACCCCCCGAATTGTGTCGCGTAGGAGGGGAGTCTCCATTCGCAATACTCACAAACTTTATTACACTGAAGTGGGCTCAGGTTCTTGATTTTGCATAACTTCTGGAGTCCGTAGCTGTAGTATAAGTTGAAGAAAGCCATTCCCAGGCAGTGGCCAGGGAGCAGTAGGAAGGCTTGATCCAAGGACTCTGAGGCCGTGGTGTAGCCTTGGTCTGTGAGGGCGACAGAGAATAGCAAGTGTCCTCGCAGCAAGGAAGAGGGCACATCTCCGGGTTCACCTTGCCTGTCACCGTGTAGCGAAGGATCTGCTACCTGGGTCTCTTAGTGTATCTGTCACCGCCCTGTCACCCCCAGGCCCCAGACCAGAGACCTGCTTCCCCTCTGTGGTCACTCAGCCCCCATGCCACGAACAGTTTTCTTTCGTGCTGCTTCTTGAGTCTGAATTTCTCTCCTGCTCCATTTGTTCCTGCTGATGTGTCCCAAAGAGCTTAGTGTGATTTTGGGGAAACCAGCGAGAGCTCGGCTGCCGCATGAAATTCGTCTGCGGAAGGGGTGAGTTTAGAGGCCAGAGGGTGATGCAGTTTACGAGGGAGCTGGGCCCTGACTGCATGGTCTGCTGGGCTGGCTGTGAGGTGGTCTGAGCGCCATCGGACGAATGGATAATGAGGACACATGCCCGCCTATATAGTTTGTGGAGACAAGACCATCATTCGCAGATACTATATGTCACCGCGTACCTGGAAGAGCTATGAGAATCAACCAGAGTAAGAAACTGAGGGCAAGACGGGTTGACTGGCTGGTTATGAAATAAACACGCAAAAACGGGGGCCTGTTAGAGGTTAAGAGAAGCCAATTTTTACGTTCGTGTTATGTTAAAAAAGTGAACAAAATACCAAACAAGGTTGTAAAGAAATTGAGCTATGTTTTACAAGTATTAAATGTTTATTTACAACAAATAAACACACGTGCCCTGTAGAAGGAAGACTCTACTGTACGCCTAAGTTCGTCACAAGAGGATGGATGCGCGGTGCGTGCATGGTGCATGGCCCGGTATGGGACTGTGTTGATAGTTCACGCACGCCGCTGAGTCCCCATCCCTGTTCGGGCAGCCCCAGCACAGCGACACCAACAGAAAGGAGAAACCAAGGGGGGGTTGTTGGGCTCTCATTTCAGACTTTGTGACATCTGGCATAGCTGGCTCCAGACCCACAGGTAATTTGGGGGAGCCCTGGGGAGAGGCTGAGCCAATTATACAAGAGGAAAGAAACTATACTCTCGGGACTTGCGTTTAGAGCTGTATGGCTTTTGGGTACTAGTCTGTGAAATTCTTGCCAGTGGGGGCCCCTGTGATGCGTGATGAGTTGAACTTGGACACGAGGTGTCCCAACCAATGTGTGCTGGCAGTAGAGACACAGCCCACACAGGACGCAGAGTTTGGGGCTACACTTACACACTCGCCGAGGTGTGGATCCCCGAGGCCCGAGGGCCATGGCTCCAGTGACCAGGCCTTGAGCAGCCTAGGAATTAACAGCCTGGCAGTATCTCCGGGCCCTGAGTGGGAAGTGTTTGGAATCTGAGCGGGGAAACCCCTCCCCCCACTCACCCTAACCCGAATCAGAGAGAAGCCACAAGCAATGCATCCAACTGAAGAAGCAGATATTCATGGCTCCCGCTTACTTCCCTTTCTTCTTTCACTCTGGATCCTACCCCAGAGCTGCTTAAAGGCCGAGGACACGGTCACAAACCATCCATATCTCGCCCTCCACCCGAAGGCGACTTCTCTCTGCTGCGCCCCGGGGCTGGACCCACTCCATTCTGGGTCCTTTGCCTCCCTTCCTGCTTTGCCCTTCACCTTGCTGGCCTGTATCTTTCCACCAGCTTTCCAAGAATGAGACACGATGGGTCACATTTCTCTTGACCGTGGCCGAACTGTGGCTTGATTCTGTCCTTCTGCTTGATTGAGACAGTTGAATCAAGCCTAGAACATATCCCCAGGAAGCATCTGGATTTAAGGCATAGGTGTTTTTTCCATCCGTTTTGGACATTTGATGGATCCCTTCAGTCTTGAGCTTGGTTTGTTTTCAACTCTGGGAAATCTTGTTTTATTTCTTTGGTGAGTTCCTCAAGTCCACCCTCTCTTTGTGGAAGGCAGGGTGGCATCTCCTGGTCTCTCTCATGGAGTCCGCCTTCCCTCGCGCCTTCCCGGTTTCCTCCTGTCTTTTTGCTCTACTCTCTGGGAGGTTGACAAATTTTATTTTCCAACCCTTCTGCTATATGTTTACGTGAGCAATCAGCACTTTCTCGCCCTCAGAGGTTTTCTTCCTCACGGAAGTCTGCTAGTTTTTTTTAAATGTTTATTTATTTTTAAGAGAGAGAAACAGAGTGCGAGTCAGGGAGGGGTAGAGAGGGAGACATAGTCTTCGAAGCAGGCTCCAGACTCCATGCTGTCAGCACTGAGCCCGACGTGGGGCTCGAGCTCTTGACCTGTGAGATCATGACCTGAGCCGAAGTCAGACGCTTAACCTACTGAGGCTCCCAGGCGTCCCAGACGCCTGCTGTTTAATAGATGTAGTCTTTTCTGAGATGGCTGATTTGTTCCCTGGTGGTGTGTTTTGGTCTCCATCTTCTCTGTGGCTGCCATCCTCAGGTGTTTGCTGATGCCTGCCTGTCTGTCCACAAAGACGAAAGGGGCACAGGGAGGCGAATTGCTAGCTTTGTGCATGGGGTCTGGGCGACATTCTGGGCAACCAGGCAGGGGACCAGGCTGAATGTGTAGGTCTCTTTTGCAGGCAGGTTCAGTTTGTCCAGAGGAGGGGCCTCTGCCTTCCCGTGTGACTGCCTGTGCGCCCTGTGCTTCCCGCTGGGGATACGGGAGCAGGGACAGTGGAGGCACCACAGGCCATCATCTGCCCCACCTCCACTCCCAAGCCTCTGGGTCCCAAGCCCCTCCAGGATTCCGTGTGCTCAGTTAGGTCCTTGCTCAGCCATTTCCCCTCCAAATGCACTTTGGATGCTTCTTCAGCACGAGTTCATACACTGATTTCCTTTGCTATTGTTTTAGTAGAGGCTGAGGACAAGGGAGCTCAGATTTAGCTTTACACTCTTGTCTGTGTGAACTGCCTTGGTGACAGCAGCCTAATGAGGCCCCCCCGGGGCGAGTGTTGAAGGGTCAAGATCCAGCCTCTGACGGTGTCCTTTCTCGGGGTTGGGATGGGCATTGTTTCCCCCAGGCCACAAGTGGGGCTCCTTGTCGTGTCCCCACCTCCTTCCCCATGACTGTTAGGGTGGAGGGTGCCTCCTGCTGAGTGGGGGAGTGGTCTCAGCCCTCGGTGTTGCTGCATAGGAGGGGGGAGAAGAGATTGCATGAAGCAAGCATCTCTTCCAAGAAGAGATGGATCCCCGAGAGGCTGAGGCATCCAGAGAGAATGTCCAGAGGCCCCTGCACCCTGTCCTGGTCATTCTCTCTGAAAGCTCTGTCCCCATCAGGGCACCTCCGTGTCCTTGGACTTGCAGGTGCTTGTGTCTCTGGGGTGGGGCTGGGTGGCCTAGGAGAGGAGAGAGGGAGGAATCCTTAGGTTCCTTCCGGAGACTTAGGGCAGGGTTGTTCAGAGTGACTCCTGGACTGATCCGTGAACCTCGGTGCACGCTAACTACCGTTGAGAACTGCGAGGTTAGGGTTCCCTCAGGACGTGGCTTTGCTAACCCCTTTCCTCTCTCTGCGGTGCGCTTTTGTTCTGTTTCAATCATAAAGTCAAAATGCTGTTGCTTTTCTGATCTGCTCGGATGGAAATAATTCCACTTCTGAAATTCCCCAGGTGGCTTGCATAACTAGAAAGGGTGCCGCAAAACGCAGCCAGCTAGACCTTTAAAATGAGCCCAAGGTAGGGGCGCCTGGGTGGCTTAGTCGGTTAAGCGTCCGACTTTCGCTTGGGTCATGATCTCGCGGTTCGTGGGTTCGAGCCCTGCGTCGGGCTCTGTGCTGACTGCCAGCTCAGAGCCTGGAGCCTGTTTCAGTCTGTGACTCCCTCTCTCTCTCTGACCCTCCCCTGCTCACGCCGTCTCTCTCTCTCTCCTAGAAATAAATAAAAATAAAATAAAATAAAATGAAATGAGCCCAAGGTGGATGGGAACACGCGCATGACCAGTCCTCTGAGAGACAGAGTGGCCCCTAGGCTGAAGACAGAGGGAGCTGTTCACGCACTGGTAAGCAGAGACAACCACAGAGAGTCACCTTAAAGGAAGTGGTTGCCATCAAAGTAAACGACAAAGAGAATCGGGGTAGAAACCCCGACGTAGAGAGGGATTCGAATAGCCCAAACGCGGAGATGTCGGTGTTGAGGTGTGCGCTGTGAGTGGCGGCTCGCTCCCCAGCTGCTTGCACCCTAGTTACACGCTCACCAAGCAGGCTTCTCCCAAGCTCAGCTTATTGATTTACTCACTACCTGTTACAAAAACTGAGGAATAATTGGGGCACCCGGGTGGCTCAGTTGGTTAAGCGTCCGACCTCGGTTCAGGTCATGATCTCACAGTTTGTGGGTTTGAGCTCTGCATGGGGGGCTCTGTGCTGCCAGCTCAGAGCCTGGAACCTGCTTCGAATTCTGTGTCACTCTCTCTTTCTGCCCCTCCTCTGCTCACATTGCCTCTCCCTCTCAAAAATAAAAAAAAATTAAAAAATTAAAAAAAACCCTGAGGAATAGTGTGTTTCGATGAAATGGGTAATCCCAAGTAGACCGTTTGGTGAATTTTTTTTTTTTTTTTTAATGTTTTATTTATTTCTAGGAGAGAGAGACAGCGTGAGCAGGGGAGGGACAGAGAGAGAGGGAGTCACAGACTGAAACAGGCTCCAGGCTCCGAGCTGTCAGCCAGCACAGAGCCCGACGCGGGGCTCGAACCCACAAACCGCGAGACCATGACCTAAGCGAAAGTCGGAAAGTCGGACGCTTAACCGACTAAGCCACCCAGGCGCCCCCCGTTTGGTGAATTTTAACAAATGCTTATGCCCAGGCAACCAACACCTCACTCAAGATGCAGAGCATTTCCAGAAGGTTCCCTGCAGTCTCCGTTTAGTCAACCCTCCCTTCCCTGGACTCAGAGGCCACTGCTCCCCTGGCTCTGTCACCGGGATTCATCCTGTCAGTGGGGCCCAAGACCCGTCGGCCCACACTGCTGCAGTGCGGTGAGGCTCCTTGCTCCCCTTCCATTGCTGAGCCCAGCCCCCTGGACGGACACAGCCTCCGTGTTTATCTGCGCTCTCGGAGATGCGCGTTGGGGATGCTGGGACACGGTCCGGGGCTCTTCACCAGACCATTGGCCAGAGCGGCCTCGTGTCTAGGGACACAACTTGTGTGGCCGTGACAGGGAGAAGTAGGCCCTGTGAGATATGTAGGGAGGACGGCCCTCACCTTTCTCCTTTGTGACTAAGATGAGAACGAGGGGGCCGATGCTCAGGAAGGTGAGCATGACGAGGAGCTTGACAAAAGCGCTCCCTTCACTGTGGAAGCAGAAGCTGGTCAGGTAGACGAAGGGGATGCTTGCCCAGCCGTAGAGCAGTAGCACCAGGATGACGGCCGGGACGTTTCCACGGTGTGTGAACGCTTCCTCCTTGTGGTACACAAACAGTGCCTTGGGAAAGGGGGGAGAGTGGGGGAGGGACACTAAGAGTTGATCCCAAGGATTGGAGAAAGCGTACGGTGACCCCAACTTAAAAAATAAGGTGTTGATGGAGCGTCTGGGCCGCTCAGTCGATTAAGCGTCCATATCTGGATTTCAGCTCAGGTCATGATCTCATGGTCCCTGGGTTGGAGCCCCATGTCATGCTCTGTGTTAACAATGTGGAGTCTGCTTGGGACTCTCTCTCCTTCTCTCTGTCCCTCCCCTGCTCGTTTTTTTTTTTGTCTCTCAATGTGTATATAATATTTAAAAAAATAAGATGTTAGCAATACTGTTCTGGTTCTCCCTGCGTTTACTCATCGGACAGTTCAGACAGCCAGCTCTGCCCCTGGAAGTCAGCACCGCGATGTTGGGGGCTCGATGACGGTTACAAAGCACAGGCAGAGCAAAAGGGGACGTGCCCCGTCCCGCACAGAGCGCCAGGGGACCCACAAGCTGCAGAGCGCAGCCACGATCCAGTGCCTGCACCCGTCAGCGCCCTGGTGGACAGTTTCTGGGCTGTGAACACACGTCCCCAACGCGCAACCTCTTGGGAGCTCGCGGCAGCAGTTATGGGGATGCCGCCGACCAGACACCCTGGAGCAGGCCCCTCTACCGAGAGCCAGCGACGAGTCACACCCTGGGTGAGCTGCCAGACTAGACTTCCGGTTCTTTGCAGGCTCCCTAAGGCAAGCCCCCCCACCCAGGATGTGCAGGGGAGGGTCCCCGCACCGCGCAGCCCTCACCAGCAGCAGCAGACTGGGAACCAGGGAGGTGATGAGGTCCCACAGCAAAGCGGAGAGCCAGAAAGTAGCCGCATAAACGCCACTGATGAACTGGATGTCCTTGGCCTTCGTGGATCTCTCCTTGACTGTCAAGATGGAAAAGGAGCTGGACAGGAAAGCTATTCCGAAAAGCAAGTTGATAACAAGGTAGTGTCCTTTAAGGCTGCTGCGGAAGGACACGAGGGGAGAGGACGCCGCGTGAGCACAGCCGCTCACACCAGCCGTCCTTCACCGAAGCGGTTTGTAATCACGGCGGGAGGCAGACGAGAAGGAATAGGCGGCCAAGGGAGACGCGGTGTGGGCGGGACGGCTTTGCTGGCGCGGGACAGGCACACTTACTAGTACAGGACGTCCTCCGAGGCCTCCAGGGCCGACCGGGGCTGAGGGTGGTTGGAAGCCGTGATGGAAGCCGCGGCCCCAGAGAGCAGCTTGAAGAGGAGGTTGTCCACCAGCGCCAGCGCCACGGCAGGGGAGTGGTATGCCTGGTTGTTGAACAGCGCAGTCACCGTCGTGTGGTTCCCCTCGTCCTCAAAGGAAGCAGCCACGACGTACTTGAAATCAAAGCCCTCGGGCTCCTCCTCTGCCTTTTCCAGGAGGAGGTCCTCTACCGAGTCTGCAACAGAGCAGGGCACCCCAGGTCCTCACACCCTGGACCCCAGCCCCGTGCCTCCTGAGCCCCT
>NW_027529647.1:2573746-2641232 GCF_008692635.1 Crocuta crocuta
GCCCCAGCCTCCAGGGCCGCCTCCTGCCTGGGCCCACAGCCCCGGGCCTCAATAAAACTTCCCTGTAATTGACTGAAGCCGTGGTGGGAAAAAAAAGGAAAAAAGTCTTGTCATTTTTGCAGCTGACTTTTTGCCTGCACGGTGTGGCCCCAAGAAGCCCCTTGCTTCTTCCCAGTCACTCCTGTGTGCGTGGAGGACACACGTGGTCGCGCTGCAGCTCCCTGAACCTCAAAGTGACCCTTGCTGCCCACGTAGCCTGCAGCCCCCAGTCTCCATCGGAACTCAGTGGTGCCTTCAAGGTCTGGCCGCACCGGGGACCCGCCTTGCTCCGTGCTGACAGGTGCTCCCCCGCGGTCCGGAACGTTCTCCACTTATTTCCCCTGCTGCAGGTCAGCCCCTGCTCACACCTCCGGCTCTTCCTCCGAAGCCTCTCTGCTACCGTCCCAGGCTGAGCTAGGTCACTACACATTGCAGCTGTGGTCACTTCGCCTACAACCTCCGGGCGCGGGGCTCGCTATGGGCTGGTGGTGACGCTGATCTTCCCAGTATGCTCAGCACACAGCACCACGGAAACACACGACCCACCTAGACCTCTGGGATCATCAGTGCTAAAGTGACCCTCCTTCACAGCAACAGCAGCAATAGTAACCACGCTCGGGCGGGAGGCTCATAGTGCGGGCCGGGCCGGCAGACCCTGGGCAGGAGAGGGGAGGTTTCTCCTTCTCCCCATCTCCCCCACCTAGAAACCAAGGCTTGGGGACACAGGGTGCTGTGGTCCATTTGTGGGCGCCATTTTGCTCCACCATGTTCTGCATTTGATCTCTTCATTTAAAAATGTACCTTAACATTTTATTTCTAGTCAAGATAATACATGCATCTAATGTTTAAAACCGGGTAATCATACAAGACCCAGGATGAGAAACGGCAGTGCCCTGGCCTGCCCTTCGTTATCCCCAGTGCCTGCTCACCGGAGGCAACCACACTCTCCATCCACTCAGCTGGCGTTTCGCTGGATGCCTAAAGGGCACATTTACCTATTGACGTCCTGTTCTGGAAGCCGGGACTTTGCTCCTTACCTCCACCCCCCTAAGGACTCGCCTCCTCTCCCCTCCCCTGGAATACATCAGAAAGTTGGTTAAATCAATCCACAGCTGAACCAAGTGCTATGTTATGGTAGGTTTCCTTTCTCGTACAGTCTCCCCCTGCCCTCCTGAGTTAATGTCCTTCCTTTTCACATGCGCTTAGTGATCTCTACCTCTTGTCACCAAACTCCCTCCATAGACCTGGAAATCATCTCTCAGGACACATCAAACACAGGAGGTAATTTGTCAGTTTCATTTTTGGACCTGCCGTCGTCCCCAGAAAGACACAGCGTGGCTGCATTTCTAGGCACCCTCCCCCTTTCCTGTCGTCTGGCGGTTGGGAGATGTTCTTTTGACACGTCTGGCTCTTCACCTGACTTCAGGGTGCACCCCCCACAGCCCCCGCAGCAGGCGCTGCTCTCCTGGGCCCCAGGCTTACTCAGGGTCTCCAGAGGTATCTGTTCCTCAGCCACGAGCATGTCTGTAAAATACTGTGAAAGCTGAGGACCCAGCCTGGAATTGGGAGAAACGTAGAATGGGACGATGGTTTGGCCGTATGTCTTTAGGCTCAGTTCCAGCGGCACGTTGCCCATGCTCTCATCCACGTCGAGGAGAGTGAGGCTTAAACTGGTGAGCAGCAGAGGCACCAGGACCTGCACCGTTAGCATCAGCAGCCAGTTGCGCCAAGAGTACAGGACCCTTTTCAGGAGCATGGCGTAGAACTGTTGGCAGAGAAGGCTGAGCTACAATAAAGCAAAGGGGACACGCCATTAGCACGGCCACACAGAGGAGCTGGCCCACGGCTGCGTGGCCGCTGGCCCACCCCAGCTGCACCGTCTCCTGTTGGGTCTAACATTTTGATTATGCTCAAAATTTGCTTTGGCCTAGTGATTTGATTCACATTTAATGGCAGAAAAAGGAAGTCACAGGATGGAAAGATCTGGAAGAGTAGCCTGAATAGGTAGCAGATGTAAGCATGATATGATCTTTTTTGTTCAACCTGCCACATTATCAGAAACTTTTCGTTGATGAGGATGTGGAATGCCAGCGCTGGAGTTTTAATTTGGCATGACTTTTTTGAAAACAGATTCGCTGGATGAATACCATCTAATTTAACACGCATCTAGTCTTTACGCTACAAATTCCACTTCTAGTAATGTATCCCGTGGGTAAGTACACAGGACCCGTGCACAGCGTGGCCCCCTGTGGCACGGGCAGTCTGTGGAAAGGGTGTGGTCACGTGCACTGATGTCCAAGACATACAGCTGGGCCTGGGGTGGGAGACCCCAGAGGTCAGTGTTGTGAGCTCCCCCTCGGCTCCTGGCTGGTGCTTCGGGAACCCGAGCAGGCAGGGCGCCCTCGAGCCTCAGGGCCGGTGTTCCTTGTGCGTGACTCATCCACCCAGAGCCTTTGTGAAGAGAGGCTTGGTGCTCAGGTTTGAGTCAGGCATTCTTTTTTTTTTTTTTTTTTTAATGTTTTGTTTATTTCTGAGAGAGAGAGAGAGACAGTGTGAGCAGGGGAGGGTCAGAGAGAGAGAGCGAGACACAGAATCCAAAGCAGGCTCCAGGCTCCAAACTGTCAGCACAGAGCCCGACGCAGGGCTCGAACCCACAAACCGTGAGATCGTGACCTGAGCTGAAGTCGGACGCTTAACCGACTGAGCCACCCAGGTGCCCCAAGTCAGGCATTCCTAACCCAGTACTGGGTTACGTTCCTGGCCCAAAATGAGAGTCTACCATAGATCCCCGAAATTTCTCGCGTTGGACATGATGAAGGCCACATCCACCCAGAGCATTCGTCAAAAGGGCTGCTTTCAACTTGTCTGAGGTTGTGCCCTCAGAGATACCTCCTGGGAAGTCTCCCAAAGCAGAGCCTGGCCCAGTGGAGCCCAGATTAACTTCCTGCTGGGGCTGGAGAAGAGCCTTCTGGGCGGGGCAGGTGGCCTCGCTGGCACAGACGGCTCCCAGACCCTTTCCAACTCAGAGGCCCCTTCTGTACATGATTCGAGAGTGTGAGACAGTGGAGGCCATGTCTTCCCTACACCACGAAAAGCAGTCTCACTGTTACAGTCATGGCTTGTAGATGCCCGAAGCAAGACCATCTTGTAAGATGCACATCAGTATCTTTTTTTTTCAATAACAAAAGAACATTACAAGTTATCCATATATTTGATAAGGATGAAAAATCTTGGGGCGCCTAGGTGACTCAGTCGGTTAAGTGTACAACTTTAGCTCAGGTCATGATCTCATAGTTCATGAGTTCGAGCCCCGCATTGGGCTCTCTGCTCTCAGCACAGAGTCTCCTTTGGATCCTCTGTCCTTCCCCTGCCGTCTGCCCTTCCCTCCACCTCCCTCTCTCAAAAATAATAAAACATTAAAATAAACAAATCTTAAACTCCAGGTGATGGGATATGTGATCTATTTCACAGTGAAAGATGAAAACAGGAAGATTAAGTGTGCTTCTTTTTGACAGGTAGATTCAGTGCTTTTACTCTTTCTTCCTCTTGGTAAGAGGAAGGGCCAAGACCTTTCACTGTGACCTTTTCTGATACTTTCTTCCATGGGGTTAATCGTGGCCAGGAATCAGCAGCCTGCCATTTCTGAACTGGACCCGGAACACGGTGTTTCCAGAACCTGGCGGGGCCTCCCATGTGCCTGAGACCTGCACTTCTTGGCGGAATAGGGTGATTCTAATTCTAAGAATTAGCCCCACACCTGCCCTGGCACCCATTTGAAGCCCTTGCTCACCCCAGTGTTGGGATGGACTGGCAGGCCCGACCGTATGGAGAAGATCCTTGAGTGAATACGTTTGATCCGGTTGACGGGAACCCTGCCGATCAGATGGTGAGACTGAATGGAGGGGATCTTGAGGGCTTGGATTTCTGTGCTGGAATCTGCCAACTTGTTCACCCTAAAACAAACCAGAAACAGAGAAAGAAATGCAAATTTGCAGAATCACATCTCACTTCGTTTTGTGTGGATTTAAAAAGAGAACATGACATAAAATTGGAAAGGAAAGGAAAGGAAGTTAGGACAAGAGTAATGAGGGCAGGGGTGGGGCACCTGGGTGCTCAGGCACCTGAGCCTCCAGCTCTTGATTCAGCTCAGCTCATGATCCCAGGGTGGTGGGATCGAGCCCTGCATCAGGCTCCAGGCTGAGCATGCATGGAGCGTGCTTAAGATTCTCTCTCGGGGCACTCGAGGGGCTCAGTTGGTAGAACGTCTGACTTTTCATTTTGGCTCAGGTCATGATCTCACGGTTTTGTGGTTCAAGCCCCACATGAGGCTCTGAGCTGACAGTGTGGGTCCTGCCCGGGATTCTCTGTTTCTCCCTAGCTCTCCCTAGCTCTCTCCCGCTCGCACTGTCTCTCCTCTCTCAAAATAAACTTTAAAAACAGATTCTCTCTCTCTTTCCCTTCCTCTGTTCCTCCTCTGTTAGTGTGTGCTCTCTCTCTAAAATAATTAATCAATTAATTAATTAAAGAATATTGAGAAAAAAGGAGCTGCACCCAGATGATATACTACTAGCAAGCGTATTCTGGCTAGAAAGTTCTTTTTTAAATTAAATGTTTATTTATGAGAGAGAGAGACAGTGTTCATGCAGGAGAGGGGCAGAGAGAGAGAGGGAGACACGGAATCTGAAGCAGCTCCAGGCTCCAAGCTGTCAGCACAGAGCCCGATGTAGGGCTCGAACTCACAAACCGTGAGATGATGACCTGAGCCGTTGCCGGATGCTTAACCGACTGAGCCGCCAGGCGCCCCTAGAAAGTTCTCAAATAGGCTCTGAGTAAATATTGAATTAACTGACCAATGGCTTTTCCAAAGAACTGAGGCAATGTTAGCATGAATAGATTTCAGTGCTTTCCTATAACGATGCCATATGTAAATTAAGACAAAAATGAAATGTCCCTTAATAGCTACTTTATGAGCAAGACTCATAAACTGAAGTATAACACATAGCACTACAGCCCAAGGTCTTATTTTTGTTTGGCTCCGAGCTCAGAAAGGATTTTATGTTTTTAAATTAGATGGTTATCTAATTACCTGCATAATACCCTTGATTATGCCACTAAACCTAGTAGCCTAAAACATGTGCTCTGTCTCTTCAAGAAGATGTTTGCTGAACCTCGCTCTAGGCAAAAAGAGGTATTCCTTTTTTTTTCCTTCCTAAATTGTTAGGAAGTCAAGAAACATATTTTTATTCATAGTCTTCGGGTCGGTTATTCTACTCCTGGGAATGCATCACAACGAAACAGTGCAGTAAATTGTGGCTTGTTTTTCCTGCAGTAGAGTTCTGTAAAAGGTGGTGTAGGTCAGATTCTCCCCAAAGTCAGTAGCACAAAACAGCCATAAACACTTGCCGTCTCACATGGTTCTGTGGGCCAGGCGTTTGGAAGGGGCTCGGCCAGGCGGTGCCGTCTTGGGGCCTCTTGGGAGGCTGCAGTCGAGCTCTGGGCCCGGGCTGCAGTGGTCTGAAGGCCAGACTGGGCGGGAGGCTCTGCTCCCAAGATGGTGCCCACATGTGGCTGGCCTAACAGCTAGCTCTGCGAGTGGCGTTCTGACAAGAATGTTTTAATTAACATGGATGATTTGGGTAAAAGTGAATAGCAACGGCGTGTGTCAGAACTTCACTCATGCATCCCTGAGGCGAGCCACACTTTTGTTCACTTGGATACTACTGTTCTAGTACTGGAAGAATATTTCTTTCCTCACGCTTTTGTGCTCTTCGTAATGAAATGGCTTGGGATAGGAGATACTTTTTGACTTAATTTGCATTATTAACATTTTCCCCATCACTTTCTT
Organism: Crocuta crocuta; assembly: GCF_008692635.1. NCBI lineage: Eukaryota > Metazoa > Chordata > Mammalia > Carnivora > Hyaenidae > Crocuta > Crocuta crocuta. The sequence goes on from NW_027529647.1 coordinate 2,579,631, forward strand.
AATCTAGACAATCAACAAAATGATAAATTAAACCCCGGTGTATAAAGTATGGTTGATTTCAAGTTATTGACACAGCACGTCCATCATGCAGATTTAAGTAGATGTAAATAATCTTAAGAGCACTGATAATAGTAGAATGTAGCCAAATCATGATATCTTGTGTATTACCACTTATGACACTTCGATTTATAATTTATAGTTTTATAATTTCATTACAAGAAATATGTGTTCAGTTTTCTTTCCCTTCCCGAGACTGAGCTCCGAAAACACTCACAACTTCCTCAGTGGTGACAGCAGGTAAGGCATGTTCTGTTTTGTGAACAAGGTGACTTTTATTTTTATTTATTTATTTATTTACTTATTTTTAATATTTTTATTTATTTCTAGGAGAGAGAGAGACAGCGTGAGCAGGGGAGGGTCAGAGAGAGAGGGAGACACAGACTCTGAAATAGGCTCCAGGCTCTGAGCCGGCAGTCAGCACAGAGCCCGACGTGGGGCTCGAACCCACGAACCACGAGATCATGACCCAAGCGAAAGTCGGACGCTTAACCGACTAAGCCACCCAGGCGCCCCAACGAGGTGACATTTAGAGAGGACCTGAGGATGAGGGCTGTTTGCCAAGAGAACCGTCTATGGGATTACAGGGCTGGAACTCCGAGGCTCCCCTCCCAGTCTCTGGGAGGGGAGGGGGCTGGAGATTGAGTTCAAGTGCCAGGGGCCAATGATTCAATCAATCAATTGTGCCTATGTAATGAAGCCTCCACAAAAACCCAAATGGGCAGAGAGCCCAAGAGGGCTTCCGGGTTGGTGACTGTGTGGAGGTGCAGGGAGAGCGCCGGCGTCAGAGAGCAAGGAAGCTTCACACCCTTGCCCTGCATACGTGTTCATCTGGCTCCTGGATCATGTCCCTTCTGATGAACTGGTAGGAAAACTGGTGTCAAGTGTTTCTCTGAGCTCTGCGGGCAATTCTAGCGAGTTAATTGAAGAGGGTGTTGTGGGAACGTCCGGTTGGTGGCTGGTGGGTCAGAAGCACAGGTGACCACGTGAAGTTGTGACTGGGGTCTAGAATCGGGGAGTGGGGGCATTCTTGCAGGACTGAGCCCTTAAGCTGTGGCTGCTGATGCTGTTCTCCAGAGAGAGAGGGTCAGGATGGAGTTAACGGCTTGGGAGTGTGAAAACAAAACAAAACAAAACTGGGGCACCTGGGTGGCTCAGGTCATGATCTCGTGGTTGGTGGGCTCAAGCCCTGTGGTGGGGCTCTGTGCTGACAGCTCAGAGCCCAGAGCCTGTTTCAGATTCTGTCTCCCTCTCTCCCTCCCTCTCTCCCTCCCTCTCCTCTCTCTCTCTCTCCCCCTCCCCCACTCGTACTTGCTCCCTCTCAAAAATAATGTAAAAAAAAAAAAACCCACACTTTGGAATTGATATCAGAATTATACTACTGTTTTTGTTGTGATTTATTTATCAGCTTATTCCATTTAATTTTTAATAATAGCTGTGTTTAACTGGCTCACAGCACTCTTGATAATTTAATAATTGGCCCTTGTGAGCCAAGAAGAGCCAGCTCCGGCACACCTCTGGCAGGGGACTCAACTCCTTGTTGGCTGTTGCCAAAAGGCCTCAGTTCCGGGCCGTGTGGACTTGTCCCTGGGGCCGCCGGGGTATCCTCCCGGATGGCGGCTGGCTTCTCGCAGCCTGAGCGGTCCAAGACAGAGACTAGAGCTGTCGCGTCTCCGGTGAGCTGGCCTCGTTAGTCGCTCCGTCAGTTCTGCACCACCTTGCTGCCTCTGTGGCGCGGCCCTATTTACCCCGCGACGGTGAGCCGGGCAGGCTCTCCCTGTGCCGAGACCCGCCTCTGCTCTCGACCAGACCGTTTCTCCTGGACTTCCCTAGGCTTTCTACTTGTCCTTGCTTTAGCTTGTCTACAGATTGGGGAATATTGGTGAGCGTTGTCAGGATTCGCGTGGCCTCTCTTCGTGGCTTCGGCTGGGACCCGAGGAGGGTGTGTGGGCAAGGGCAGGAGCCGCACGGCATTTCACCGTGATAGTTTCTTTGGCCCTGTGAAATGTTGTGGCATAAGGTTGTATTTTGAATTTTTCTTCCTCATTCACTTTCTGCTAGTAGGATTCTTTTGGTGAGGGGGCTATTTAAGAAACACGACTGTCATGTATTAAGACTGATTTTCAGGAAGGAAGGGAGGGGAGTTTTCTACTGCGGGAGATCGGCGCCCACCACACCCCGGCGTCTTGGCACAGATGAAGTGCAGACTAAGGGGCGGTCCGAGGGCTTCCGCTCTGCGGTATATGGCCTCTAACTGACCCTCCAAACCCCACCGCCTGGTGCTCACACTCTATCACAATCTTCCTTGTTCTTCTCCCACTTTTATGGAGATATAATTGACACATAAGCTCGTGTAAGTTTAAGGTGTACAACATAATGCGCCAGTATATGTATATACTGTGAAGCCATCACACAGTGAAGCTCAGGTAACGTCCATCACTTTACAGACTTAAAATATCTTTCCTTGTGGTGAGAACTTTTAAGATTTACTCTCTTACTAACCGTCGAATATACAATAAATACAGTGCTGTTAACTACAGTCACTGTGCTCTACTTACTTATCTTGTAACTGGAACTTCGTACCTTTGGCGCCCCTTCGCCCAATTCCCTTACCCCACCCCCACCCCCGGCTCCGGCCACCACAGATCTGTTCTGTTTCTGTGAGTTTGGTTTCTTCCAGGATTCCACGTGTAAGAGAGATCATGTGGGATTTGTCTTTCTCTGTCTTATTTCACGGAGATCATGCCCTCAAGGCCCATTTATGTTACTGGAGAAAGCAGGATTTTCGTCTTTGTTAATGGGTGAATAATATTCTACTGTGGGGTGTGTGTGTGTGTGTGTGTGTGTGTGTGTGTGTACAGTGTGTAGAAACTTTTTAGTTTGATGTGGTTCCACTTGTTTATTTTTGCTTTTGTTGCCTGTGCTTCCCCGCTCCCCCTGACTGTGAGCTGGACCTAGTGACTCACTTCTAACGAGCAGAGTAATGTGATCAGATGTCACTTTCAAAACAGGGCAGAAAAGGACTAAGTCTTCCTTCTCGGTCATGGTTTCCCTCTTTCTCCTTCTCCGCTCACTCACCATGGAGGGGGGGACGCAGTTGCCGCGTCACGAGGTCACTCAGCAACTCGGGAAGAGGTCACCGGCGATCCATGGAGGTGGATAGATGCCGGGGAACTGAGGCCAGCCAACAACCATGGCAGTGATCTTGGAAGAGGGCCTGAGCCTCCAGACACCACAGGCCTGGCTCACAGCCTGACGACCACCTAACAGGCCCTGGGCCGGAACAGACTGTGCGCCTGCTCCTGGACTCCTGAACCACAGAAACTGTAAGGTGATAAATGTTTGCTACTTCGAGGCTTCTGCATTGTAGGGAAGTGTGTTATGTAGCAAGAGATGATCAATACAAGCCCCCCAAAAGTGGGGGGTATAACAAACATGAGACGGGGACAGGTAAAAATCATGTCCAGGAGGGGAGGAAAGAGAGAGTGGATGAGAAGGAACACGTTGCAGAGATGTTGGTCGAGAATCTTCCAAAACTGCCAATACCAGCAGATCGCTTCAAATAACGCAATTGCTTCAAAACAAAGCAAAACTGGATGAAATTAAAATCAGTGTGTTACCTCTAGGAACGCAGAGAACAGGCAGATAATCATATTTTTGAAAGATACTGGAGATTCGTACGCCACAATTAACAATCAGACCTTAGTCACCAAACACAAAAGACCGCACCCAACCGCTGAAGAATGCGTGTTCTTTCAAGAACATAGAAAAATTTACAGAAATGGAGGGTGAGTTGAGCCACAGACTCAAGCATTTTGACGGAAGGAGGCTATACAGAGTATGTACTCGGACCACAACGAACTTAGGTTAGAAATTATGTGCATTAACAAAAAAGGCAAAATGAGGCAAGAAAACATTTTTTAAGTGTATTTATTTTTTGAGAGAGAAAAAAAAGGATGTGCATGCATGAGGGCGGGGTGGGGGACAGAGAGAGTGGGAGAGAGAGAGAATCTCAAGCAGATGCCCCGCTGTCAGCACAGAGCCCTACACAGCTAGAACCCACGAACCGTGAGATCATGACCTGAGCTGAAATCAAGCATCAGATGCTTAACCAACTGAGTCCCCCGGTGCCCCTGAACAAGAACATTAAAAAAACCCAAAAAAACTCCTTGAGTTTGGAAGTTAAGAATACAGTTCTACATAAGCCACAGGTCAGAGTGGAAACCACAACAGAAAATTAAATATATTTCTAACTGAATGGGGAAGGAAACACTACATACCAATTGACTGTGCAATGCAGGCACGTGGAGCGCCAAGGGAAATTTATATCTGAGATCCGTGGCTGAATATACGTATGGCTGAAAATTATATAAAAACTCATCTTACATGAGGCTCTTCTGCCTAACAAGTCGAGGACGTCCCCCCGTCTCTACTTCAACTTAGTGTTATACCGAAGCCCCTCTCAGTGACATAAGCAAAAGGCATGAAGACCGGAAAACAGGAAGTAACACTGTCTTTAGATGACATGATTATTGTATCCCAAATACTAAGGAAACCAGCCCAAAATTGTTTGAACTACTGAGTGAGTTAAGTAATACCTCTAGCTCTAAATAATTTAAAAAAATAATAATTTCCAAATCTGCAGCAAGTGACTGGAAATGAAATTTAGAGATCCATTTCCGTACCTTCAAAAAAAAAAGAAACACATGGGAATAAGTTTAATAAAAGATATGCAGAACTTCTGGAAAATGCAAGAGATGGCTTGTAAAAATTAGAAACGATTCCCAAATAAATGAGGCTGTGTCAAGTACCCGTGGATTGGAACAGTGCATGTTGGAAAGATGTCCATTGTCCCCAAATTAAGCTGTATGTTCAACCTGGTACCAGTCATTTAAGGTCCCAGCAGGTTAGAAAAAAAGACTATATTTTAGACAGTTTTAGGTTTGCGGAAAAACTGAGCAGAAAGCACAGAGTTGCCGTATACTCATTCTCTCCCCTGCTGCCCACTTTTCCCCACTGTTCACATGTCGCGTTAGCGTGGAGTGTCTGCTGTCACTCAAGAGCCGGGTTTCCAACAGGTTCTTTTTATTTTTTAAATAGAAACTGACAAGTTTATCTTGAAATGTCCATGTTGACACAAATGACCCATATAATAGCCAAAACCATCTTCAAAACACAAAACTGGAGGAACTTTCTACTACCTGACTTCAAGATGTCCTTTGTATATGTGCTGCCGAAGCGAGCACTCAAGATGTCCTTTGTAAAGCGGCAGTAATCACGACCGTGTGGGGTGGCATAGGCCAGAATACGGGGACGTAGAAACTGACATCCACAGGACAACTGAATTTTGGTGAAGACTTCCAAACAATTAGTGTGGAAGGGAGTCTCTTCCCAGATGGTTCCATCATGACTGGATACCCACGTGCAAGAAAATAAACCTCAGCACCTGGAGGGCTCAGTCGGTTAAGCGTCCAACTTCGGCTCAGATCGTGTCTCACGGTTCCTGAGTTCGAGCCCCATGTCGGGCTCTGTGCTGACAGTGTGCAGCCTGCTTCAGATTCTGTCTCTCTCTCAAAATAAATAAATTAACTTTTAAAAAAAGAAAAAAGAAAACGAACCTCAACCTCTTGTCCCACGGTACAGGAAAGTTAACGCCAGGTGGGTCACAGATCTAATGCGGAAGCTAACGTGGTAAAGTTCCTAGAGGAAAATGTAGCAGAATGACTTTGTGACCTACGGGTGGGCTCTGAGAAGAGGAACAGGCAAGCCGCAGGCTGGGAAGGACACTACCCGACAGAGGACCCGTACCCAGAACACGCAGGAACTCCAGCAGCTCGGGAAGAAAACTGAGCTGGAGGTTTGGTATTTACGCACCTTTTGGTATGTCTGTTATGCTTCAGTAAAAACGTGATTATTTAAGAGAACTCAGCGAAAGTGTGGAGCCAAGAATCTAAAACCGCTGACGAGGGAAGAGGTGACCCGGGTGACACATCGGAGGGTGTTACCCGGCGCGCGGCCCCGGGAGACCAGAGGGCCGGAGCAGGTGCCAAGGAAGGGCCAACGCACACGGCGCACAGAACGAGAAGATCTGACGCCTGTCCTCTGGTGAGAGAAGAAACACTTGTCCTGCGGTGAGCAGCGGAGGCACCGTGGGAGCGGGCGGTGGCCGGACGCGTGCGAACCCATGAAAGACATTCCCTCCGTGGCCGGAAGTCCATCAAATGTCAGGCAGGGTAATTAAAAAGAAAACCGTACTGAGACACACCATGGTCAAGTTGCATAACATCAGAGGCAAAGTGGCCCGATTTCTTTCAAAGGCAGAAGGGATAGACCTGCCGTCCATGTCCAGCTGCACGAGTAGAGGCTGCGAAGTAGCATTTTCAGCACATTGAGAGAAAATTGCTTTCAAACTGCTGAAAATAGCCTTCAAAAATGAGAGGACTGAAATCATTTCCAGGCCCCCAAACCCCGCCCCCCCACAAGTGTGTTTGGCATGCTCATAAAGGCGCTAAAGGCTGTGGTCAAGACTGTACTGTGGGCAGGACAGTTATCTCACAGGAGAAGAGAACACAGAGGCAGGTATATATGCACGTGGGTTTACACGACCATTGGCTTCCTCTAACAACAATGATACTGTCTTGTGGTGTTGAAAAACAAGAGAGAAAATATACACTCTATATAAGCTGGTGACGGTGGGATACGTGCGTGCCCCAAGGTCATGGCATTTTCCAGAAGCAGAGTAAAGATATTAATTCACCTACGTGTGTGTGTCTCAAGATCTAGGCTGCACTCTAATATCATACAGTAAGAATGTATACTTTCCAACTAGTGTAGGAGAGGAAAATATAGCATCAGGAAAAATAACCCAAAAAAGGGAAGAGAAAAAGCCAGATAGACTAGTGGAAAATATCCAATAAAACTATGGATATAAAATTTAACGTATTAGCAACAATACTTGCAAATAGTCTACACGGTCCAGTCAAAAGACAGATATTGCCAGACTGGGTCAAATAATACTTACCTGTTCCGATCGCCCCTCTCTGGCCTCATTTGGTCTTCTGGGAGGCTTCCCTAGGGTGCCCCTTCAAGGCCTTCCTAGAAGCCAGCCTGTGTCCCTGCTTCATGACCGTCAGATAAGACCGATCGGCCAACCCCCCAGAGCTGGATAACCCGGCAGAGTCAGGGTCATCTGTTACTCCTGGTCAACAGCACTCCAAGTGATACGGTTTCCACCCCCGGAAAGCGGTGCTGCATCAGGGGCTCTCCGTTAACCAGCACCCTCTCACCAGGGGTCCTAGTCAGAGGCTGGCCGGCCACGCGGCACGGGCGCTCCGACAAGGAGCCAAGCACGGGGCCACGGGGAGATGCCTGACGGCTTCGCCCTGACTTAGCGAATGAAGACCTCCTCCATGGTGCTGACCGAGGCCCCGTAGCTGGCGATCCCCAGCTCTGCCCGCCTCCTTTCCAGCTCGGTGAACAGAGATGCAAACCTGGAAGGGAGGAGAGGTTTAATTCCTCACGGGTGCAAGGGGAGCCCCCGTCCGCCATCGCTGACACCCTGCGCTTTCCACAGGACGAACGGTGGAGGCCGTGGACCCAAGACGGTCCTTGTTCAAATCCCCACGTAGTCACCCTGTAGCTTCAGGACTCTGAACTTGAACCGGTGAGGCTGAGGGTTTTTTACTGGCATTTACTCCGGAATGTTTCTGTGAGGATATGTGGAGCACACACCTAGCACGTCGTGCGACTCTCAGCCCATCTCTTTCATGCTATTTCCGGAGTGCTCACGAAGGGCCAGGGGCCGTTGCAAGCCTCTTCCCACGTAGGGGCTCCCTCAATTGTCTCAACAGCTCTTTCAAGACCGTGCTGAGAGGTGAGGTAACTTCCCCAAGACCACACAGCAGAGACAGGCCGCAAACCCAGCCGTTCTCTCCAAAGACAGTGAGCGCCCTTTTTTTGTTTTTTCCTACTGTTTCACCAAATGAGGAAAGGATCTAATTCTTAAAGGCCTGCTGATATCGAACCCTTCCTTATTCACGCACGAATGAATCGTGGCTTTTTGTGTGATATTAAGAAGTCCACACTCCCCTATCCGCTCGTTCACAGCCCGGTGTCCAGGCCAGCAAAGTGCCTGTAAGAAACGCCTGGTGCCCGCAGGAGACTGCACCGTGTCTCATCTGCCCCCGAGGACAACCGGTGGGTTAAGAGTTTGCACAGTGCACTGACTGGGGCCGGGTCTATATTCGGACTCTGCCCTGCCCGGTTGTGTGACTAGCAGCTAGCTCTTTCTCCTCTTGAGTCTCTTCATCCGTCGGGTAGAGACCACCTCCTGCGCGGAGTCTAAAGAGCGAGGTGCACAGAAGGGCGCTTTGCAGAGCAGCTGGCCCGGGCTGTGTGTCCAATAGTCCTGTTTGGCTCTTCAGTCTCCATTTACTGAAATTGTGCTCATCGGTTGCTATGCCTTGTAACACGTTCAATATGTCGCTTTTGAAGAATTGTGGTAAAATTTGCATGTCGTGAGATGCCTTGTTCTCATGTCAGTCAAGAGGTGATGTTAGTTTTTAAAAGAAAAAAATTTTAATGTTTATTTTCGAGAGAGAGAGAGAGAGAGAGAGAGAGCATGCCAGTGGGGGAGGAGCAGAGAGAGGGAGACACAGAATCTGAAGCAGGCTCCAGGCTTTGAGCTGTCAGCACAGAGCCCGACACAGGGCTTGAACTCACGAACCGTGAGATCACAACCTGAGCCAAAGTCAGACACTCAGACACTGACTGAGCCACCCAGGTGCCCCAAGAGGTGGACCTTTCCATCACCCTACGAAGTGCTCCTGCCGCCCCTTTCAGAGGGTGCCCTCTCCTGTCCGCGGACGACCAGCCTCCATTTCCATGACCAGAGGTTCCCTGTCTTCACGTAAGTGGAATCATAGTCTGCTTTGTATCTAGTTTCCTCTGTGCAGCTTGTTTGACCATGTGGTTTGCACACATTACTAGTTTATTTTTGCTCATTATGTGTGTGGGGGTGGGTGTTCACCAGAAGGAATATGCCCCAGTTTGAGTACTGCTTCTCCTGTTGACCGATATTTGGGTGGAAGTCTTGGGGGTCAGAGGAAGCGCATGGGCTCTCCCGTGGTTTCTCAGAGCCCAGGGCCACCAGGAAGCCACCGTGCCACGGAGGGTCGCGTCCATGCTGTGGTCAGCGGTCCTGGCTGGGCCGAGCCTTCCAGGAAACCCCCCGAGGCTCCAGACCTCGGGACAAAGCCATCCTGGGACCCACAGGTAGGTCCATTCGCCGGCTCGTAATTTTGTTTAAAGATTTTGTGTCCATGTTCATGTGCCAGAGCTTTGCTACCAGAGACTCGTACCCTTGAACGGGTTGGGAGCTGCCCCTTTGTCTATTTTTTTTTTTTTTTTAATTTCCTCAGCATTTGATAGGACCTGGCATTTTCTTTTCGGGAACATTTGTTGTTGCAAATTTGAGCTCGTGAGTAGATGCACAGTGATTTGGCTTCGTCTCTTTCACTGGTGTCAGTTTTGTGGGGTTTTGTTTTTCAAGGAATCAGTCTGTTGTGTCTGAATCATTCAATTTTTCTGTGATATTTTCTCATTGTCCCGTCCTGACTGTGTGCTCGGTGTGCAGAACGGTCCATTTATTCCTGATGCTGCTTCTTGTCTTTCTTCTTTTCTTTAATGGCTTTAGCAGGGGCTTGTCACTTTTATTAATATTTTTAATAAATAACATCTGGTGATTTTAGATTGCTTGATTTTTTTTGGCTTCTTATTTCATCATTTGCCTTCTCCTGATATTTATTATTTCTTTTCTTCTCTGTACTCTGCGCTTGATTTTTTCTCTTATTTTTCTTTCTCTTTCAGTTGGAAACTTACGTCATTGATTTTAAGCCTTTCTTCTTTGCTAATGTAAGAGTTTCAAAGCAGTATCTTTCCTTCCAGGCGCCACTCAAGCAGAATCTGAACATGTTGGATCTGTTGTGTTTTCATCACATTTTGTTCTTTGTTTCTTTCTCTCTTTCTTTTTTAGAGAGAGAGTGTGGAGGAAGAGCAGAGAGAGAGAGAATCTTAAGCAGGGTGTTTGCTGAGGAGGGAGCCAGATGTGGGGCTTGATTTCACAACCATAGGGTCGTGACCTGAGCCAAAATCAAGAGTTGGACGCTTAACTGACTGAGCCACCAGGTGCCCCCCAGATCGTTCCTAATTCCTCTTTGACAAAGTTATTCAGAAGTGTAGTGTTGAATTTCCAAACATTTGTGGATTTTCTAGATATCTTTTTGTAATCAAGTGCTAATTTAATTCCGCCGCGTGTGTTTTGAGGAGCCTGACTCATGGCTGAGGGCCTATGTGTCACACAGGGATTCCAGGAGGCCAGCAGAGTGGGAAGAACCCGGAATGTGCCCCTCCCATGACACAGCAGCCATGCTGGCAGAATCTGCCTAATGTGTCCGGACCTGGAAACTAGTCAGGGCTGCCGGGCAAGAGAAAGAAGTAAAAAGCATCCAGATTGGAGAGGAAGAAGTAAAATTATCTGTTTGCAGATGACAATATCTTATATGTAGAAAACTCTAAGATGCTACAAAGGAGCTGTTAGAACTCATCAATGAATTCAGCAAAGTAGCAGGATACAAAGTCAACGCACAAAAATCAGTTGCATCTCTAAATACAATGAACAAATCTGAAAAGGAAACTATAAAAATAACCCCATTTCGTATAGCATCAAAAAAAATACTTAGGAATTAACATAATCAAGGAAGTGAAAGATTTCTACAGTGAAAACTATAAAACAGTGCTGAAGGAAATGAATGAAGTTGTAAATACATGGAAACCCAGCCCCTGTTTACAGACTGGAAGACTTAATTTTGTTAAAATATCAATACCAGCCCCAGAGCAATCTGCAGATGCAGTGCAGTCCCTACCAAAAGAGGTTTTTCACAGACATAGAAAATCCCATCCTAAAATTTATATGGAATCTCAAAGGACCCTGAATACCAAAACAATCTCAAAAAAGAACAAAACTGGAGTACTTAAACTTCCTGATTTCCAACCTTCTAAGAAGCTCTAGGAACCCCAGCAGTGTATTACTGGCACAAAGGCAGACAGACACGTAGATGGAAGAGAACGGAGAGCCTAGAAATAAGTCCTCGCATTTATGCCCAAATGATTTTCGACAAAGTTGCCTAGACTGTTCAATGAGGGGAGGACATCTGTCTTTCCAACAGACGGGTCTGGGAAGCTGGATATCCACACGCAAAAGCATGCAGTGGGACCCTACATAACACCACATACAAAAACGAACTCGAAATAGATTGACGATCTAAATGTAAGGCCTAAAATCATACAACTCTCAGAAGACTTAGGACAGAGCTTCGTGACGTGGGATCTGGTGGTGACTTCTTGGATGTGACACCAAAGGCAGGGTAGCAAAGGACAAAGTAAATTAAATGTCATAAAAATTTTAAAAATTCGTGTATCAAGAAACACTACCATTGGAGTAAAAAGACAACCCAGTGGGGTCGAGCCCCACATCAGGGCTGTCTGCTGTCAGAGCAGAGCCTGCTTCAAATCCTCTGTCTCCCCCACCCCTGCCCTTCCCCTGCTCAAACTCTGTCTCTCAAAAGAAATAAAACATTAAAAAAAAAAAAAGACAACCCACTGGATGGAAGAAAATATTGCAAATGCTGTATCTAATCAGGATTAATTTCCAGAATGTGTAGCAAATCCCTACAACTCAGTGACAAAAAAAACAACTTGATTCAAAAATGGGCAACGGGGGGCACCTGGTGGAAGAGCACACAACTCTTGATCTCGGGGTCATGAGTTCAAGCCCCATGCTGGGTGTAGAGATTAATTAATAAATAAAAGTTTTTTGGGGCGCCTGGGTGGCTTAGTCGGTTGGGCGTCCGACTTTCGCTTAGGTCATGATCTCGTGGTTGTGGGTTCGAGCCCCGCGTTGGGCTCTGTGCTGACTGCCAGCTCAGAGCCTGGAGCCTCGTTCGGTCTGTGACTCCCTCTCTCTCTGACCCTCCCCTGCTCACGCTGTCTCTCTCTCTCCTAGAAATAAATAAAACATTAAAAAAATTTAAATAAATAAATAAATAAATAAAAGTTTTTTGAAAAATGGGTAACAGACATTGCTTCCAAGAAGACATATGAGTGGTGAGGAAATATACACCAAAGAATGGAAAGCAGGGTCGTGAAGGGATATTTGTGCACCCGTGTGCATAGCAGCATTATTCACAACAGCTAAAATGTGGCAGCAACCCATGTGTCTGCTATGGATAAACATAACGCGGTGTGTGTGTGTGTGTGTGTGTGTGTGTGTGTGTGTGTGTAAAAATTATTCAGCCTTAAAAAGGAAGAAAATTCTGCAAAACGCCACAACCTTGAACCTTGAGGACACTATCCTTGGTGATCTAAACCAGTCACAAAAGGACTCTGAAAGCCAATAGGAAAGTTCATTGAGACAGTGCGTTGAGGCAGGGAGAGCAGTCTGGATCATAGAGACAGAAAGTATATAACAGGGGGTGCCCGGAGCTGGGGGAGAACGGTGGGGAGTTCGGGTGCTCCTGGAAGTGACCAAGTGGAGAGAGAAATTGGTGGTGTGGATGAGCGGGGCGAGTCAAGCAGGTGCGTTCTAGAGAAGGCAAGGTGGGTAGACCCTGAGCCGGTGCTGAAGGGCAAGCCTTTGGCAGGAAGGGGCCACGTTCTTGGCTATAAGGAGATGGAAGGAAGAAAGGAGTGAGGGTAGGCTTGTAGTGTGAGTGAGACAGGGTTCTTGTTTGCTGGTTCTCAGCTTCATAGTGAAGTAGGAGGTAAGATTCCTATTTGAGAACAATGTGATGCAGAGGATGGGGTGAAGGGTGCCGGGAACCTATCTGGGGTCTGAAATAATTAAAGAAAATCAGGTAAAACCTTCATCTGGCCTCAGTCTCCCAGTAAAGGGCCCCTGTAAAGCCATATTTAAGAAATTGACTTTAACCTGAAGGCTACTGGGCGCCATCGAGGGCTTTAAAGGACAGAGGTGACATGATCAGAGCTCGTGTTTTCAGGTGTGCTCAGGCTACAGTGTGCTGTCTTTCCGGGAGGTACCAAAGGCCTGGGGATCCAGACCCTCACAGAGCAGAGAGTGCTTGCTGAGGACAGGGACGGGGTGCAGGGAGGGCTCTGGATGCTCCGTACACGCACACAGGCCCTCCCGACCCCTGGGGTCCGCACCTGGGCATGCTCTTTTTAGGAAGAATAAACGTTAATTCTTCTCCAATGTTGGACTGCAAGATTGCATTGGGCATGTGGTGATAAATCAGATTGGAAATCTTCTCTGTGCTACAGTGAGGTTTCTTCACCACAGTCATGTAATATCCTGCACCTGAAACATTTCAAAGAGCACAAAACAGTCTTACTCTTTGCAGCCGCACTTTTGTGTAGCTTGGAAGGGGCGGCTCCCTGGGAAAGTGGGGCTGGGGGACCCTGTGGGGTGGAATGGTTTCCACACAGTAAACTGGGCCATATTCTAGAGGGTCTGGCCTTCTGCTCGGTGACTGGAGATGGTAACGACAGACTTAGCAATGCTGCCAACGTGGTGGAGGGCTGTGTGGAGGGCAGCTGCTTGGCAGAGGCCTTGCTGGTCAACATAACGAACGGCTACCTCTGTAATAATCACATCATGCTTTTGGCATTTTGAACGTCCTTTCTGACACCAGTAGCTCTTGTTACCGTTATACTGGCTATGGGGCCACTCAATAGCCATTTCTTGAGCCCTTGTGATAAGACGGGCACTGTCCTAGGTACCCGTCGGAGTCCTTGCTCTCATGGGATTTCATTAAACGGGTGTGAGGCAGACAGTAAGATAAACAGGGAAATCTATACACTATTAGTGACCTGAGCCATGCACCAAGGAGAAAGATAAACATGGGAGTGGGTTTGGAGGGTCGGGAGTGTGAATTAAAAAAAAGAGAGGGAGACACAGAATCTGAGGCAGGCTCCAGATTCTGACACAGGGCTGGAACTCACAAACCATGAGATCATGACTTGAGCCGAAGTCGGACGCTCAACCGACTGAGCCACCCAGGTGCTACCAGGGAGTGTGATTTTAAACAGGGCAGACCAGGCGAAGCAAGGCCTGTGCGCCACAGGACTCTGGCATTTACCCTTGGTGGGAGGGGAGGTCATCGCAGGGCTGAGCCGAAGAGTGACAGGCTCCTTCTGACAACAGGGCAGAGGCCGGGGGTGGGTCTGCAGGCAAGTGAGACAATCCAGGAAGAGGATGGACACCCTCCCAGGGTGCTAGACAGGCGTGGGACTGAGGGGGGAAGGGAAGGCCCCCTAGGATTTGGGAACAGACCGGATATGGGCTCTGAGAGACGGAGGCATCAATGAGCCTGCAAGGCTTTGGCCAAGATCCTAGAAGAACGCAGCTGCTGTGCTCTGGGCAGTCAGTGGGTGTGGTGGCGGGAGCCCAGGTCTGCGCAGGATTTGGACAAGTCCCACAGAGCCGGGCCGCGTCCCAGCGCGTGGAGCTCGGGAAGGGGTCCGGTCTGGGTGAGGTCACCCGGTCAGCCGGTAGAGAAAGGACGGGGGCAGCGAGAGAGCGGCGGCTGTGGGTTCCAGGGGAACAAGGGAGCCGCTTGTGGACACAGCCTGCCCCGTACAGGCGCTTCGCACACGCTGGCTCACACGGTTCCTGAACCTCCGTTTGATAGAGCGGAAAAGGACGTGGAAGAAGGATAAAACCCTGGCTGCCCGAACGGAGAGGCCATAAACCCGGCAGCATGGCGCTCAGACATCAGCGTCCCGCCTCCGGGTCTGAGTCCGCTCCCGCGCCCTCCTCGCGACCGGCCTCAGGGCCCCGCCCACTCACCGTACTTCTGCTTCAGGAACAGCGGGGACCCGCAGCACTGGAGCTCCCCCTTGGCCATGATGGCCACGCGGTCCCCCAGCAGGTCGGCCTCGTCCATGAAGTGCGTGGTGAGCAGCACCGTGCGGTCGCTCTTGTGCTGCTGCAGCAGGTCCCAGATGGCCCTCCTGGAGACGGCGTCCATGCCCGAGGTGGGCTCGTCCAGCATCAGCACCTGCGGGCCGAGGGGCGGGCGGCTCCGTCCTCACAAGGCTGCTCCCCGCGGGGCGTCCGGGGCCCCGCGGGGGCCTNCGTGACGCTGCCCTGACTTCCCTCCCCGCCGCGCTGGTCGAGGCCTGCCTGTCTCATGAGCATTTTGCTACTACCTACATAAACTATGCCCCAGACACGTAGTGCCTTCAGGGAAAGGGATGGACACCAGGCTCTTGGGTTTTGAACCATGTATATCTAAGTCTCATCAGTACTAAGCAGAGCAGCGTATTAAGTAAAGGATTGTGCCTCATGATCAAGTGGGAGTTACCCGAGGAGCCAGGGGACGGGCAGCAGGTCAGAAATCTAACTGTTGCACACTCAGGAGTTGGGCTGGCCTTTGTCCTCAGCCACTGGGAAGGGCTTCTGCACCCTCGGAGTGATAAGTGCATCCTTGTTACTCAAGGTAGCACCCTTGGGCCACACATGAATGACGCTAATGAACTGACTGGGGAGCTGGGGGGGAGGGGCCGTCAGAGGCTGCAGATGGAGCTCAGTCACATGGCCCATGATTCCCTCATTCAGGCCTAGGTAATGAGCCCCCAGTAAAAACTGTACACTTGGGGCGCCTGGGGGCTCAGTCGGTTAAGCGTCCGACTTCGGCTCAGGTCGTAATCTCGCGGTTCTTGAGTTCGAACCCTGCATCAGGCTCTGTGCTGACAGCTCAGAGCCTGGAGCTGCTTCAGATTCTGGGTCTCCCTCTCTCTCTGCCCCTCCCCTCTTCATGCTCTGTCTCTCTCTATTTCTCTCAAAAATAAAAATATTCAAAAAACTTAAAAAACAAAAAACAAAAACGGGACACTTGCGGGGTAAGTGAGCTGCCCCACTACACAGCGACTTGCCAGCAGGGTGATGCGTCCCAAGCACATGGAAGCTTCACGTGTGGGACTCTCCCAGCCTCGGCCTGTGTGTGTCTCTTAGTTTGGTTGGTCCCGATTTGTATCCTTCATAATCAAACTGCCCTAATAATACCCCCTGCCCCGCTTCCTCCCCAAACGGTTAAGAACAGTGACCGAAAGTGGTTTCAAGACCTTCTGAGCTTGGGTCAGGGAGCTGCAGCCTACCTTCCCATCACCAGGGATGGGCGCAGAGGAAACAGCCTGTGGCGCACAGACTCACCTGAGCATAGAAAGAAAGATGCTCCGCCACGGTGAGGTCATCGAACAAGATGTCGTGTTGGGGGCACCAGCCCATGCTCTTCCGGATCTCCACCATATTGCGTGAAATTTCATATCCGTTGATATACGCCCACCCACTTGAAGGGGGAATAAGACCTAGGAGCAAGGAGAAGACATATCCCAAGGTCACCTTCAGTCAGAGCACGCAATGGAGCAAAGGCCCTCTGTGTGTTGGCACGCAGACCACCTCTTCATCGTCACGATTGGGAACATCCAAGACACAGATGTCCTGTGACAGTGAATGAGGATGTGTGGGGGCAATGGAGGCAGGCGACGTCCTTCCTGCATCTCCGGAGCGCCAGCCTGCCTAGGTGAATAAAGCACAAGGAGGTGCACCTAATGCTTGCACTGAGATGAGCACTAAGAGTACTATTGAAATGTGGTTCAGGAGAAGGCTGTTTGGGGCATCTAACAGGTTTGAACTGAGACCCAGGATGGATTCCATGTAAATTCCCAGTAAATTCCATGTAAATTCCCACAGAGGCCATAAGTGATCGCATCCCTTGCCCAGTGCATGTGGGGAGGTGTCTGCGACTCATCTGTGTGCTCTCTCTGCCTTTATTCTCAGTTTCTTAAAAAAACTTTTTTAATGTTTATTTATCTTTGAGACAGACAGCCAGCCAAAGCACAGGTTGGGGAGAGGCAGAGAGAGAGGGAGACACAGAATCTCAAGCAGGCTCCAGGCTCTGAGCTCTCCCCACAGAACCCGACTTGGGGCTTGAACCCACGTACTGTGAGATTATGACCTGAGCTGAAGTTGGACGCTAAACCGACTGAGCCACCCAGGCGCCCCCTATTCTTATTGTCTTATTTTAAGTACATTTTTTCAGACTGAAAAAGGCCATAAATGTCTATTGCAACAGGGTTAAAAGAAGGGCAAAGCAAAGGAAGGTTATGCAGATCGCAGCCTGTAAGCATGACTGCTGTTAACCTTGTTTTGCATACCTTCTGCTATGTTCTTATGCATATGCTGACTCACGTGTTAAGTTCCTAGCAAAAATGGGAAAATATAAATTCTGGTTCTTTAAACTGGCTTTTTCACAAAACAGTCTCCTGAGGCCATTTCTCCACATCAGCGAGATCTATATAATTTGTGAAGGCTCACAGGATTTCCTTGTTATGAATATAGTCTGTTTATGGATTCACACCATGCTAGCAGGTATTTAGGTAGTTTGCAGTGTTTCATGAGTGTGAACATGTATCTCGACTCTGCCTTCCTCCCCATACACTTCCTGACTCCAAACCAACGTCAGTAGATTCAGGGTTGAAGAGGGGACAGGACTTTCAGGTTTTTGATACTTCCTGCCAAATAACCCACTGATGGAGTTTTGGGATCTTTCCTTTTGCCTGTGGCAGATGAAGCACCATGATGGTTTGCGGGGGGGGGAGGGGGGAAGGAAAAAGTGATACTGTTCTACAGTAAATGCAGAAATCTTTTCGTATGTAGTTATAATAATAGAATAACTCTTAGAAAAAAATTTTTTTAACCCCCACCTAACTTTACAGGGTGGAAAAATGGGGTTCCAGATACAAAACAGGCCTGTGCCGACTTTGGGGCCTCCATGCAAACGCTCCGGTAGAGAAGCCCTTTGGTGTTCAGAGTCCTGGGCCATCAGCCAGACCTTCCCTTCCCTGCTTAGCATCGCCAGGGCTTTTCAGTCTGGTCTGCAACTTTCAGTGATGCCACTTGGTCCAGCGCCACGTTGCCTTTTTATTTTCTGTGCCATTGTCACTGCCGGTAGATCCGTGGCTGATCTTCTCCGAGATGTCATTCATGGTCCACATCTTGGCAGAACTTGCAAGTGCATGAATTCATTCATTTGGTCGTTTGTTGAATAGTATTTACTGTGTGCCTGTTCTTTGCCAAGCACTGATCCAGGCACTGCTGTCCCAGAAGGAAACAGGACAGATTCTCTGGAGAGACGGATGGGGGAGACAGAGACGGCACACATATACACAGACCACTGCTGGGAACAGCAGAGAGGGAGGCGCTGGGGAAGAGTGGGTGTGTAGGGGGAGGGGGCGGTTTATGTCTTTGTCTTTGAACAACACTAGGACATTGGTCATGTGGCCTGGGGGTCTAGCTGGGTCACCCTGCAGGCACTGAGGACCTCAAGTCCATACAGGAGAAGAGGCCTCTGGCATCAGCACTGCCCACACCTGACAAGGAGCCCGTCTAGATACAGCTCTGCCCCCAAGTCCAGGAAACCTGCTGGGCTCAGTCCCCTGTCCTGACACACACAGAGCCTGTCCAGTTAGCGTCTGCAGGGCTGAGCCCCGGATCCTAACATCCCAATGCTGGGGGTGGGGGTGCGGTGGTGGCCAACGGCTCCTCGGACCAAGTTTCTCCTTTGCCCCTCGTCAGAATCTTCCAGAGAAGGTGCGTAGCGGCCTGAGAGGGCAACCGAGGCAGCCTGACTCTGAGATGCTGATAGCTTCCCCGGCAGTGTGGACGCCTGTGACTGCTTGGCTCTCAGAGTTCCTCGAAGCTCAGAAATGTGTGTCGTTGGTTTTGTGCAGAGCTTTACACAGCTTAAGCCTCCCATAAATTCATGTTTGCAGAATGACCAAATTCTCAAATATCACAGCCTATTCTTTTAGCTGACTGAGTGTGCAAGAACTATTTAGGCATCCAAATGATTCTGAAACTGAAATAATCGTAGAATACTTCTCCAGGTCTCGTCCTAACTGAGCCCCCGCCACCCCCAGCAGTCAGAAGCAAATGGATGGATTTCATGGTTAGGAGATTAGTGGCACCTCCCTGTACCAGTAGGTTCTAATTGGGATGAAACACGCAGGGCAGTGCTCACAGCTCACAGCCTGTGAGATCAGATTCTGCAGGCTGAAAGAGCCAAAGATTTCCTTTTCCTGGTGCAGAGTCACATAGACAGCCAGACACGCTACAGGTGGCATAAAAACAAACATAATGCTTCATATTAAAACATCACTGAGATCTAACGAGGGAAACGGAACAGAATTCAGGGCCTGGTCAGTGCTTTCTTCCCCAAGGGTGGGGGGGCCGTGCAGGTACCTGTGAGCACGAAGCACGTGGTGGTTTTGCCGGCTCCGTTGTGTCCCAGGAGAACAGTGATCTGCCCCTGGTACAGATTCATGGTCAGGTCCTTGACTGCCACATGTGTATTCTTTCCCGTGTGATACACCTGCAGAAAATTCAACGTGTGACCAACCGCGGAGGACATGTACATGCGTGGCATTTCTGAAGAACCTGTGACCCAGCCCAACTTCCCCTGGAAGCCCATCGGTGCGAATCCAAGTGGAATTCTAGAAGGGAGGCCTCCCTTCAGGGTTTAGCTGATGGGGGCTGCTGAGGGTTCTCCCTGGTACCCGAGTCACGGAGGCCAGAGCTCGAGGACAAAGGGCTCAGAGCTTGGTGGGGAGATTTCTCCCTGCTTCTAGAGCCACAACTTGCCCCGCATTACCTGGCCAAGCCCCCTGAGAAATTGTGCCAGAACCGTGTGGCTGCAGACAGCTGTTAGGTGAGCAGAACAAGGATCCCTGCTTTTTGAAGCCACAGGTGTGTAGGCTGCCGCAGCCCGTGGGGGAGTTGGAGCCGTCCCCGGGCCGGGATGTGCCACCTCCCCCAGCAGCTGCCACAGGCAGAGGAGGGCGTGCGCGTGACAAGGCTGCGTGGTCAGAAGGAGGAAACCGCCTCTCCTCAGGACTTCTCGCGTTTGAAGGACGGAAGGGGCCAAAGGGGAAAATGTGGGACGTGCCTGGACACAGGGCTCAGGTCCAGGCGTCCCGTCACGGCGCTGATTAGTCACGCGGGGCTCTGCAGCAGGAAGGGCTCAGCCAGCGCTGGTGACAGACAAGCACGCCCCATCTGGAGGCCGGCCCTGAGAGCCAGAGCTCCGAGTGGCTGGGTGTGTGAGCCTCGGAGGATGGACNTGTGACAAGGCTGCGTGGTCAGAAGGAGGAAACCGCCTCTCCTTGGGACTTCTCGCGTTTGAAGGACGGAAGGGGCCAAAGGGGAAAATGTGGGACGTGCCTGGACACAGGGCTCAGGTCCAGGCGTCCCGTCACGGCGCTGATTAGTCACGCGGGGCTCTGCAGCAGGAAGGGCTCAGCCAGCGCTGGTGACAGACAAGCACGCCCCATCTGGAGGCCGGCCCTGAGAGCCAGAGCTCCGAGTGGCTGGGTGTGTGAGCCTCGGAGGATGGACCTCAGCCACCAAGGGGCTGAGTCCCAGGGTGTGCCCGCGCAGGGGCATTGGCAAGCCAGGGGTGAGGCAGCGGGTTATTTCCAGAGAGGTCATCCAGACCTTCCTTCCTCCTCCACTTAACTGCACCACAGGAGACAGGGCATTCACATCAGGTTCCTCTTTTGAGGACACCATTCCAGGAGGAAATAAAACCCCGGTCAGGAAACATGCCTTGTAACCACCGGCAGAATAAAACAGAAGCCTCTGCATCTGCTTCTTCGATTCTTGCAAGGAGATTTGTGAGCGGATACCTTGTAGAGATGTTGGATTTCGATCCCTTTCTTCAAATTCGTAGGCTCTTCCTGAATGAACTTGCTGTTCGGAGATCTGTCCTGATCCCCCATGTCCAGCGCTGGCCGCGTGAGGGGCACGGGCTGTCCATGCCAGTAGGACGGCTACACAGAAAGGCAACTGACATTAGCAGGTGCAGTGAGTCCACTGTCTGCTGCGGGGAGGTAAACATTTTGGTAAATCAAATTCACATCCCTCCGCCTCCAGCCCCCCAAGTTTCCTGGTCCCAAATGTTTAGTGGTGCCTGGAGACGTCGAGCAACTTGCTCATGGACTTGCTACCAACAAGCTGCATTTCAGCCTACGATTATGGGCCTGAGGATGGAGCGAGCGACCGAGATGCCCCCAGCCAGGCTCACAGCGTGCCGGGGAAGCCTCCCTGTGGCGCAGGCCTGGAGAAAACCCGGGGCGGCCACTTCTCCACACTCTGGGCGGGGCCGAAGTGAGTGCCTGCGCACATCAGACAGGGCCATCCTGCTTCACAACGGGCCGCTGGCGGGGCGCGGGAGCACTGCATCCACAGGGGACGCTGCCTTGTCAGGCCAACGTAGCCATCGCAGGAGAGAGTGACTCTGAGAACTTGTCGGGGTCGCCAGGGGAGGCTGTGCCCTGCCAGCGCCCCAGGTCTCAGGGTGTCAGAGAGCGTCAGGGCCACGTCAACAGCCCAGACGGAAAAGAGGCTGTGGTGTCCCGTGGGGGCACTCGGGACCTACCGTCAGAGTGGGCACATGCTTTCAGGGCCTCTGCACGGGGCACCAGCCGGGGGCAGGGGTCTGAGACTCGTTAACTGTGCTCCCTTGGTGACCGCAGGCTGAGAGTTTCGGGGTGAATCCAGGGTAGAGAACCCAGCTTAGGTGCCCTGGGGTTTGAGACTTCAATCGGGACACCGCCACGACGGGTGAGGGTATGGGGGGAGGCGGCAGCAGGTCTGGCGCCCGTCTGCAGAGCGGCAGCGCCCGTACTCACCATGAGGAAGAAGTACCAGGGCCTGGGCACGCCGTGCTCGCCCGGGAGGACGGCCTCCACGTACCAGGCCACCGTGCTGTACACGATGGAGTCCAGCAGCAGCAGCAGCAGCAGCACCTGACAGAAGTTAAACTCCCCGCTCAAGCCGCCCGCGTTCTTCCAGCGCATGCCTGTGCCTGCCCCAGAGGAAGGGCAACAGTCAGCGCGGAGGGCACAGCGTCCCGCTCCGGCCGCCGACAGGCCTGGAGAGTTCATGTCTGGGGCGTTAGGGGACAAACGCAAGGCACAGGAAGGGGAAGCCAGAGCTGTGTCTCCCACGGGATAGAACGTTGCCAGAAGGCGGCAGTGTCTTCACTGGCACCGAATAGGGGCGCCTTTGTCCAAGATGCTTCCCCACTTCTGCACCTGCTGCCTGCCTTGTCCGCTGGGCTAACTCTCACCTGGGTGAGGGCCGCGCAGGGGTCTCCTTACCCTGCGAGCACGCGTTCTCCCTGCCCCTCCTTTCCCGGCTGGGGTATGTGCCCATCCCCCCTCCCCCCGCATCCTGAACTAACTGCGATCAGAGAGCATCAGACTCTGCGAAGTGAACCTGCCCAAGTTATCGCTCACCCATCACTTTATCTGCAGCATCCGACCCGGGGCCTTGAGTTCGGCAGGTGCTCACACAGCCCTGACCCGGGGCCTCCTGTACTGTGGGCGCTCACACAACCCTGACCCGGGGCCTCGTGTGCTGTGTGCACTCACACACCCCTGACCCAGGGCCTTCAGTGCTGTGTGAGCTCACACACCCCTGACCCGGTGCCTTGAGTGGTGCGGGCGATCACATACTCCTTTTCCATGAATCCAGGAGGGTACAGAGGAGTGGGCTTGGGACCAGGTCCTGGACGCACAGGGAGGTAAGCAGCCTGTGTGGCACCAAGTGTCTAATCTGAGTGTCAGTTGACGAGGCTTCTCACTGAAAGCGTCTGCGATCCTGAGGTCTGCTGCCGCCTGCAGGCTCGGTGGCAGGAACCAGCAACGCCGGGGGAGGGGTTCGAGCGCGGCAGGGGAGCACACAGACGGGCTAGCTCGCTGCTCCTCAGTCTCTAGTGCTTGCTGAGCACCTGGGGGTTCTGCTCCCACGCCTCCGCCCTCCCCACCCTGGGAGCCTGCGCTTCCACACTCTCTGGGGCGGTGCTGACGCTGCTGTGGGGACGAAGATGCGGCCTCTGAGGCGGCCTCTGAGGCCCTTCCTGGGAGGAGATCCCACAACTTGTCCAGCGGAGAGCATCGCCTTCCACTGTGGCTGACAGTCCGACCTCGCAGGGCTCAGGGTGGATTCCAAGGCCGCGGTCTACACTGAGCACATGTGGTGCTGGAGAGCCAGGTACATCCTGATGCAGTGCCAGTCTGCAGGGTGCAGGTGGCATAGCCGCGGGGCCCCTGCACCACCCCGGCAGACACCTCACGCGTTTCTGTGAATGTGCACATCGAAGAATGCGTAACCTGGAGCTTAGCAGGCAATACCGGTGGGTCCTGCCCCCCCCAGGCGAGTCGCTGCCCGCCCCAGAGCGCAAACCCCCATACCCCCCCACCCCTGGCAAAGTGTGTGCAGGCAGCTGGGTCTTGCCTCTTGCACAGTCTGACAGTCTCTGTTAATCGGTATTCACGGCTGATGCGATTCCTGACTGTCTGGATTAAAGTCCGCCGTCTTGCCAGCTCTTTACTTGCTATTGCAAACATTTGTTTTTTCCTTCTCCTCCTTTCCTCTCTTTCCTTGCATTCATGCAGAATTTTTTCATGATTCCATATTGCCACTGTTGATTTATTATTTATACTTCTAAAAATCTCTTTGCTGCTGTTGTAGGCTTTCCAACGTAACGTCCTTAACCAGAGTGTGTTGTCCAGTGACGTCATACCCCCCGCGCGCGCGCCCCGTGAGAGCCTTACGACAGTGTGTTCCCAGTCCTCCCCCACCGTCTGCTACCATCCTACATCTTACTTCTGCAGGGGCTCCGAACACCGTACGGTGCTCCTGCCTTTGCCTTCGACGGCTCACCTTCAGCGCAAAGAACAAAAACAGAAACAATGCACAAAAGGCAAAGTATTTTCTGTGTCAAAAGCCTTTAATCGCTCTGCGTAGATCCGATCTTTGGTCTGGTTTCTTTTTGCCTGAAGATCTCTGCATTTCTGGTAATGTCTCCCCGCTGTCAATTCTGTCAGCTTTTCTTAATTTGAGTGAGTCTGTTTCTCACTCAGTTTTCGCCAGGCTGGCAGCGTTTTCCTTGAGTGCATTAAAGGGGTCACTTCCTGGCTTCTGGCTTGCACACCTTCATCAGCTACTGGGATACGCTTTTCTGTGAAATCCAATTCAAGTCTTTTTGCGCCCCCCAACTTTTACTTCTAATTCTAATATTTAATTGATTTGTAGGAATTCTGTAAATGCTCTGGACGCAAGCCTTTTGTGAGATACATGCGTTTCGCTCTACAGCTTCTCTTTATTCTCATGTGGTATCTTTTTTTTTTTAATTTTTTTAATGTTTTTTATTTATTTCTAGGAGAGAGAGAGAGAGACAGCGTGAGCAGGGGAGGGTCAGAGAGACAGGGAGTCACAGACTCTGAAACAGGCTCCAGGCTCTGAGCTGCCAGTCAGCACAGCCTGACTCGGGGCCCGAACCCATGAACCGCGAGATCATGACCTAAGCGAAAGCCGGACGCTCAACCGACTAAGCCACCCAGGCGCCCCTCTCATGTGGTATCTTAATTCTGACATCAAATCCATCCATCTTTACGGTCAGTTATTTTGTGTCTTGTTTAAGAACTCTTCCCCACTTCGAGGACAGGAGTGTTCTCTCTTATAGCATCATCTCCAAGAGCATTACACGGTTTGACACTGGAATTGACTTCTGTGGGGGCTCTGATTTGGGGGTCCAGTTTCAAGCTCCCCAGAAGGTTCTCCTGTCCCCGCAGCAGCATTTACTGACGCCTCCCCTGCTGGGGACCAGCGTCACTGCTGACCTTCAACTGTGCCTTTGGCCTTGGTTTTTCTGTTCTATCAGTCTTTTTTGTCAATCTGAATTATGATTGCTCTATGATAAACCATCACGTCCAGTAAAACAAGTTTTCCCATCTTGTTCTTCCTGAAGCAGTTTTGGCCATTCTTGCTTCTCTGTGTTTTCATTTAAATTTGAGGGGGCGCCTGGGTGATTCAGTCGTTTGTGCATTCAACTTTGGCCCAGGGCATGATCTCATGGTCTGTGAGCTGCACATTGGGCTCTGTGCTAACAGCTCGGAGCCTAGAGCCTGCTTCCGATTTTGTCTCTCTCTCTCTCTCTCTGCCCCCTCCCTCCCCCGCTGGTGCTCATTCTCTCTCTTTCAAAAATAAATAAACAGTAAAATTTTTTTTTTTTTTAATTTGAGAACCAGCTCATCAAGTTCCATTAAAAAAAAAAGTCTAGAGTTTGGATCAGGTAGGGATTAGCTGTGACTTCCTCTCACAATTTATCTAATTATGTTCAGGAAGAGGGTGAGTGTGGGAGGAGTCTCCCCCAGGTCCGCTCCATCTAGACTGTTCTGAACTGGGTGTGCCC
The DNA here is from genome assembly GCF_008692635.1 of Crocuta crocuta. Lineage (NCBI taxonomy): Eukaryota > Metazoa > Chordata > Mammalia > Carnivora > Hyaenidae > Crocuta > Crocuta crocuta. The sequence continues at coordinate 2,605,022 of NW_027529647.1, forward strand.
GTCCTGCTCCCTGACTTCCAGCCCCCACGCAGGGGAGGTGGGCACAAGACCAAAGTCCTCTGCCACTTTTGGACTCAGCCAATATTTGGTTACTCCTTTTTCTATTAAGTGTGAACGTTATGCACTGCTTCTGGCCTTCTGCTTGGCTCAGTAATGAGTCACCAGGTCTGCTTTATGTTGCAAAGTCTAAAGTTAATTATCTGTATTCTCCTTCTGGAAAGTATTTACTCCCTTTGGGTTCTGACACGACCCCTTCCAAAACCCCTCTTATGTGTTTTAATTCTACCTGTTAAAAACATAATAACCTAAAGCGGGGAGCCTGCGTGTCTCAGTCAGTTGAGCATCTGACTCTTGATTTCCACTCAGGTCATGATCCCAGGGTCATGGGATCAAGCCCTGTGCCGGGCTCTGAGCTGAGTGTGGAGCCTGCTTAAGGTTCCCTTTGCCCCCTCCACCACTTGCATGCTCCCCCTCTTTCTGCCTCTCTCTCAAAACCCCCAAAACCAAAAGCCTAGGGGCGCCTGGGTGGCTCAGTCGGTTAAGCGTCCGACTTTGACTCAGGTCATGATCTCACAGTTCATGGGTGCAAGTCCCGCATTGGGCTCTGTGCTGACAGCTCAGAGCCTGGAGCCTGCCTCAGATTCTGTGTCTCCCTCCCTCCCTGCCCCTCCGCCACTTGCGCGCACACACACACTCTCTCTCTCTCAGAAATGAATAAACATTAAAAGTTTTTTTTTTAAAAAAACCTAAGGTATCCCTGTCGTTGTTGTTGTTGTTATATTATTATTATTATTATTTTACACAACCAATGTATGAGATCACTGTCTTTAGGGTCCCACTGCTGCTCTGTTGAAAAGCAATGTCTCTTTTTGTTTCTCAGGCTTCTTGTAAGATTCTCTCTTGCCATCTGCTATGCTCAGCCGTACGCTGGTATGTCTAGTGTAGATTTCTTTTTTTAATGTTTTATTTATTTTTGAGATAGAGACAGCATGAGCAGGGGAGGGTCAGAGAGAGAGGGAGACACAGAATCCAAAACAGGCTCCAGGCTCTGAGCTGTCAGCACAGAGCCCGATGTGGGGCTTGAACCCACAAACCATGAGATCATGACCTGAGCCGAGGTCAGACGCTTAACCGACTGAGCCACCCAGGTGCCCCATCTAGTGTCACTTTCTTATTCCTCCCGTCTGGGATTTACTGGGCTCCCTGAATCGAGTCTGGGAACAGATCTGGGCACCATCTCTTCAGATGCATTCCCTCTGCCCCTTCTCTCTTTTCCTGCTAGATGTCTGCTTACATGGAGGCAAAATATTCTCTTTTGTGTGTGTTTTCAACTCTTCTGACATTTCCTATTCTTTTTGGTCCTCTTTGCTGCCTTCTGCGTAGTTTCTTCTCACCAGCTTCCAGGTCATAATCCTCCCTTGGCTGTTTCAAATCTACTGGTAACCCATCCACGAAGTTTGCTCCTTGGTTGATTGTTATTTTATATTTCCCAGAAGAAGTATTGTGTCCTTATTGCTGCAGATATTTTCCAACCTGTCTTTATTAAAAGAACATATAAGGAGCATTATTGTTTCATAACCTGGGCTTTGATAATTCCAGAATGTGAGGACTTCCTGAATCTGTTTTTTACTTTCTCTTGTTTCTGTTGGCTCTCGTCCGTGGAGTTTATTTCCTTATGTTTTTCATTGCTTTTTACTTGAAAATGAGGATTCGCCAAGACAGGGGATGGAAGTGCTTCTGCCAGGCACCTGGGTCGGGGCTCGGTCATCCCCGGGCCACCTGGAGTAAGGTCGCTGCTTGAGGGTCCCGGCCTCCCCCTGCCGGGTCACCCGGGCTGCAGCTCCCCCCAGAGAACCAGCTGGTAACGGGTTCGCGGGGGCGGTTCTCCCCTTTGTTCTTCTTCCGTGACGCAGTCGGCACCACGGCACCTCCCCTTATCAGCGGTGGGCATAAGGATGTGAGGGTATACTTTCCTGCTCCCCGTCCTGAAAGCTGTCACCTCAGTTGCTGGGTGTGCTGTGGCCACCGGCTTTCAGCCGTCAGACTCCGCACGCCCCTTTCTGGGTGGTCCACACCTCGTGACTGCTGGAGGCAGAGGCGTGAGAGCCGGGCCATCTCGGCCCATCCAGGATGCTCGGGCCCCCACAGCCATCAGGACCGCACTGGAGCCCTGCCAAATCTTGTTTCAACTTCTTCCGGAAAGAATCCTAGCGTGGGAACAAACCCACGAGCTTGTCCAGCCCACCCGCTCAGCCAAGTTCTTTCTACTTTCAATAGATAGGCTCCAGAAAGTTCCCCTATTCACTCTCTAACACGGAAGGAATCAGAGGTACTTTTTTAAATGTTTATTTATTTTGAGAGAGAGCATGCACATGAGAGTGGGGGGGAGGGGCAGGAGAGAGAGAGGGGGAGAGAGAGAGAGAGAGAGAGAGAGAGAGACTCCTAAGCAGGCTCTGCCCTGTCTGCACTGAGCCCAACATGCGACTTGATCTCATGAACCTTGATCTTATAAACCATGAGATCACGATCTGAGCTGAAATCAAGAGTCGGACACTTCACAGACTGACCCCCCCCCAGGCGCCCCTGGAGCTACCATTTTAAATGTACTGTTTCCCCGTCGCTGTTTGCAAAGTGTGGTCTCATCACTGCTTTGTTTAAGAAAACCACTCACCTGCAATGAATTCTGGTCAACTTAACACGCTTCATTATATTTGAAGCACCCTTCACCCATCTAGACCATCCCAACTTAACAAAGAAATTTATTGGCAGACGGTGCCTCAGCAGGTGGTTGAAGATACTGGCCACTGCGATACGAGGGCGCACGGCCCAGCTCCTGCTGTAACTGCTAGCCCTGCTGTCTGCCGCGAAGCCAAGCCGCAGCGTCTGCAGCCAGGACTCTGGTGATGAAAGCCAGCACTGAGCAATGAAGACACTTGTTGGAGCGTTCACAGCAGGTCACCTCGCTGCCGCTGAAATGTAGGACGGCTTCCTGCAGAAAGCGCCCGAGCCCAGCGGGCCCCCACGGTGTGATCCGCTAGCTGCAATCCTCTGCGTGACTGCTGGCATTCTGAGCATCCTTCCGACTCCAGGACATGACGGGTGAAGACTTGGGGGTGGGCTTCCAAATGTGGCAGTTGGAAGCAGAACACCACTGACGGAAAGTCCCCTAGATGGACCCCGAAGGCTGTGAGACTAAAACATGGCGCATGTAGATAGCTCTCCATGTATCCATAAAATTCTAAAAGTGTGAAGCGAATCGAATCACGACTCTGTATCTTTTGTATCTGTGCAACTGCCTGGGCATATCGTCTCTTAGATCATTAATACAATTTACTTTTGCTCCCAAACCAGGCTGCAAGCTCTGTGGTGGGAAGCATGTCCTACAACTTTACTGTGGCTTCAGGACATCAGAAGTGCTCAGGACACCGAATGAAGAGTGCAGTGTGGCTCTCGTGGGGACGAAGGTCACCCTTGCTCGTCAGCAGTGACAGGGCATCGGGACAGCTTCCCTTGGGGAAAGGTGGGACTCACGTCTTATCTCAAATATGGAGATGAATCGCACTCCCAGTGCCATGGCGACGTTAGAGAGCAGACAGAAGGCAATCTTTTGGAAGTGGGTCCTCTGGGAGTAGGTGACAGTGAGGTACAGGTACGGGAGGTAGGTGAGGAAGAAGACGATGCCTCCAGCGGCAGTCGCTATGTGGGCTGTGGGAAGCAACGAGAAGGGTTTCGTCAGTGATGCACTGAGTGCAACACAAGCCCCTTCCCACCACGGTTTGGGGCGGGGTGGGGGTGGGGATCTGCGGGGGCCTCGGGTTAGGGAAGCGGTCTTTTGAGGAATTTTGCACTTTCATTATTGAAAGACCAAGGGCATCTGTGGCACTTAAAACTACGAATCGATCTGTCCATAAAGGCACAAATATCGCACTGGCACCATCGCCCACGGTACAGACCTCCTCTCCCAGGCAGTGGGACATTACGTAGCACCAAGACCAGCACATTCTCTCCAGCCTCTTCTGTAACCTCTGGGCCCTCCCTGTTTTACAAGGGAGGAAACTGAGGTTTGGCCACGCGGAATAAATTTGCTCCGTGTCATGGAGCTAGTGAATTATGGATCAAGGACTCAAGGTTTTCCAGATTCTTGGCGTGGTGGCTCCAGATTGGGAGATAAGGCCAATCCAGCTGGAGTGTGGGAGAGGCGCTCAGGTTGAATGTGGACATTTGACTTCAAGGAAGTTGAGAGAACAGGGAGCCATTCGTAAAAATTGCATGGGGAATAGGAAGAGCCCCCCACTGAGGTGGCAGTCGGCCTCTCACCGAACCTGGCTGACCTTGGATCTTGTATAACTTGACTCAGTTTCTCCTTTTGTAAGCGGTGTTAATAATTGCTAGCATCTACCAAGCTCTTACTACACACCAAGTATTGTTCTCAGTGTTTGACATGCAATACCCCACGTAATCCTCATAACTAAGTTGTTAAATACTGTTATTTTCCAGTTTCACAGAAAGGGAAGTGCTCGCAGTCTAGGTGGGGGTCCACACGAGGATGCAAAAACAGCCCTCTGAGACCAGAGCAAGAACTTCCAACCTCAGTGAGGAAGGGAGAAAGACTGTGTCCACGAGGGAGTGGGGAAAAGGTTGGAAACTGCTGTCCCAGAGAGGTGTGGGACAGACTGACAAAGGCATGTGGGTAGACTGCAGAGCGGTGGCCAGAGGATCTGTAAACTAGATAAAGAGACTGGTCCACACAAGGGAGAGAGTTTCTCCAGTCAGGTTCTGCTGCAGGGTAGGCAGGGAGCTTGGTGTGACCAGGGCTGAGGATCTGCAATGTAAGTTCAACAAAGACCTGATGGGCAGAAGTCAAAGGAGTCAAGGTAGGGATGGGCCATGGGCTCCGAGCTGGGCGAGGCACACGATGGGGTGATGGATAGTGGAAAAACGCTAGAGCCAATGGGTCAGGCATCTTGATGGGGGTCAAAGAACTACCTACCCTCCATGGGGGAGGTGGTTGCAAGAGGGGAGGAGCTAAACAGAGAGATAGGGGAGTCAAGAGTGGGGTGTTTGAGGCTGAGGTTCTGGCCACCACACAGTTGTTGGCTGAGGTTTCGGGGGCGCCCGTGGGAGCCTGGGAGCACCGATGCGGGGTGGGGCAGGGTCAGTGGGAGAGCAAGCCAGGGTCTGAGAGGAGAGAGGCAGGCCCACCAAGCGTGAATGCAACAGGGACGGGGGCAGCAGAGGCTTTGGTAAGAGGTAGAGTGTGGTTTGTTCAGATGACAACCTCCTCCTCAAGGGGGCAGAGCAGCCGGGGAGGAGGCGAGATCTGGAGGCAGCAGCCAGGAGCGAGGATGTGCCTTCCCGCCTGTGGTGGTAGCAGGGTGTGATGGACGGCAGCCCTAGGCACCTTCAGCGTTGCCGGTGAGGCATTTCCTGGGGCACCGTTATATATCACAGATTTTTACGTGCTTGACGGTTTTTACATTTTATGCATTTCAACTCACTGCAAGCATTATTCTTTAAAAAAAAATTTTAATGTTTATTTTTGAGAGAGAGACAGGGTGCCGGTGGGGGAGGGTCACAGAATCCGAAGCAGGCTCCGGGCTCTGAGCTGTCCTCACAGCTGCAGGGTAGGCAGGGAGCTTGGTGTGACCGACACGGGGCTCGAAACCACAAACCGTGGTCATAATGTGAGCTGAAGTCAGATACTTAACCGACTGAGCCGCCCAGGCATCCCTAAAACACTACGTTTTAAAAGCATTTGAAGTAATTCCTTTCTTTGTGATCATTTTCAAGCCCCCCAGGTTGAAAACATTGATTTCTGTTGGTTTTCAGTTTTTAGAAATTGCTTCAATCATTTCCTTTCTCACTTCAATATTTTTCCAGTTGTTTATGTGCTGCGGTGGCAGAATAAAGGCTTCCCAGGGATGTCCAACCCTCACCCCTGAAACCCTGACAGGAAGGCGTGACTTTACAGAGCCCAGGGACTTTGTGGAGGTGGTTGAGAATCTTGAGGTAAGATTATTCTGGATTATCTGGGGGCCCAAGGTAACTGCAAGGGCCCTCAGGAGAGGGAGGTAGGGGTGCTAGAGTGAGGGAGGTGACAGGAGCAGAATTCAGAAAGAGAGAGAGCGCCCAAGACTGAGGAGGAGCCATGAGCCCCCAAATGCAGACATAGGGAAGGGTTCTCATTCTCCCCTCGTGTCTCCAGAAAGAACACTTCCCTGGGGACGTCTTGATGTCAGCCCAGAGAAATGCACTTCAGACTTGGCTGTAAGATGATGAATACATGCTATTTTTAGCCACTCAGTATGCAGTAGGCTGTTACATCAGCAACAGGAAAGTAACACGCATGGGTTAGTCAAAACTATATAATAAGTAACCTTACACTTACAATAACCAAGTTTAAATAACACCACTTACCTTCAGTAGCATACTCTCTGCTCACAGACATCTCTGTCCCTCCCCCTTTTAAACTGTTATTGTGACAGATCATATCTTCATATGCTGAGTGCCCATGAATGCAGATGTATGAATAGTTTCATGCATTTGCCTTATAAATCACATGGGAGAGAAAAGAGGATTTACAAACCAGAAGCCAGCAATAATGATGGCTTAAGTTGTCTTTACCAGTCAGTGGTCTGTATTTCTTCTTATGGCTTCACGTTGCTGTCTGGTGGCTTTTCATTTCTTCCCCAAAAACTCCCTTTGTCATTTCTTGTAGGGCAAGTCCACTAGTAATAACGGATGCTCTCTGCTTCTGTTTGTCTGAAAATGTCTCAATTTCACCTTTATTCTCAAGGGATAGTTTTGCCATATATAGATTTCTTGGTTGAAATTTTCCCCACTCAAGATTTAAAATGTCTTCTTACTAACTTCTGGACTCTGTAGTTTCTGAAGAGAAATCAGCTACTGATATTACTGAGGATCACTTGTACACGAGGAGCCTCTTGCTGTTTTAAAAAGTGCTCTTTTTAACTTCGAGTTTTGACAATTTGAATGACTCTTGGTGTGGATCTCTTTTTGAGTTTATCCTGCTTCGAGTTCACTGAGATTCTTGGGTTTGTAGATTCATGTCTTTCATCAAATTGGGGTTATTTTCAGTCCTTATTTCTTTAAATATTTTTTTCTGCCTTTATCCTGCTCTCTTTCTTATTTTGGGACTCAGGTGATGTGTATATTACTAAACTAGATGATGCCTCGTAGGCCCCTTGCATTCTGTTCCAACAAAGAAAATCCCAGGACCATAATGACTTCACCTGTGAATTCTACCAAACATTTAAAGAAGAATGAACATCATTCCCTCTCAAAGTCTAGACCAGTAAAGCACTGGGTGTTATATGTAAACCAGCTTGATAATGAACTATTAAAAAAAAAAAAGAATATAATAGAAAGCCTGGAAGCAAACCCTTACATATACGATAAATTCATTTTTTTTAAATTTATTTTTAGGAGAGAGAGAGAGAGAGAGAGAGCATGAGCAGGGGAGGGTCAGAGAGAGAGGGAGTCACAGACTGAAACAGGCTCCAGGCTCTGAGCTGGCAGTCAGCACAGAGCCCGACGCGGGGCTCGAACCCACGAACCGCGAGATCATGACCTAAGCGAAAGTCGGACACTTAACCGACTAAGCCACCCAGGCGCCCCTCGATAAATTCATTTTTAACAGTGGTGCTAAAACTGTTCAATGGGGGTAAGGAATAGCTTTTCAACAAATGGTGCTGGGAAAACTGGATATCTACATGCAAAAGAATGAAGTTGGACCCTGACCATAGACCATATGCAAAAATTACCTCAAAATGGATCAGCGTTCTAAACTTAAGAGTTAAAACTATAAAACTCTTAGAAGAAACCTTGGGAGATACCTTCATAACCTTGGGTTTGGCGCTGATTTCTTAGTATAAGGCCAAAAGTGTAGGCAACAAAAGAAAAAAATAGATAAATTATACTTTAACAAAATTAAAAATTTTTGTCCATCAAAAGACACTATCAAAATAGTAAAAAGACAGGGGCGCCTGGGTGGCTTAGTCGGTTAAGCGTCCGACTTTCGCTTAGGTCATGATCTTGCGGTTCGTGGGTTCGACCCCCGCGTCGGGCTCTGTGCTGACTGCCAGCTCAGAGCCTGGAGCCAATTTCAGAGTCTGTATCTCTCTCTCTCTCTGACCCTCCCCTGCTCATGCTGTCTCTCTCTCTCTCTCCTAGAAATAAATAAAAAATATTTTAAAAAAATAGTAAAAAGACAATCCATGGAATGGGAGAGAATATTTGCAAATCATATTTGAAAAGAGATTAATATTCAAAATCCATAAATAACTCCTATAACTCAGGACCAACAGAACAAACCATGCAAATGAAAAATGGGCAAAAGACTTGAACAGGTATTTCTCAAAAAAAAAGAAATGGAACCCTCATGTATTGCTGTGAAATGTAAAATGTTCCATCTTCTGGAGAACACAGTTTTCTAGTTCCTCAAAAAGTTAAATAGAATCATCATCCCACATCTGCACTCCTAGGTGTATGCCCAAAGGAACTGAAAGCAGACTCGGACACTTGTGCACAAATGTTCACAACAGCATTATTTGCAGTAGCCAAAGGTGGAATCAACCCTGCAGTAGCCAAAGGTGGAATCAACCCAGTGCCCATCAACAGATGAACAGATAACCAAATGTGGTCTGTCCATATGATGGAATAGTATTCATCCATCTAAGGAATGAAGTGAGGAAGGAGTCCAAGTGTCCATCCTGTTGTCCAAGCACCATTTGTTAAAGAAACTATCCTTTTCCCATTAAATGGTCATGGTGCCCTTGTCAAAATAAATTGTCTATGAAATAGATGTATAGGCTTATTTCTAGACACTCAATTTTATTCCATCAGTCTGTATATCTATGCTGTGCTCAAAACCACACTGTTTTGATCCCTACGGCTTTGTATTAAGTTTGAAATTAGGAAGTGTGAGTCCTCCAACTTTGTTCTTCTTTTTTGAAATTGTTTTGGCTTTTTAAAAAAATATCTTTATTTATTTCTAGGAGAGAGAGAGAGAGACAGCATGGGCAGGGGAGGGTCAGAGAGAGAGGGAGACACAGACTCTGAAATTGGCTCCAGGCTCTGAGCTGTCAGCACAGAGCCTGACGCGGGGCTCGAACCCACGAACCGCGAGATCATGACCTAAGCGAAAGTCGGACGCTTAACCGACTAAGCCACCCAGGCGCCCCTGTTTTGGCTTTTTGAGAGCCCTTGCAATTCCATATGAATTTTATCATCAGCTTGTCCATTTCTGAGAAGAAGGCATCTGGGATTTTAATAGGATTTGAATAGAATCTGTAGATCAATCTGGGGGAATATGGCCATTTTAACAATACGAAGTCTTCCAGTCCATGAACATGGGATGTTTTTCCACTGAGTTAAGTCATCTTTGATTTCTTTCAACAAGTCTTTTATCTCTCTGGGCGGACTTATTCCTGGGTATTTTATTTTGGATGGTATTTTAAGTGGAATTGTTTTCTTGATTTCCTTTTGGGGATGTTCATTGCTAGTGTATAGAAACACAACTGATTTTTGCATGTTGACCTTGTATCTTGCAAATTTGCTGAATCCATTTGTGGATTCACATTTGATGGATTCAAAGTTTTTTTGTGGGTTCTTTAGGATTTTCTATATATAAGATCACGTAATTTTGAATAGAGAGACTTTGCTTCTTTTTTCTCCCATTGCATGCCTTTTATTTATTTTTAGTTCTTAATTGCTCTGGCTAAAACTTCCAGTCCAGTGTTGAATAACAGAGGGGAGTGTGGGCATTCTTATCTTGTTCCTGATCTTAAGGAGATCACTTTCAATTGTTCACCATTGAATATGATGTTAGCTGTTTTCGTAAATGCTCACTATTGGTTGAGATACTTCCTTTAAATTTTAGTTTGTTAAAAAAAATTTTCTCATGAAAAGTACTAAGCTTTGTCACATGCTTTTTCAGTGTCCATTGAGATGAATAAAAGGGAATAATATTGTGTTTATTTTTTTCCTTTATCTTATCAAATGGTGTACTATATTTATTATTTTTCATATGTTGAATTATTCTCACATTCTTGAGATAAATCCCACTTGGCATAGTGTGTAATCATTCTAATATGCTGCTAGGTTTAGTTTGCTAGTGTTTGTTGAGGATTTTTCCATCTCTGTATTCATAAGGAATTTTAGTCTGTAGTTTTTTTGGCCTGATGTCTTTTCCAGCTTTGGTATCAAGGCAACACTGGCCTGTAGAACGAGTTTGGAATATTTGTGTTTTTATTTTTTAGTTGCAGTTTAGTTTAATTTAGTTTATTTTAGTTATTCTGGATGCAAGTCTCATGATATGTATTACTTGCAGATTTTTTTTTCCCAGTCTGTGGTTGTTTTTTCACTTTCTTGATGGTATCCTTTGAAGCACAGTTTTTAACATTGATGAAGTCCAATGTATCCATCTTCTTTTTTATGACTTATGCTTTTGGTGTTATGTCTAAGAAATCACCGCCTAAACCAAGATCACAAAGATTTATGCCTGTATTTTCTTTTAAGGGTTTTGTAGTTTTAGCTCTTACATTTGGGGTTATAATCGACTTTGAGTTGATTTTTTTGTATGATGTGATGTAGGGTCTAACTTCATTCTTTTGCATGCGGATATCCAGCCTTTCCAGCACCCTCTGTTGAAAAGACTGTTCCTGATTTCTTGCCTGTCGAATAGTCTTGGCGCTTTCATCAAAAATCAATTGATTATAAGCTCTGAGTTGTGTAGTATATATTTGCTTTCACTTGGGACTCTTTCTGTGTTTCTGATCTCATTGGTTTTGTCTTTTATTTTTAGCACTCTGCTTATTTCTCATGTGTGAATGCAAGCTCAGGTTTTTTGGTTTCAACCTCCCATACCACATTAGCCTTAGCTTTTGAGCATCTTTTGATACTCATGCTCTAAAGTACCCACATAACTCTCTTCCTTGACCACACCATGCTTGCCCTTGGGCTATTGAGGGATAGTGGGAAACTAGGTATAGAGTTTAAATCAGAAGATAGTGTACAAGCCCAGTCAACCTCCCGAAGAACCCACCCCCATCTTGGCAGAATCAACACTTGCCAGGGCCCACATATTAGAACATGGTATTTGATGTAAAATATTCACCAATGTAAACAATAAATAGACTGGCTTCATTTATACCACATTTTAATTTTCCCCCAAATTCTTCTAAGCCTTTTTTTTCTTTTACCAACTGCTGGACCCATCCTCCATTCATGTTTTTACCTCTACCTCTCTGCTTGAATCAGGATTCCGTTTTCCTGCACTCCGACCTTGACCCCACTTCCTGTTATTTTTGTGTCTAGCAGTTCATCGATTCTACCAATAGTTTTAGAGGTACCACCCCTCTGACAGGACCAAAGTCCCAGGACTTCCTGTCTTACTATGGTGTCTCAGAAGCTACACTACCGCTATGCCCAACTTCACAATCAAGACCTGGAAAACTGTCTGCACTGGATGTCTTACACCTCATTTCCTTCCACATTGGGACTTACCATTTGCATCCATTTGAAGTGACATTTAGAAGCCAAATGAAGCATAAACACATACATATATAAAGAGAATTCCCTAAGCCTTTAATGGGGAATGGAATTACTCTATTGCTAAAGTAACGATAGAGGTGAACACTTGGCTTTGGAGGAATATTAATTAATGCTGTAGGTAACTTGAACGGCAATGCTACCAGAAAAGAGAAGTCATAACCACACTCCTTGACAGGCAATTGTACCACGACTCACCTTTTTGGAAGAATGTGCTGATCATGAACGCAAAGAAAATTGTGGCAGTGGCAAAACACAGTAGAAAAACAAAGATCAAGCTAGGGTCGCTGTTCCTGAACACGGCCACGCTGTTCACCTAAGGAGTAGTCACAGACACACAGTGTTTTTATATGGAAAGAATGAGGAGAGGCATAAAGTGCCCTCAAAACAATGCAGAACTTTTATTTATTTATTTAACTTATTTTTAAAATGTATTTATTTTATTTTTTATTTTAGAGAGGAAGAACACGAGTGGGGGAGAGTGGCAGAGGAGGGAGAAAGAGATTGAGAGAGAGAGAGAGAGCAAATGTTAAGTAGTTAGGGCTTGATCCCTCAACCCTGGGATCATGACCTGAGCGGAAATCGAGAGTCTGATGCTCAACCGACTGAGCCACCCGGGGGTCCCAAAACAATGCAGAAACTTTGCTTAAAACCACAAGATTATTCTAAATGAAACAACATATCTAGATTTTTTAAAAGGCAGAACTTTGACCCAGTATCCACTACTATTTATAAATTATGCTCTGTACATGTATCTTTTTCAAAGAAAGCATAAGTCCAAATTCAGTTTTTGACCCGATGTGAATCTCTTTTGCTTTAATAAGAGAGTTTATCTCAAGAGTTACAATATTGTAACTCTTACAATAGTTTCCTTTTGACACCTTACATCTCCTCTTTTTAATACTTTCTGGCCGCTTTCTTTGTTTTGTGGATTTTGCCATGTGGTCTGGGGTTTCTTGCCTTCCTTTATCCAAAGCACCCCAATTTTGGTAATTTAGAAGCTAAATCTTCATTTATCCACGTGGTAGACAATAATTTAGCCATCAGATGCAAGAAAGCATATTGGAACACTGGGCCTCGATGGCAGCACGAAGGAAAATGTAACAAGGTAGGATGGGCCTAAGAGAATGTTCTCCATCTTTTACAACAGCTGTTTTGGACTATTTGCGGAGTGTAAAATTTGTTATGTTTTCAAGTTTATAAAGTAGTTGAATTAGTAAAGGAATCCCAGCTTCCTAATGAAATTAACCACACCCACGTTCAGGACTGGACGCCCCAGGAATGGGAGGCACACAAGGCTCTCCCGGATGGTGCAGCTTCGGTGCCCGGTCCCAGCAAAGCTTCCGTAAATGCTGCCTGAGGTTGCCCCAGGTACGCGTCCCTGGCTGTGCTCTCACCTTCTGTCACGTGTGAGCCCCACCACCTCCCCGCAGCCACCTTCCTTCCCACGGCACTACCGCTTAGCGTGTGCAGAGGGGCCAGCCGCGTACCTGTGTGCAGAACAGGACGGTCATGAAAGAAACGGCGACGAGGGCCGAGACGAAGAACATGATGAACCAGGCAGCCCAGTGTTGCCAGTTGTCCATTCCCATCATGCACATATACTCCTAGAGAAGGCAGAGGAGTGGGTGTCTCACCACTGCCAGCGCCACACGCCCACCATGACCTCGCGGATGGCCTTGCTCAGACAGTGGAGCAAACCGTGCATGGTCACTGAGGCCACGCAAGGTTTTGGGAGCCGCCGGCAGGCCATTTCTATATACAGTCCTAAGAACTAATCAAAGGAGAAGAAAATTAAAGCAAGAAGGCAGACTGCCTCTACGGAGAGCAGAAGGTGACGGAAGAGAGCAGGCAGGCAGAGATTCCCCGGGGGCAGCCTGTGTTGGGGTGGGGCTCCCGGCTGCAGCAAGGAGAGAGCGACTCATCTGGGTGGACATCCTCTCCCCTGCGTTCATCAGGGAGTCGGTCCACAGGCATCTTCCGAACAGCCGCCAGGGCAAGTCTGAAAGCAAGGACTCACGTGGTCACGGCAGACGGCATCGCCTTCATTGCAAGCAGGTCGAATGAATGAACCACTGTCCAACATCCACCGTCCATCCTTCAGAGGGAGGTTGCTCTAACACCCATGCAGCCTCTTCCCTGCCGTGGCCTCACCCCCACCCGGCTCATTTTTCACCAGTGCTTCCTTGCATCCCCCGCCCCGGGAGAGGCTCACACCCCGTGCCCGTGGGGTTACCTTCAGTTTTTTCTCCTTCTCCAGGGCAATGGAATTGATGATGACGAGCTCAATGCAGATGAAGCTGAGCATGAGCAGAAGCGGGAACTCGTTCTGAAGGATCACCAAGAACCGGTCCTGGATGTGGGCTCTGTGGGGAAACCTCTTCACAAGCACGCTGAGGCCCTTAAACATCTCGGTTGTCGCATTGTGGGCATGGTGCTGCATGATGGCTTTGTCCAGCGCGTGCTGGATGGCTAGGAAGCCTTCGCTGCTGTATCCTGCATGAGAGAACAGTGGACATCCAAGCATCAGAGACCTGGAAAGACTGGAGGTGCAGAAGACCTACTGAGTCAGGCAGGTCGTGGCTAACCATTCATGAAGACGATCATATGGGAGTGGGCCGGGCTCCCTGGAGTCCGCACACCACCATGGGGAAGGAGGAGCAGAAAACAGGGAAAGGCATCCTGAGCACACAAAACAAAGGATGTCCAGTATAGAGTTCTTGCACAGTGGGGCCGCGTCCTCTCCCCTAGGTGCTCGGGCTTCAGAGGAAGGGTGCCTGTTTTGCGCTTTTGATCATCCAGAACATGTGAAATGGTTCAATTCAAAGCACCCCCCTCACCTACTGTGACCTGTGTCTGAGCTGTCACTGCTGTGGTCCAAGGGTTACGGTCATTGAATTTGGCTGCCAAGCCTCAAAGCCAAACTTTATCATATGCAACCCTTATTTCGATACAGTGCAGTCAGAGGGTGAAGCTCAGCTTTTGGGAAAAATAGGTTGGAGGGTAGGGAACCCTCGTTTGGGGATCTTGTAAGGGTTACAGGCCCTACCACCCAGTGGGGGTTACGGGCCCTCCACATGGGCTGAGATAGCGTGCAGCACCCAGCAGTAAAGAAGTGGTGACCACAGTCTCCCAATGGCCTTGACCTACACAGACCCCTGGATCTGTCAGCTTGAAAAAGGGAGGAAGATGGGATGCCTGGGTGGCTCAGTCGGTTAAGCGTCCGACTTCGGCTCAGGTCATGATCTCACGGTTTGTGGGTTTGAGCCCCATGTCGGGCTCTGTGCTGACAGCTCAGAGCCTGGAGCCTGTTTCAGATTCTGTGTCTCCCTCTCTCTCTGTCCTTCCCCTGCATGCTGTCTCTCTCTCTCTCTCTCTCAGAAATAAATAAGACATTAAAAAAGAAAAAGGAAAAGGGAGGAAGAAATCGCTGATAACAAAATTTTGGGAGCTGTCATGGAATCTTCACAGCACATAGGAGCGTTTCCACTGCAGAACTGTTGACGTCTTTTCTAGAATAACGTTCAACTTAGATAAGCCCTTGGGTTCACTTTCCCGCTGGCTGGGCTTGCAGGCCCAGGGTTCAAGTCAGTTGTGCGGCCATCCTCCTATGAGGTACACACTGTCCACTCAATTTCCCAAGGGCTGTCCGCTCCCTCCAGTCTGCTCCCTGAATCCCACACAAAGAGGGGGCTGCCAGCTCTACAGTGACGTGGAAACCGGGCCTCCGAGCGGCCCCACGGCTTCTCCCCTCGCCTGAGACAGCTGACAGGCAACCAGACCGGTAAATGAGCAAACGTGAGTACACGCAGAAACACAAAGAAGGGACGTGCCCTCCTTGTTCCTGTAAAATGCCTCGTTCCTCCCTCAAGCAGCTCAGAGTCACACCCTTAATGTTCTTCAGCTTCCTCTAGAATGAAAGCATTTTACCCAGTGACACGTTTCTAATGTTACTCCTTCAGCCTCTTCTGAAATGTTAGGTTAGCAAGGGTTCAGACAGCAGCTGGAGGCGCGAGGGTGGGCAGGACCAGACACGGGGCTTCCTCACCAGGGGGTCCACCGTCGGAATGCCCAAAGGCCCGGGGCTCTTGGCTTGGGTTGGGAGGGTACAGGAAGGATGTGCCCCAGCCATGCAGGGTATCACGTGACGTCAGCTTCGCGATTAAGAAGCTCCTCTGGGTGTAGCTGAAGCGCAGGTGGTACTTAACCTTCGGGGGATAAAGAGGATGACCTTGGTCATGGGGTCCCCACACCCAACTAGGACGCGTGCCCGCTGCCAGCTGTGACTGGAGGGAAGGCCGCCCCTCCCTCCCCTGCGAGGAGCACTCTGTGCCCGGGAGAGCCCCCTTCAGGAAGGTGGTTCCCAGCGCCGACCCTGGACCCAGGACAACCGGACCCAAACCCCAGACCTCCCGCTGAATGGCAGTTCGGGCAGGTTGACTGGACCTTCTTGCCTCAGTTTCCTCATCAGTACAACGCAGACGAGATCAACAGCACTTGCCCCAGAGGCATTGCAGGACCAAGTCGGATGATCCCTGGGGGGTGCCATCGCGCGTCAGTGCTCAGAAAGTGTTTCTGATTGTTAGCATGTCTGTCTCCAGTTCCCAACACCCCCTCACTAGTTCAGGCCATTAATTCTTAGACTGCATAGTGCAACACCACAGCTGCACATGAGCGGCTTCCCCGACGCCAAGGGGAGCCACTGTCTTTTCCTCAGGCAGACCCACCATATTGGAGCCCATGCGGTTAGTGAGGCGGTCTGCTGACAACCACAGCCGGTCCTTCTGGAAAATGCCTCTGTTCCTGGCTCTGTTCTGGACACAAACTCATTTGATGCCCACAACCGCTCTGAGTCAGGAACTGCTAGCACTCCTGCTACACCAGTAGGGAAACTGAGGCCCGGAAACGTCAGCACCCTTCCCACGGTTAGAGAGCTAGAGGTTGCCACGCCGGGATCCAGTCTGTCATCAAGATACTGAAATACGTGGTCCCCTCCTTTCGGCTTGAGGTTCCCCTGGGCAGGGTTCTCTGGGGAGGAATCTGGACGCTAGGAGGTGCCCCTGGGGCCAGGTTGGAGGCAGTGAACCCAGGAGCATTTTCTTACCTCCTCTGGAAATTAGACGGCAGCCAGGTGGCAGAGCGGACACAGGGAAGAGGGGCAGTTGGGGTGCCAGGACTCCCTAATGGGCTCAAGTCCGAGGCTGGGAAACATGGTGAGGCCGTTCCAGGATGGGATGTCCCTTACCTTCAGCGGCAGGGGTTGCTTGCTGTCATTGAAGGCGTGATCGAAGACAAGTCCAGCCAACACGAAGAAGGCTTTGGAATCCTCGAGTATGTAATTTTCAAACAAAGCCACTGAAGAATAGCCTAGGACTGCGGAGAGACAAGTCCCGTGAGCGAGCGACACTGCCTGCCCATCCCCGCCCTCCCTGAGCCGGTGCAGCAGGGGCCACAAGCCTCCCTCCATCATCTGCGAACACAGGAGCGCACAGCTGGCTGGGAGCCACGTGAGGCGGCGACAGTGATCTGAATGCCCGCCATCCCTCGTCCCAGGCTCCCCCGGCAGGGCAGCACTGAGGGCCACAGGAGGTGGAACTCGCCCTTGGCCATGCTGATGGGGAGCCGTCCGTAGCTTGTCTGCATGGCTATGACAACCAAAAGAGGGAGACAAAATCACAGTCAAGTGTAGCTGCTCTGATGAGAAAAATAATTGCTCCGGTCCCCAGCCCTTGTGTGTGGGAAGGCTGTCATCCAGGGTTCTCCTCAAAAGTAATTCTTCCTCAGAATGTAGAAGGGGTCACCGCATCCCTCCGCCTCCTCCCGGCAGCCAGGTGTCTTCTCTGAGAGCTCATTGGCTGCCCCTTTATCTCTGGGCTGGAGAAGTCACTAGTGCATGTCCACGGCTGTCCCTCTCTTCTGTCCTCCTGGGAAGCAGTGAGCCTGCTCACCTCGCACACATAGCCACTCTTGCGGGAACCTTTTCTGAAGTGCTTTGTCCCCTCCCCTCTGTGTGTCCATTGCTTCCTTCCAGAAACCCTCCTGGGTGGACGGGACTGGTCACTCTCACTTCCTGTTTCTTCACCCTTTTGCTTGACACCGTCACACAACTCGCTGGCCTTGTCTCCCACCCGAACTCCCGGCTGTGACACGTGTCCATTCTGTTGTTTCCCTGGAAGTGACCTCGCTGATCTTAATTTGCAAGTCTTCTTGCTGTTTCTTCAGCCATCTCCGTGTCGCAGGGGTCCGATTTGCTTCTGGAGTGGCAGCATTTTCTCAAATGTCTCTGAGAATATGGAGAGGTTTTTTTTTTTTTTTTTTTTTTAATGAACTGGACTCGTGGTAAAAATCTCCTATGGCGCTGGGGGTTATGTGGTGCTGAGCCCTTCCCCTACGCAGGGCCCTGCTCTCCCACCATGACTGTCCCTGTAAGACAATTTCATTTGCATGTTTAAGGAAAAAAAGGCTCTGACGTATGCTTCTGGCCACGACGGAATAACAGGGACAGGATTTACCCTTCCACCATAAATAACAAAAAACTGGACCTAAAAAAATAAAGAGAGAAAAGAGAGAGAGAACCTGGTTTTTCAGACAATGGGCAGTAAGTAGCACAGCATCATGAGACTTGAAGAAAGAGAAACACATGAGGCGACTGCCATCATGCCTGTTTTCTATCTGAGGCACATTTCGGACCTCAGCACGGGGAAGGGAGCCCCAAGCAGAGCACAGGCGCATGGCCGAGTGGACGGAGTGGACAGAGGGTACCAGAAAGGTCTGAAGTGGCAGAGAGTGCGGGGCAGAATTCCAAAGAGGGAGAGGCTGTGTAGAAAGCGGCCTGGAAACCCGCACACAGGGCCCTGTAAGGAGCGCAGAGTCACGCCCGCCTCGGAATCAGGGCCCCTCCCAGGGCTGGAGGCACTGGTGGGCCGTCGGTCAGGGTGGGCAGCCCTCGGCCTCCCTCAAGGTGTTCAGTCCTTCAAGTAAAAGCTGTTCGCCATCCAAAAGAAGGTTAAAAACAAGTGTTGAAAGGCTCGTTGATGAGACTGAACTTTAACTTTCCATCAGAACAAAACCCATTCTTGGAAAAAAAGAAAAAGCCAAAATGAACCACTTGGTCCATAAGATTTGAGACTGAATCCAGATCTGCAACTGTGTGATAGATTTCTTTTTTATGTTTATTTACTATTGAGACAGAGAGAAACAGCGTGAATGGGGGGATAGGCAGAGAGAGGGAGACACAGAATCTGAAGGAGGCTCCAGGCTCTGAGCTGTCAGCAATGAGCCTGACGTGGGGCTCGAACCCACAAGCTGTGAGATCACGACTTGAGCCGAAGTCGGATGCTTAGCCGACTGAGCCCCTCAGGCGGCCCTCCAACTGTGTGATAGAGTGATAAAGACGTAAATGCTTTCTCTTCCCTGCTCAGCAACACTCTCCTGGGATNACTTTTAGTTGCAGCTGAGTTTTACGTTTTGATTATTTTATTTTCATTTCTAGTTCTGTTTGGTCCTCTTCTTTTTTCAGATTGGCTGGGTAAGTCTGCATCATGACATATCTGGGGGATAGGATTATGAGTGTATTTTCCTCTATATAGTTTGTTTCCTTAGCCATGTTTAGGTTTCTTTTTAAACACACACATACACACACATTTGGCCAAATTGAGAAGAATAGCACACATACCGGAAGGTGTACAAAACACAAACGTTCACTCTAATGCGCAGTTATAAAGTTCACAGCCAAGTCATTACCTCTTGGGTCAAGAAATAAAATATTTTACCGTAGATTATTTTATTTTATTTTTTTTTGTTTAGATAGTTTCTTACTATCAGTTTGGTTCTTAAATGCTTTCAGGAATGTAGTTTTAATATTTATCCAGCGTATGTTTTTCCACAGGCCCCCATAACCCAGTCTGCCCTATTAGCAGAAACAAACAGCAGTAATCTCTTTCCCAGAAATTGCCAGAAAACACCCCAGTGTTTCCTTGGCTCTTGC
This sequence comes from Crocuta crocuta, assembly GCF_008692635.1. Lineage (NCBI taxonomy): Eukaryota > Metazoa > Chordata > Mammalia > Carnivora > Hyaenidae > Crocuta > Crocuta crocuta. The sequence continues at coordinate 2,624,580 of NW_027529647.1, forward strand.
TGAGTTAGGGGTCATCCCTGGACAAGTCACGGTAGCAAGGGGACCGCCAAGTGCAGACTGTCTCCTGTCGACACAGGAGCGGTCCTGAGTCCAAGGAGGACGCATCAAGGGCTGAGGGCAGGAGAGGGGTTCAGCCCCCCAGGGAAGAAGTGGGCTGTGCGGATTACCTAAAGGGAAGAACGCTGTCTCTCATGGTTTGGAGGGATCCTCAAACCACTGTCCTTCCTTCTAGGGTGGAGGATTTGCTTAGGGGAATGGCCCGAAGGGCAAAATCTAATTTTTATTTCTTATCCTATTATGTGATCTGAAAATGTCAATGCAAACAATTCTTGTATTCATCGTTCTAAGTCTTTTAAGTTTTAAGGTTTGTTTTGTGTGATTTTCTTTTTTTTAATTTCTAAATTCTAGGGGCGCCTGGGTGGCTTAGTTGGTTAAGCGTCCGACTTTTGCTTAGGTCATGATCTCGTGGTTCGTGGGTTCGAGCCCCACGTCGGGCTCTGTGCTGACAGCCAGCTCAGAGCCTGGAGCCTGTTTCAGAGTCTGTGACTCCCTCTCTCTCTGACCCTCCCCTGCTCACGCTGTCCCTCTCTCTCTCCTAGAAATAAATAAAACATTAAAAAAAAAAATTCTAAATTCTAGAAAAAACACATTCCAAACTGTTAGCAAAGAATTCTTCTGCAAGGTGGCATTTGGTATGCGAACTTAACTTTTCACTCTAAACCTTATAGTATTTCACGTGCAGTTGTGTCAAACTTAACTTTTCACTCTAAACCTTATAGTATTTCACGTGCAGTTGTGGGGAGAGAGAGAGAGAGAGAGAACGCCTGGCATAGAGCCGTGGGGATCGCAGGGCGCACAGAGAGGAGCGCGGGGGCGGAAGCGGTCGGGGTGGAAGCAGCGGGTTTCTGAGCAGCCAGACTCAGCCCCAGAGGCTCCTGCGGGCACAGGGCAGAGGCATCCCTGGCATAGCACGCACGCGCAGGGGGTTGCCTGGAAGGAAAGCCCTGGATCCGGCAACGCAAAGGACCAAGTACAGAGGGCGACAAGGTAAGAAGTGAGTCAGAGGTAATGAAACAGAAATACCCCTCGAGACAGCCAACACAAGGAGGGAGACACTGCCCCAAGGTAGGATCTTAAAAAAAGATGGACAAGAAATTCTTTCTTCTCGGTGGAGGCGACCGAGGGGTCCCAGGCAGTGAGGTAGGCATCCAACCTGGATGCAAAGCCCGAATGTTTAGGGAACCAGAGGGCTGCCCACAGACAGGAGCCCAAGGCTCTAGGGTCATCTCTGTCCCACTGTGCGTCCCAGAGAGCAGCCCGAGACAGAGACAAATCGCACCAGCTCACTTCTCTTCTTCGAACCCCTTGCGCGTTTGGAGGAAAACCCAGGACTCGGGCGAGGCTCCTGCAGACACTCCAGCCTCGCTCGGACCACTCTCCCCACCCCAGACCCTGCTTCCTTCAGCCTTGCCCCCNCCACCTGTCCCCCGAGTCCCAAGGCCTCCGCCATCCCACCCGGCAAGTCTTGTCCTTCACCGTCAGGCTTTACTGCCCTCTCACCTCCAGCCTTCCAAGAGGAGCTTTCTCTGTTGTGTTTTGCTTCTGTATTTGTAGAATCAGAATGGTATTTTAGGGTGCCAGGCAAGCGCAAAGCCCAAAAACAGTGCCCCCCCCCCCACGTGTGTTGCCGCTGAGGGCCTTTAAAAGAATTGTCTCCATTAAGTGGCATTCATAGCTGGGAGAGGTGAGCCCTTTCTTTTCACTTGGTACCTTCTGTATTATTAGAACACCTTTATGAAAGCATCTATTACAATCAAGGTAAGTTTGGAACATGACTCCACATTTTGTGGACTCCGTGTCTTGAAAAACTGTATCTACCTAACTGCATTAATTCATTCAGTAAATATGCTTGAGCAGCCAGTGTGTGCCGGGCATTAAGGAGCCCCAGTGACAGAGGAAAGAGACACAGCCCTCTGCCCTCAGGGAAGTGGAGTCCAGCACAGAACGGCGGGCGGAGCACGGAAAGCCGAAAGTGGCCGTGTGGTGGACCAGGAATCAGAGTGCTCCGACCATAGCCGGCGGTGCTCAGGGAGAGACCAAGGCACAGCCGAGAAATCTAGATAAAGTACGCTGGCAGCTCTGCCCAGTGCCCCTAAAAGATAGAAAGGCACGGCCCACGGGAGGCGAGGGGCAGCCTGGAGGGGGCGGGCAGGGCCAGACCCTGGAGAAGGGCCTGCTTGACTCCTGGTGTGGTGTGTGTGGTGTGTGGTGGAAGCCACCGGAGGGGCAGAGGCACCAGGCTGGCCAGACCTTTCTGACCTTCAGGAGACCTTCCTGGCTCCACGCAGAGACCGGCTTAGAAGAGATTAAAACGAGAAGAGAGACCAGGTAGATGGCTAGTTCAGAATCTCCCAAGTTGCCAGACTGTGGTTTCAGCGATGAGAAGACCTTGTGGATGGCTTTCCCCCAGCTGTCATGTCGGCAGACTCTTTAGGACTTGCAGACCCCAGGTTTGGAATCACATTATAGGTACCCTCAGGAAAAAGCCTCAGACTCTATAAAAATGCCCGCCCTCCCTGTCCTTACCCCATCTTTGTGTCTCACCTTCAAACTCAACGTCAAAGGATTTCCCTACCGCTTCAGTGATAGCCTTCAACGTTGCGCTTTTGGAAGAGACATAAACCAGTTGGTATCTGGTGTGAATGGGAAAATAGAAGAAGTCTGGCAGTATGCTGATGTCGATGGCCAGGTAGGTGACAGGAGGCATTTGCTTGGGGAGACTGTTAAGACGCAGATACATGATGATAGTGGAGAAGAGTAGCGGCATCAGGATTTCAAGCACTGTTACCAGAGTCTTCCGCTTCTAAAACGGAAAGGAAAGCGCCATGTTAATCCACAGCGGAACGCAAGTTGTTAAGTCACCACATGGCCAAGTTTCTTCCATTAAGAAGCCCTTTCGTTCTCTCCCGCCCCCCAGCCTCCCTGCACAGCCCATGAAAAAGAAAAGAAATAGAGAATGAACCAAACGGCTTCTCCTTCCAGACTTTTCCATGCCATCAGCGGCAGGAAGCCAGGAACGGTGATGCCACCTTCAGGGATGATGGTTTGCAGAATCCCAGTGGGAACCTGGCTTATGTGCAGGAAGGGGCCCCGCTTCAAGTACGGTTGTTGATTTTTTTCTTTCAACAGTTATTAGGTGCCAGCGTAACATCACATTCAGTATCCGCCCCCTCCCCAGACATGCCCACGGCTTCACAGCCCGCCTTACCCACCTTCAAGATGAAATTCTTCCAGAGAAGAAGTTTTAAATTCCTGACCATTGTCACTTTTCCACCTGAAGAGGAGGGATCAGCACCAGCTGGGAAATAAATGGGACAAATGTCAGGCATCACACACATGTGCCCTCCTGTCCTTGAGGTGCTGTCTCCTCTCGGGCTTTTCGGAGCATCGTTCCTTCTTTTTTGCTGACTCCCCCTCATCTGCCCACCTCTAAACATCCTGGCGCCGCTGCTCAGCTGACACTCCCCCACGGGCAACCTCGCTTGCTCTTTGGGGTTGAAAGGCATGGGCGCGCTGATGACTTCCACATTCCCAGCTACAGTCTGCGCCTGCCGGGTCTGCAGGCGCTGGCATCCGCTGCTCGGGTGGTGGCAAGGCTGGTCCTGCCCCAGCCCCTCCCCTCCGAGCGGGAGCCCGGCTTCACAAGGACGAGGATGCGCAAAGCCCTCCCAGTCTCCTGTCATCTCCCGCTTCCCCCTTCTCCGCCGCAGGCCTGGCTGTGACCCAGAAGGGATAGAAGTAGCTTCTGCTCACAGTCCACGCACCTGCTATTCCTCCGCCCAGGGCACGCCTCCTTTACGCGTCATTAGACTACTGAACGTGCCATTTATTTACTTGCTTAGTTGATCTGATTTCCCTTTAGAATTCATGCTCCGTGAAGACAGGGATTTTTTTTTTTTTGCCTCTGTTTTGCTGTTTCACTACGGAGCCCCCAGACTCCAGAGCAGGGCCAGCGCATGCCCTCCACTCTGTACATATGGGCCCGCGAGTAAAGGTGTCAGAGGACACGCGGCTTATGTGGGGACATGGCTGCGGCAGAGATGCTTGTGGGGAGAGGACACTGCGGTGGCAGCAGGGGCCTTCTGCTCTCTGCTTCTCGCTGTATCCCATGCTTTTAGCTGCTGCCTGCTCACGATCCTCATTTCCAGAAAAATGTTTTCCAGCAGTGAAAGACGGAGGCATTTTCGTCAGGTGACAGCCTCTCATGACATTGCTGGAGGAAACAGCGCAGGGAGCTCACTAAACATCACTGAAGATGAGCTTTCAAGTGGCTAATTGTGTGATTGAATTTCACCTCAAGAGNGCCCGTCCGTCCCGGCCAGCGGCCCCAGCCACCGGCATGTGTCTCCTGCTCCCGGCTCTGCCACCTCCTGGGGTTGGCTGCACTCGTCTCTAGGTCTTGTTATGGCCTGAATTGTGCTCCCCCCCAACCCAGCTGCTATGTCTAAGTCCCAATCCCCAGGACCTCAGACTGTGACCGTGTTTAGACAAAGGTAAAACGAGGCCGTCAAGGCGGCCAGTGTCGGCACAGCTGGAGGAGAAGTGGGCACACAGAGGCGGGAGGGGCGCGGGCACAGAGGAGGGGCGGGGGGCTCCAGCTGCAAGCCCAGGAGAGGGATGGAAGCGGCAGGAGAGAGCAACCTTGCGGCCGCCTGGGCCCCGGACATCCAGCCTCCGGATGCGGACAAATACGTGTCTGTTGTGTCCGGCCGCCGGCGTGTGCTGTTCGGTTAGCGCAGCTGGGCTGGACGAGTGCAGCTCTGCGCCATGAAGCCGCTTGCAGCTGGAGCACATGCCTCTGATGGCACGAGGCGAAGCCACAGCACACAAACGCTTTTAAAGCATCTTGTCACACATCCTTGGGAACCACCCTGCTGGCCAGAGCGCATCACACAGCCGAACCCGAGATAAATGCAACAGGGAAGGAAACTGTCTGCTTTAATGGGGGCTGGGGGCACTGCCGACTCACAAGGTGAAGGGCATGGGTGTGAAGTTTAATATACGGGGAGAAAGAAGCCTGGGGAACAACAGCCACCCACCAAAACACCCAACTTTTAGTGCTTCAGAGCTGCTGTCGGGATTTGCCAGCCTTAACAACCAGGCCATGTAGGTACTGGCCCACCACAGATTCAAAGAGAAAACACCCAGAGACCGTGAGAATGCGTGGTTTTCTCCGACCACAGTTACAGTTCAGTGGAATGGGACAGGAAAATAACCAGAGTAGATGGAAGTTTTCACACTGAGCATCTTTTCAAATTTATGATAATACAGGTAGACTGTTCCTTTTATCTATTTTTTTATTTTAAAAAATTTTTACCGTTTGTTTATTTTGAGGGGGAGGCACAGTCAGAGTGGGGGAGAGGCAGAGAGAGAGAAGCAGGAATCCCAAGCAGGCTCCATGCTGTCAGCACAGAGCCCGATGTGGGGCTTGAACTGACAAAAACTGAGATCATGCCCTGCGCCAAGATCAAGAGTCAGACGCTTAACTGACTGAGCCACCCAGGTGCCCCTAGACTGTTCCTTTAAAAAAAATTTTTTTTTTAATGTTTTATTTATTTCTGAGAGGAGACAGCATGAGCAGGGGAGGGTCAGAGAGAGAGGGAGACACAGAATCTGAAACAGGCTCCAAGCTCTGAGCTGGCTGTCAGCACAGAGCCAGACGTGGGACTCGAGCCCATGATCGTGAGATCATGACCTGAGCCGAAGTCGGATGCTTAACCGACTGAGCCACCCAAGCGCCCCTAGACTGTTCCTTTTAAAAGCAAGTTTACTTCGGTGCTTGTGATGTACAACAACTAGCAACTACCCATTGAAGGCACTGTGTGTGGGCACAACGCGGTCATCAGAAGATCAGCATGTGACTCTTGGCCTCAGGGTCGTGAGTTCAAACCCCATGTTGGATGTACAAATTACTTAATAAAAAATAAATGAAAAGATTAGTCAGTAATCTTTTAGAGCTCATCTTTAGAGCTCATCTTGTTGGAATTTAGTAGCTTCAAATAAACCTAGTAGGGGAAATAATATGTAGAAAAGAAAACATTACAGTACAAGGTAGAATCGAAAATCAAAAAGCAGTACACTTGAGGGCAACCAAATTGACTGGTGAAACAGAACAAAAGCCCACAGATATACGGTCACTTGATCTTCCAGCAAAGCTGACACTGCAGGACAGGCACGCACGGTCTTCCCGACAGATGGCTCAGGGCTGACCAGCTGTCTATGTGTCTATTGACTTCTGTCTCCCATCACACACAAGGCACCAACTTCAGATGAAATACAGATCTAACTGAAGGGTAAAGCAATGAAGCTTTTAGGGAAAAAATAGGAAAACATATTTGTGACCGTGTAGTAGGCAGAGATTTCTTAGACACGACTCTAAACCCCTAAACGTAACTGGGGTAAATTGAACTCTGTCAAAATTACAGATTTCAGTTCCAGAAAAGAGCCATTTGGAGAGTAAGTGCAATCCAGAATGAGCAAAGGTATCTACAAGTCACTAAGAAAAAGACAGGCTTCCCAATAGAAAAATAGGCTAGAGACTTGAGCAGTCTCCAAAAGAAAATGCTGAAATGGCTGACAAACATAAAAAACGGTCAACCTATCTGGTCATCAGGAAATGCATTTTAAAGCCACAGCGGCCACAGGGAGCCAGAGATTTCTGCATAGGATGGCCACTGGAGGACACTCTGGAAACCACCTTTGCAGAGAAAAGGAGGCAGGGAGGCCAAAGGGGTCCCAACCCAGCCATTTCCGCAGGCACAACATGACCCAGACTGTGAACCCTCCCCCGCAAGCTTAGTTGTGAGTGCGGCTTGCAAACAGGTCCCAGAAAAGCAAGACAATCCATTTATCCCATATTTGGGAAAACAAATGACCAGGATAGAAAAAGAAAAAATGGGCTGAAGATAACCAACACAGCCACTATTCAGAATGTCTCAAAGTGTCACTACTAGCCCTTTGAGCCAACATCCACCTCCACCCCCTCACCCCCATCTAGGAATCCATTCTGCAGGTGCACTTGTGCAAGTATGAGCTGACAGCATACAAGGTTATTCACTGCAGCGTTGCTTATAATAGCGAAGAATTGTAAACAGCCTGGTACCCACCACAGGGGGTTAGTTATGTAAACTATTACATATCCGAACAACGAAGTGATACGCAATCACGGAAAAAAATAAGAGCTCTGTGTACTGGCTGTCTTCTGGGATCTGCAAGATAAATGTGAGAAAATAAATTCTGCTGTTTAGACCACCCAATCTATGGTATTTGTAATACATCGTGAGCTGAAGTAGAGAATAGCGTGCCCATCCGCACGGGCTGTGTATCAGGGGGAGTGTGAGTAATCTCTGTACATTCTCAGCTTTGCTGGGAGCCTAGAACTGCTCTAAAAATAAAATCGATTTTTAAGAAACTGTTTTGACAAAACTATCAACAAGAAACTTCATAACCCTTCATTATTCAATCAGAAATTTCAAGTGTGCCTGGGTGGCTCAGTGAGTTAAGCCTCCAGCTCTTTATTTCAGTTCACGTCATGATCTCATGGTTTGTGGGTTTGAACCCCACATTGGGCTGTGCATTGACAACGCAGAGGCTGCTTGGGATTCTCTGTCTCCCTGTCTTTCTCTGCCCTTCCCCTGCTTGTGTTCTCTCCCTCTCTCAAAAATAAATAAATAATAAAGAAGAAAATTTATTTTTTTTTATTTTTATTTTTTTTAAATGTTTTATTTATTTCNAAAGAAAATTTAAAGGCCACAAAAAATAATCCGTTAGGGATATGTGTGATTTTTTTTTTTTTTTTTTACACAGACCAAGGCTGATTAACCTGCCTCACAGAACAAGGTCTGTGCAATTACAAGGCTGGGTGAGCTTCTTATAGGTCAGTAGCATCTTTGTCACCCATTGTTAGAGGTGTCAGGGGCATGTGTGATGCTTTAGCTTAATGGCTGGGCTGTTGATGACAGGGAGGAAGGGCAGTACCCCTTTCCTGAATATTAGGAAAACAGAAATCACCAAATCAGTCCAGTACAGGAAAGCTAGATGTAATCATATACTTGGCTTATGTACTGATGCATTCAAAGGTATTTTTTTTTTTAAATATTTTATTTATTTCTAGGANTTTAAATGCCGCAGCTGAGACTCTGGCAGAAAAGGATCATTGGTAGAGAGCACGAGACCATCTGTAGTCTGCAACAGCCTTTTCCACTGAAAAGATTGTTTCTGTAATGTGTTTCCTGAACTCTGAATTTCTCAGAGGGGCGCCTGGGTGGCTCAGTCGGTTAAGCATCTAGCTCCGGCTCAGGTCATGATCTCATAGTTTGTGGGTTCGAGCCCTGCATCAGGCTCTGTGCTGACAGCTTGGAGCCTGGAGCCTGCTTTGGATTCTGTGTCTCCCCGTTTCTGCCCTTCCCCCACTCGTGTTCTGTCTCAAAAATGAATAAACATTAAAAACAATAAAAAATTAAAAATTTTTTAAATTTACATTTCTCAAAAACAGATGCTGTTTTATAGCAGAAAATTTGGATTAGAAAAGAATAAAGAAGCACTCATATGTAAGCAAATAAACCCCGCAAACTAAATAGTCCACTAGCACACTGAATCAACACGAGATGCATTAATCAAGAATAAAAAAGGAAAGTGGTGCCTCGCTGACTCGGTAGAGCGTGCGACTCTTGATCTTAGAGTCATGGGTTTGAGCCCCACATTGGGTGTAGAGCTCACTAAAATGATAAAGACTAAATAAATAAACAAAAGAATAAAAAAGGAAATATAATCACAAAAAATTAGCCACTTTGAATAAATAACTCTCTGCTAATCAATTGTCCACCTGCCTGGGATGGGTTGAGTACCTAAGAAAATAGAAATCTCCAAGTCAATCCAATACAGGAAGAGAATTTTTTGAAAGCTAAATATATCTGCAGATAAACTGCAAAGAAACTGAGAAAGTTGTCAAAGAGCCTGCAAAGCAGTACAAGTGCCAGTAACCCAATGGGTGGGCTGTTTTCAACAGCAAGGAACAGATTGTTCTGATGCTGCTTGAACTGATCCATAAATGTAAAGACAGAAACCTTCCAGTATTTAAAAGCCAGACTAGCATCAAAGCAATACCAAACTCTGAGAAAGATGGCATTGAAAACCAGCCAATCAACCAACCAAGCAAACAAAAAACAAAAACCAAAACAAACTACAACTCATTCTCACTGAAGAAAAGAAGACCTAAAAGCTCTTGGTAACATATAGAACCTAGAAGTGCATGAAAGGAATAATATCCCATGAGTAAATGGAAAGTTCATTGCAGAAATATAAGAATGATTCACTGTGTTCACTATCATGAGATCTGTTGGCATAATTCACCATATTTTTTTTTATTGTTCGAAGGTTTAAACTCATTATTGTGTCAATGAATTCCAAAAAGGCATTTGATAAAATTCATGTATCCCTGGATCTTTTTTTTTTTAACCTCAGAAAAAGACTTGTCTGTAACATACGAAGACTATATATCTCTCAAATCAAAGGCAAAGAAAGTTTCTGGTGGCTGCTAGAAGAATCACAATTAAGCAGAACCAAGACTACAGTGCCAGCTACAACATTATTTTCTAACGCCATTCTGGAAATGCTAACAGAGAGCCATTGGGTCCAATCTGGAGAGCTGTTCCCCATATAAGGGCACCTGGCCGAGGGGACAAGAACAGGGCCAAGGCCCAGTCTGCTCCAATCACCCTGTGAACCTCACTCACACAAGGCTGGGTCAACCGGCAGAAAGGATGACCTTTGCTAATTGGTCCACTCAGAGAGCTTCCTTTATCTAATTGTTATGCATAGTTGGGATGACTTTAACTAACTGGAGGTATCTTTATCTAATTTGGTGGGTGTCACCTTTTGTCAGTTCTTCAGCAGGCAAAGCATGCTGTATGACTTCTTGGTGGCCCTGTGCTACTGTGGTCAGATGATAGAATGAATCGAGAGGCATAAACATAGCTAAAGAGGAGACTAATCTATGATTATTTGGACATCATAAAATTGTATACACAGGGAACCCAAAAGAGCAACTAAAAAACCACAAGAAACAGTGAAAAGAAGGTTAAAGTGGCCAGTTACAAAATTAGTATTAAAAAAACAAAAACAATAGCTTTTTTATAAACAAACCAGGTAGAAAAATATCTTTGAGGAAAAGATCATTTTTGCGATAGCAACACCAGAAGAAAACATGTAGGAAGAAATGTAATGAGAAATATGCCCATATGACCTATATGAAGAACACCCTTACAGAGAAAAATGTAAAACCCTTAACAGGAGACATAAGATTAAGCTCAAGCAAATGGAGAGACAAATCTTGTCTTTGCATAGGAAGAGTCAGTATGGACATATTAATTCTCCTAAATAATTCTACAAATTTTACATAGTGCCAATAAAGATTTCAACAAGATTTTTAAAAAACCCATTCAGAAGCCCATATGAATCACAAAGTTGTGAAATTAAGCAAGAAAATTCTTAAAGGGACAGATAATGACCAGGAAGTATCTAAAAATTTTAATTTATTGTTTTATAACTTCATTAATTAAAAAATACCAGACTAGGATAGTATCGGCTCAATAAAAAAAAGAAGAATCTACATATATCCACCAAAGTATACATGGGAATTTAGTATGTGATAAAGAAAACATTTCAAATTAACTGAAGAAATATCAATAACAGCATTCATGCCTATTTGTTTCACAACCTAGGTGAAAGCAATTCCTTGAAAGACATAACCTACCAAAACTCATTCAAGAAGAAACAGGTAAACTGAATAGTTCTATATCTACTGAAGAAATTATATTCGTGGTTAAAAGCATTCCAAGAAAGAAAACCCAGAATCAGATGGTTTTATTGGCAAATTCTAACAAACATTTAAGGAAGAAACAGTATTCATTTTATACAGTCTCTTCCAGGACTTAGAAAACAGGACAGTACTTCCCAACTCATTTTATGAAGTCAGCATTACCTTGATACCAAATCCAGACAAAAATATTACAAGGGAGACCTATAACTAAAAAATAGTAAGGCAAGAAGAAAAGTCTTTACTCTCAGATGTCATGATATTCCCAAGAAACCTACAAAAATTTTTTTTACAACTAATAACTAAGTTTAGTAAGGTCCTAGGGGACCAGATCAATATACTAAAATCTATTGTAAAGAACACATGGAAACCCAAATTTTTTTCAAGGGTACTATGTGTGATAAAGACAATACTGATAAAATGAAATACTAGAAATAAATCAAGCAAAATATGTGCAGAATCTAGACGAAAGAACACTAATGAAAGGATTTTTAAAATGAAATAAATAGAAAGGCATACCACATTCATGGACTGGAGAAGTCGGTGTTGTTAAAACATCACTTCTACACAAACTGATTTTTAGATTCAGTGCTATCTGAATCAAAATCCCTTCACTATAAATAAGTCAGGCAGAGAAGGACAAATATCATATGTTTGCACGTATAGGAGGATTAGGAGGAACTTGACGGAGGAACAAGGGGGAGAAGAAGGGCGGAAATGGTGGGGGAAAGGGAGAGAGGCAAACCATGAGAGACTCTTGAATGCTGACAAAAACTGAGGACTGATGGATGTGGGGGGGAGGGGGGGATGGGCATGGAGGAGGACACTTGTGGGGATGAGCACTGAGTGTTATGTGGAAACTAATTTGACAATAAACTATTTGTAAAAAAAAAAATCCCTTCACTATAGTTTACAGGCATCAACAAGCTGACTTTAAAATTTATATTACATGAAAAAAATAATATGAAATGGCAAAGGGAATAAAATAGCCGAAATATTTTTGAAAGAAGTACAAAATTGGACACATACTACCTCATTAAAGCTACACTAATCATGACAATACAGTATTAGCTGAAGCGTAGGCAAGCCTACTATGGCCCGTGGGCCAAATCCAGCCCACTATAGCCCTGCCTACAAAGTAAGATTGGTTTAAAAGGAGTCACTTTTAATAGTTGGAAGACCTGCCCTCAACCACTATTACTGAACAATGAATAGCTTTGAAGTTTCCTTTTACAGTGCTCATGTGTGAGGCTTATACTGTGGTAGAGTCATTTGATGACAGCCAACATTGAATCCCAAGTTGAATCGCAAGCCATTATAAGCCCTTTCCATGCTATCAAAAGATAAAACAGTAAATGAAATCTCCATTCCCACACAAATTTACAGCAGATATATCTTCCAAACTCAGACTACAGTTCCAGCAGCATTTTTCCAGACCGTGTAAGTACAAAGGGAATTTTCATATTTCAAAATCCATTTAACTGTGCATTTGAGGAGTTTCTACCTCACTTTCAATTGGTGGCATTAATCTATAATGTAAGGACATATTAAAAGGCAACTATCAAGAGAGGAATCTAACAGAATTCTATCAATGCCTTTCAAGCCATGAATACACTCCATTGAAGTTATATTCATGGTGAAACACACAAAATCGTACTACAAGTCAGCTTTAACAGATGAACATTTACAATAAATTTTGATGGTAGGGAATGCTATCTTTGAACCCCAGCAAAGCCATATGTTATCCCACAAAAAAAGAACTCCAATTTTCTCGTTAGTAGATACATATTGCAAAAAGTATACATATTCAATTATTATATCAAATGTGACTCATAAAATTTTTGTGGACACTTGTGTCTTATATAACAAGTTTCTGTATGATATCCTGAATTTTGCCTTTTGGCATGCAGAGCCTAAAAATTTTGCTATCTGGTGCTTTACAGAAAAATTACACCAAACCCTGGACTAAACGGTCAAAGATACACAGATCAGTGGAACGGGTCAAAATGGAACAAGTGAAAAATAGACCTTCACGCATGTGGTCAATTTTCCATAAAAGCACAGTTCAGTAGAAAAAGGAAGTGTGTTTTTCACACAGATGGTGGTGGAACAGCTGGAATCCACGTATGGGGGGAAAAACCTCCACTTGAGTCGATACCTCAATCCATTATACAAAATAGAGCATTGAGGGGCATGCACCTGGGTGGCTCAGTGAGGCATCTGACTCTTGATTTCAGCTCGGGTCTTGATCTCAGGGTCGTGAGTTCAAGCCCCGCCTTGGTCTCCATGCTGGGTGTGGACCCTACTTTAAAAAAAAAATAGGGCATTGACCTAATTGCAAAGCCTAAAACTCACACTTCTAACAGACACACACACACACACACACACACACACACACACACACACACACCAGAATGTCTTCCATGACCTCAGATTACACAAAGATTCCTGAGCTATGACACCAAAAGCATAAAAGAAAAATTGACCACTTGGACTTCATCAAAATTAAAACATCTTTCTCTGCAAGAGATTAACAGGGTGAAGAAACAAGGCACAGATTGGGAGAAAACATTTGTAAGTTGCTTATCTGACAAAGGAGCTATATCCAGAATATATAAAACTCTCAAAACTCAACAGTAAGAAAACTAACAACCCAATTTTTATTTCTTTAAAAAAAAATGTTTTGGGTACAATGATTTTTTTTTTAAAAAATTAATGTTTTATTTATTTCTGAGAGAGAGAGACAGCGTGAGCAGGGGAGGGTCAGAGAGGGAGATACAGAATCTGAAACAGGCTCCAGGCTCTGAGCTAGCTGTTAGCACAGAGCCTGACGTGGGGCTCGAACCCACGAACCGTGAGATCATGACCTGAGCCGAAGTCAGATGCTCAACCGACTGAGCCGCCACCCAGGTGCCCCAACAACCCAATTTTTAAGAGATGTTGCACCAAAAAGGATGTGTGTATATATATACACACACATGTATATATACACATATACATATGCATATATACGTATATCCATGAAAAGCTGCTCGGCATTATCAGCCATTAGGAAAAGCAGATTCAAACTGCAATAAAATACTACCACATAGCTACTAGAATGACCAAAAAAACATTTTAAGAGATGGCAAAGTTACGGAGCGACTGGACCTCTTATATACCACCAGGGCTGATGGAGAATGGCACGGCGATGTGGGGAAATATTTTCGCAGTTTCTTATAGTTTCTTTTAAATCTAAATGCACACTTCCATACAACTCAGCAATCCTATTCCTAGGTTTTTACCTATAAGTGAAATTAATTTTTATTTTCCAACACAAGAAACCTTTTTACACAAGAACCTGTATACAAATTATTAATACAAGGCTTTACTCAGAATCTCCCCTAAACTAGGAACTGGTCCCTTGCTAAGTGCCAAACACTCTTTGAAATATTCTGTGTGTCTTTATGCTGTGATTGCTCACAGCAGTCCTAGGAAGTGAGTACTATGTGATCCCCACTTTACACAAGGGAGCCAAGGGACAGAGAGGTGACGTGAGGCATTAAAAGCTGGGATTCGATTTGGGGCTGCGTGACCAGAGTCCATAACCATATTTTATCCTCTACAATATTAATTCCTCTCCATCGCAAATTAAGGAGTATGTATACAGCCCTTGGTCTAGAATGAATCCTCCAATTATAACATTGTTCCTATGGAAACAATCAGAGAAATCCTATTCTAAAAATGCTGCATTGAATACCACCAACTTGGGAAAGTACATATATAAGATATACAGATACAGTTAGACAGGAGATAGTATTTGTGCCCCTGCAAAAGAAATAGGAGCCGATGTAATCGGTTTCCTTTTTAAAATGCAGATAGTGTGTGTAAGTATATATATGTGCCAGCCAACTTTTGCAATGATAAGGTTTACTGCCTTTTGTAAAGCCATAGTTTTGTTTATGAGTGCCACCATGGGCTTTAATTTTTGCCACCCATCTTTTTTTTTTAATGTTTATTTTTAAGAGAGGGAGAGAGACAGAGTGTGAGCAGGGGAAGGGCAGAGAAGGATGGAGACACAGAATCTGAAGCAGGCTCCAGGCTCTGAGCTGTCAGCACAGAGCCTGATGTAGGGCTTGAACTCACGAACTGCGAGATCATGACCTGAACCCAAGCCTGACGCCTAACCGACTGAGCCACTGAGGCGCCCCATTTTGCCATCCATCTTGAGAAATGTCTGAGCCACGGGAATCCCATGGAGCATCCCATGCAATTCCTCAGTGTGATCTCACGCTTTATGAATGTAATTTACATACTAGAGATTGTTAAAGAGCTCAGGAACCTGAACGCCTGGCTTCCAGTCTCACCTCTACTGTGTGACTTTGAGCAGATTAGGACCCTTAACTAAGCCCCCAGTTGGAAGGACACCAGATAGAGCATCCAGGTTTAATGGGCCTTGAGCAGAGAAGGGATTGTTGAGAAATATTAGAAGGGCCCAGCCCTCTGCGCACAGTTGTTTGTGAGCAGGTGTCTGGAACCTGGAATCTTCCCACAGAATATCTTCCTTTGCCACTGACCTTCACACCCTCTCAGTTCATGAATATGATGACTAATAATAATTACCATGGAAGCACCCTAACAGGATTAAGAACAAAGGTATAAATCAGTACTCTGCACGTGTCTGTCTCGGTCTTCATGGTCTCTCTTCCTGTGCTCTCACCTTCACCTTCCATCTGAGGGAAGTCTGAGTGAGCCAGCTCTGTTCCTGGATTTGGTTATGCAGGACCCTTTCAGGTTTAGAAAGGGCCGGGGAAAACACTGCAAGGTGTAACCAGTATAACTTAGAAATGGCAAGGATCGGTTCTTGAAAGAAAGATTGAGTGAGGAAGAGGCTAGTCAGCCAGGCCCATAGAGTCTCCGGGCAGACACTTGGCTTGGGAAGGAGGGGGTTCAGTCTGTGAGGAACGATGGGGAGAGAGGGTCTTTAAGAGGCTTGCAACACATTAATAATCCTACACACACACACACACATACATACACACCTATCTTATAATTGCATTCAGTTGATTTTTTGGTTTGGTTAGGTTTGGTTTTGGGTAGTTTTTGGGTTGGTTGGTTGGTTGGTTGGTTGGGTTATTTATTTGGTATTTGTTGGTTTTGTTTTGGGCTTTTTGTATGCTCCTTATAGAGGCCAGGCTGTGTAAATCTCTAGCTATAGCCACAAGGCACTATCATTTCTTTTGCATTTGTGCGTCAGGCATTGTGATAAGCATTTATGCATTTTCTCATTTGACCCTAAGACAAAATACTTTAGAGTTTGGTATTACTAGAATTATCGTTTTGATTTTAGGGATAGGAGCTGGAGGGTCAGAAAAGTCAAATGACACTCCCGCACTAGGTAAAGGGCCAGGTCCAGACGTGAACCAGGTCTTTTGACTCTTTCATCCAACAAATATTTACCAAGTGCCCCCTCTGGGCCAGGCATCCCCGGGACCCTGAGATGTAGCTGTGAAGTGGACAAAGCCCCTTTCCTCGGGGAGCCCACGTTGTGGCGAGGGAGACAGAGGGAAGGAAAGGCAACAGAGTGGTAAGTAAACAGCACCACGTCAGATGGTAAAAGACAAGGAGCCCCTCAATCACTAATCCATGGGGGTCTTTGGGTGGCTGGGGCAGAAGCTCCCGACTGCGGTCATTACTTTACGGTTCTGTCGGCAGCGTCCGGATCGCGGAGGTGCCCTCGGAGCGGCCGGAGCCGGGCTGGCCGCAGGCGGCGCCCCACGTGCGCCCCGGGGCCGCTG
>NW_027529647.1:2641406-2642262 GCF_008692635.1 Crocuta crocuta
CCCGCGCCTCCCCTGCCCACGAGACTCCGGCCCGGGCCCCTCGCCCAGTCCCGCTCCGCCCCTGCCACGCGACCTCGCCGTCCCCCAGGGGATCCCTGGGCAGCCTCGGGGCCGTCCTGCCCCAGGGGACACCTGCCTGGCCTCAGGACCTCTGCGGTGACTCTGCCCTGCCTCAGGACACTCCCATCCGTAGTTGACCTTACCCCCACCTCAGGACCCTCTCAGCCCCAGGTGCCCCCAGGCTGACCTGTATCCCTCCTGAGGGACCCTCCCGTCGGAGGTGACCCGGACCCTGTCAAAGACTCAAAACAGCCAAAGTAAAACCAATGACTCCCTGACGTGGCGACCAGTCAGACTTTACTGCGCACACCCCAGAATGAGCGTGCAGACCGGGAAGGGGGCTGCGGGGCGCCGGCGGCGGGACAGCGGCGACTGTTCCCCACAGCAATTGGTTACAACTGCACTCTTCAGGGGCCCCCTATCAACCCCGGCATCGCTCACGTTTGGCTCATCATTTTCAGAGGCCCGAGCAAGAAATGATCCAGGTCAAGTTCGCCCTGCCAAAAACCGCCACGGTAAGCTCTGCCCCCGGAACTAAACTGGCTCTGTCGGTTCAGGGACCCTACAAGGCAGGTCTCCGTTTGTTTCAGATTTTAACAACTGTAACCCACGACCTTCCTGCTGAGGGGACCCCGACCTGGACTCACCACCCCCAGGCCTTCCGGTCCAGCTCCACTCTGCCCCACGACGCCTGGACACAGCGCAGGATGCTGGGCCTTCCAACCCACCCTGAGGCCGTTTTCTAGAAGGTTCCTCGCGCTCTCTCCAGCGCCCCCAGGGCCTCCCCGCCCGCCAG
>NW_027529647.1:2642432-2661107 GCF_008692635.1 Crocuta crocuta
CTCTGTGCCGAGCCGGGAGGGGGGGGACAGGCGGCACCCGCTGGCCTTGGTCCTGAGGCACTCGAAGCATCCGCCCGGCCAGAGCCTTGCAGCCCCCAGGCCGGGAACCCCGCGCAGGGCCGCCGGGATGCTGCTGGCTCATCCCTCGTGCAGGGAGATTCCCAGCGTGTGGGGGAGTTCTTCCCCACCCTGGAGGCCGCCTCATTCCCGGGAGCCGAGCCGGAATGGGGGGCCTGGGGTACACTGCTCATGGTGGGAATTGTGTGATGGACAGAAAGGCAGGGACGCCGGGCCTAGGTGGAGAGGCCTGCACAGTTCGCAGGAATCTCTGGAGTCGGGCACGAATTTGCGTTTGCACCTGTGTTGGCCTTCCCACAGTGCGCTGTAGCTTCCTGAGGGCGCTGTTGTCTCCTGCGCCAGGGTTTGGGACAGATGTGTATTTGGTGCACGAGTGAGTGCCCCTGCTCACTTTCTGGACGTGGCCCAGCGCCATTCAGGGTTATTTCTGTCTCTTGGCCCCTTTGCCTCCTGAACTTGGAGCCCACTTACTGCCAGCACTGGATCTTGTCAGAGCTTGCATTCCCAGCACATAGCCAGAGTCGGGCACATGACAGGCACTGAGGAAACGCTTGTTGAATGGGTGGCTGAAACCCCGAGACAGAGCCGGACCTGGCAAGGTGCAAGTGAAAGTCAGGCTGGTGGTTTTCTGCCGAACACCTGTGTCATTTGATTGAGAACATTTTGGGGCTGCCTTTTGTGAACTCGAAAAGATCAAGGTTGTTTTCCTTTAGAAAGTTTGCATCAAGGGAAAATAAGAAAAAAAGGGGGGGAACAGGTAAAAATGGATGCCCTGGGAATCCCCTCACCCCCTTTTCAACTCTTTGCTGATTGTTTTTCCCATTGCACACTTGGTCATCCTCTGTGACAAATAGGATGACATCGTTCCCTCTCTGAGGCGATCTCCCATCATCCTGATGAGACAGCCATTTGGAACAAGACAGATCAGTTCAGGTTGTTTTTTAAAAGACACCAGCCTTACACAGTGCGTGTGCCAGTCTCCTGGGAACCCGTTTTCACTTGGTCTCAAGTGGGAAGGCCCTGGTGACTGTTTCTTCTCCAGCCTTGCTCTCCAAGACGACAGTGGACTCATCTGCTCTCCAGTCAGCGAAGGGGAAAGCATTCTAGAAGTCTGGAGAGAACGGATGTGATCCGTGCTCTTGGGGCCCTGAGGATGGAGCTAAAGAAAATGATTTATTCACCAGTAGCTGTGACATAAGACAGGTTGAGATAAGTAGCAAGCAAGACATCCCAGAGCTGCTGCTGGCATCCAGAGGCGGCGGGGTGGCTTCCAACAAAAGCTCAACCCTGACTGCGGCAGAATCACCTGAGCGGGGGGCGCCCGGGCAGATCAGTCGTTAAGCATCTGACTCTTGATTTCAGCTCAGGTCACGGTCGCACAGTTCGTGAGATTGAACCCCAAGAAGGGCTCTGCGATGACAGCGTGGTGTGTGCTTAGGATTCTCTCTCTCCCTCTCTCCCTGCCCCTCCCCCACTCACTCATGCTTGGGTACGCTCGCTCACTCTCCCTCCCTTCCTCTCTCTCTCAAAATAAATAAACTTAAAAAAGAATCACCCAGGAATGACTCCTGTGCCCACACCAGAGCCCAGAATCTTCCAGGGTGGGCCTCTGACGTCAGTCTCTGTCCTGAAGCACCCCCTGGAAGATTCTGTCGTGCAGCCAGGATGGCGTCCCTGAGCCAGTGTTGTCCGTGGCTGCTTGGACTGGACTGAGAAATGGTATTCCAAGAAGACAAGACCCCAAAAGTCCCAGAGCTCCATGGGAAAATGTAGGGTGTGTCCCACAGTCCCTGTCCCGGGAGACTTGGGCAGCACTGGTGCCCCAGATGGCTCAGAGATTCGGAGTCAACAGGCAGGAGCTGAGTAATGAGCTTGCTGCAGAAGAGCCGTGGTTACCTGTCTCCAGGGGGGCCCTCAAGCACCTCATCAGCTCCTCTCCTACATGTAGAGGGGCAGAACAGGACAGAGATGTGACCCAGCAGGGGCGAGGAAGGCAGGAGCTAGCACAGGCTTCGTGGAACCCTCTCCTGGCCCACACCTCTGACTTAGAAATATACCCCCCCCAACCTCTGCCCGGTGACCAGCTTCACTGTGACTCAGAGCTCTGTGACCCTAAGGAGATGGCTGCCCCAGCCCTGGACAGGTGGGTGGTGCTGGTGAGTGTGAGGCCAGCACACCACCTGGTGGTCCGATGCAAGTGACCACAGCCTTGAACCCAGCCTCTGGCGGTCCTGGAACAATGACCAAGCCTTATGAGTTTGTTCCCACCTTATCCACGTAGGAGCCACTCGGGTAAACACGTTGTCCACCAGCTTTTTCTTGTTGGTACTATGTGTAAAAGAATTTGAGCTTGCACCGCATGCATTTTACTTATTTATTTGTTAAGTGTAGCCGTGTACTACTGCCCTGGATAGCACAGTCATAGATACATACAGAAATACAGACCTTCTAAGGGGATGAGAGCAAAGTGAACACGATTAAATTTGTTCCACATATTGATGTTACCAGATCAACCATAAAAACATGTGCTGTTTTTATTTTTTTTTAAATAATCTCTGTGCCCAGTGTGGGGCTCAAACTCATGACACCTAGGTCAGGAGTCGCGTGCTCTACTGACAAACTCAGCCTGGCACCACCTCTATATGCTGTTTTTAAAAGAAACCCATGTGAGCAAGTCTCCATTCCATTTGTTTAAAAAAAAATTCTTTAAAGGTTTATTTATTTTTGAGAGAGAGAGAGAGTGGGTGTGTGTGTGTGTGTATGTGTGAGCAGGGGAGGGTCAGAGAGAGAGGGAGACACAGAATCTGAAACAGGCTCCAGGCTCCAAGATGTCAGCACAGAGCCCAACACGAGGCTTGAACCCACAGACCTCGAGATCTCAACCTGAGCCGAAGTCAGATGCTTAACTGACTGAGCCACCCAGGCGCCCCTCCATCCCATTTATAAAGCCTTGGTGAAACCAGAGTCCCCCGGTCGGAAGGTCTGTTTATTTCAGTCCCTGGTTCTGGCGGTGTCGCAGGGAACGCCATGAGCCTCGTGACGCCACACAGACCACATGTGCAGCCGGGAGACTTCCGTTCACTCCCGCTCCCCAGGCCTGCGCTGGCTCTCGCTGAATCGGGCCCTAGGCATTCAGGGGCTGTCGGACAAGGGGAGCTTCTGGTGTGTGTGGGTGTAGACGTGTGTGTAGATGGTGCTTTTGCAGCAGACACCCGCTCCAAACACCCTTCCGAGCTCAGGGGTTATTTTGAAAAGCCGCAACTCGCACACCTCATCACCCCTCCCTTGAAGGGACAGGTTTGAGTGTGTTGGCTTAAAAGAAATTAACTAGCTGACAGACTTGCACAGTCATTTGCCATTGGGGAAAAGGAAAAGGCCTCTTGAAAGAGAATCCGCATTTCCTCCTTACTGCTGAGCCCTGAGATAACCATTGAGCCTCCCTGTCACTTCCCCAATCCCTACGAAGCATCGTAAAGCATCAGCTATGATTTTGTTTGTTTGTTTTCATTGGGCTTGACCATCGTATCCCGGGTCATGTGAAGTCCCAGCACGTGTGCAAGGCTCAGAGCAAAGCAGTGCACAGCGCCGTGTCCCTGAGCCCCTCCCGCCCCCTGGGGTACATGGCCCCTGACACACAGGCCAGCAGGAGTGTCACGGTCCTTCTGTGTACTGAGTGTCACTAAAGCCAATCCGTCCCTCAATTTTAAAGAAAAATACTTACAAGTGCAATTTGTGACCGTCTGTTCTGGCAGATCGCCTTGCTTACCCCGCTTGCAGGTCAGCCGTGGGGTTCGCTGGCAGGCACGAGCTCTGTAAATGCGCCTGCTGTTTTCAGCCTGTGTTTTATCGTTATTGGTATGTAGACACTGTATCTGTGGAATCCATTGAATTAGACATTTTCATGTTTACTGGGCACCTTCCCCCAAAAAACACCCCCCCCCAAAAAAAAGAGATCATAGAAAAAAAGTTAANCTCCCTGCTGCAGCCTCAGTCCACTTCCCTTTCTGGCTCCTCGTTCCCCGCTGCTCCCTCCCTAGGCGCTAAGAACGCTCTTCCACTTCCCACTTCCCCGGGATCTTATCATCCCCCCAGCCCCAGCTACCTGGACACTGAGACTGGCCGCCCTTGTCACCCATTCCGGGGAGCCTTCCCAGAGCCCCCCATGTCGTGCACACACACGTAAGAAGCTGTTCTCCTCCGGAATCTCCCAATGCCTCCTTTGGCTGGAGACCGGGCAGTTATGGGACGCGTCGGCGTGCGTGGGCTGTGAGCCTCTTGGATTAGGAATGCTATGATTTCCATTTCCAACCCCTCAGCACCCCTTGCACAGCAAGAACTGGGCAGGTGTTTTTGGACGAATCCATGCCTTTTTGTCTTGTGTATTGTACACAATTCTACCCACAGGCATTAATTAAGTAACTATTTGGAAGTGTGCACACATAGACCTTTACACCACTGACCTTTGTGGACTCCCCGTGTCGGTGAGGAAATGCTTCCCTAGCGGACACAGGTCCTCACCAACCTCAGTCCTCAGGAAGAGCGCCTAGTCCAGGCCAGCACCACCAGTAAGTAAGGCCCAGTCTCTGTTCCACACCCGTGGAGCAGATATGCTTGCTGCTCCCTGTGGGGCACGTGGATGCCCGGCGGCGTGGGGACCCCTCCTCACCGCGCCGTCCTCTGGGCCTGGGCACTGAGCCCGGGATGTGACAAGAGCTCGTGCACTGGGGCCCTGGCCACCCCCGCTTGCTGGTCCTGCGGCCTCCTCGGCAGGGACCTCTCTGGTAGCATTACGCCGCTCTGTTCCTTATGTGCTGGAATGAAACCTGATTTTGCACGGGCATACGGACAGCGGGGGACATGTCCCCAGCACAGGGGAGGCGTGTGGGCGTCACGGGCTCAGCATGGCCTGAGGAACCTGGCTGGCGTGACGTCTGCCCAGCCCGGTGCTCGAGGACTAGCACAACCCACAGCTCTCTAAGGTACGCAGGTTACGGGAAAAACCATCTTTAGAGGAATCCCGCGCCCCTCTGAGAGCCCTCAGGAGCCAGCAGGCCACAGTGTGCACTCACTCTGGACCAGTTCAGTGACTCACCCAAAAAGCAAACATCGAAATACTCAACACTTTGTGTAACATTTAATATTTTAACAGTGAGCAAACAAACCTTTCAGTGGGGAAGGGGGAAGCTTTCCCTTCCTTTCGTGGCTCTGACCCTGAGGAGTGAAGGGAGCCCCGCAGGGGAAGTGCTCAGCCGCTCTTGTGGGCGGAGGCGGCTTTGCAAGTGGCCCCCACCTGAGTGTTTGCCATGGGTGGAAGGCGCGGGGCTGGCCCTGGGTCGCAGCCACCGCCACTTCTAGGGACCCTGTGCCTCTGCGTCGAGTGTTTTAAGCAACTTTTAACTTCCTTTCCTCGTGTACATCTGCTTTCATAACCAGAAAGTTCTCCAGATTTTGTAATTCTGGGAATCTCCTTTTTGCTGAAACAGGCCAGAAGCAAGTACGGCATTGGGTGGGACTCCAGATGGTGCCCCGCGTGCACATGCGCGAAGCCACCGACCCGGTGCTGGAGGGAGACAGAAATAAACACCCAGCACGGTGGCCGGGCTCCAGGAGTATTTTCTCTGTGGCCTCCGTCTCCCTGAATCGCTCTTTCTCTGTAATCAGATCTGCTGCGTGTTAAGGAACACACCTGCAATCCGTTTTACCCTTCATGTTCCAACTTGGTGAGAGCGTTTCACAAGCATTTTCCATATTCTGCTCTAGGGCCCTCCCTCCGCCCAGAGGTGCCCACGAGTCATGCCAGGGAGCCCCGGGCCCCTCCTGATGTCCGGTGAGGCATCAGCCACCCTGCCGCAGCCGCACCCGCACTCAAGAGGCCCGCAGGCCCCGCCCCAGAGCCCTTGCGCCGGAGCTGCTTCCCCCCGGCCTGTCCAGCCATAGCCCTGGAGGGACACCGCGGCCAGGAGCCGCTCCCCGGACCCAGGTCAGTTCGCGGGGGCTGCTGTCCACCTCGCAGGCACTGTGGGAACGCGCCCCGCCCACCCTCGTGCCCTCCCCGGCCCTCAGCCGGGAGAGACGGGAGTAAGCATGGGGACATGTCCGTTCTTGGCCAGACTTCCCCAGAAAAGGAAGTCACCTACTTCTCTGACCAGAAGACTTCCTTGAACCGTGACCTTTTTATATTCCCCTGTTGGCAGAGGAGGAAAGTTCATCCCAGCCAGGCCAGGTGCCCGTCCGGCTGTCCTGGGGGTGCCGGGCCCAGCTGGAGGAAGTGCTTCCCCCTCTACCCTCCCCGGCTTCTGGAAACCTCTTATAAACCACGGGCCCTCATGGGTCTCACTAAACCCTGCTCTTTTATTAACTGTCCACAACTGGCTTATGACACTTTTTCCACCTTGTTAATTTTGAAAGAATTTGGATAATTTATTAAGTTGCCACTTCATAGCACTCCGTACTATTTTAGCTTTCATTCCTTCACGTTTTAACCGTCCAGTTAATTAAAAGCATATTTTAGGTTACTTTGTAAGTAACTTCTCACAGTCGTGCTCTCCACCAGTATTTACGGACTACTCTCTGAAGCCTAAATTTTGAGCAAGTGTCGTTAGACAGATCTGCACAGCCACATCTTTCCTGAAAAAGCAAGAGCTTCATTTTAAAAAGAGCCCTCATGGAAACGACTTTCACTGACTGCGGCCCAATGTGAATTTGGCCTGTTGAAGCAAACCGATGAGCTGCCACTGCGCCTCGGGGTCTCAAGGTGGCTTCCACGGGCCATGTCCGTAGCGCACTCACTAGGGAACGGTCCCCAGCCGTTCGTCTGAGCCTTCGCGCTCTCTTTACCGCCCGCTGGGTGTGTTGCGTGTTTCTGCCCGCGTGTGGTGCCAGTTCCTTGAATTCACAACTTTCGGTGTGTGTCACACAGGCTTCTCCTCACCTGAAGGACCGGGGGCCGCGAAGGGCCCCTCCACGCTCCCCCTGCGACCTCTCCGTACGGTTGGGAACAGGAGCACCCGGGGCCCCCCCCACCGCCCCCCCCACNCTTCACACCAGCAGCTTCCGGAAGGCGGTGCTGCCCGTCCTGAGTTTTCCTGAGCTGACTCACCCCACCTCCTTCTGTAGCAGGTGAGCGGCTCTGCTTCTCTCGCTAGACGTCTAGGTAAGTGTGTTTCCCCAGATTGGGGGGCACCTTTATTACCCCCACCCCACTCGCTCCTGCTGTCTCGTGCCCACACCCGCTTGGCAGCCCTGTGCAGCTCTGCGCACCGGCGTTAAATATAATATTCCTGTGTGACACAGGGCAGGTTTTCTTTGGAGTTTTCTTTCTGTCACGGGGAGCGCATACCAGTGCTTTCGGTTAAAGCAGGAAAAACTGGTCCTGAGGGTTCAAGGAGGGAAAGTGCCATGGTTCCACGCACCTGTCTGCTCCCCCCACCCCAGTCAGCAGGGCCAGACCCCCCTCCCTGGCCTGTCTTCCCCGCCCCCCCTGCTCTCCACTCTCGCTCTCGCTGCGCTGCTGCCGCTGGTGGACAGGGAAGCCAGTCGGGGGAGGGGAATGAGCGGAGAGGCAGCAGCATGCGCACCCAGACCAGAGGACCCCTGCGTGGTGTTTACCCCAGGTCAGCCAGTCGCTGAGGGTGCATCTCGGGAGGAGACGAGGTCACTTGCCAGGAGCCCCTTCTCTGCTAGCGGCCAGAGCAGAGCTGGGTCAGCGCAGCAGGCAGGAGAGGTGGGGGGTCGCGGCGGGAGGGCTGGTGTCTGAGGGGAGTCTCCCGGCCCCCAGGTGCACCCCGCGGGCACAGAGATGGGGGCGCTCAGGCAGCTGGCACTCCTGCTCTGGAAGAACTACACCGTGCAGGTGGGTGCACGCCGGGGTGCGCCGGGCCCCGGGAAGGGCGGCCCCAGGGAGGGCGCCGTGACCCCCGCTGGCTGCGTCCCCCCTTCCCCTTCCAGAAGCGCCGGGTCCTGGTCACCGTCCTGGAGCTCCTCCTGCCCCTGCTCTTCTCGGGGATCCTGATCTGGCTCCGCTTGAAGATCCAGTCGGAAAACGTGCCCAATGCCACCATCTACCCCGGCCAGTCCATCCAGGAGCTGCCCCTGTTCTTCAATTTCCCCCCTCCCGGTGACACCTGGGAGCTCGCCTACGTCCCATCCCACAGCGACGCCGTGAAGACCATCACGGAGACGGCACGGAGGGCATTGGTCATCAATATGAGAGGTGAGGTGTCCTCTGGACCCCGTTGTGCCAGGTTGGGGGGCTCGGGTCTGGGGGAGCAGCCCCGGCCGGCTGGAGGGTCACTCGTCCTGAAATGGGGAACAGGCTTGTGAGGGCCAAGTGGAGCCACGTGTGTGCCTGTGGCAGCAGCACGGGTGCCGGAACCGCCCCCGTCACTCGCGGTGGCCGCAGCACAGCTTTTCAGTCACGAGGGCGAGGTGCACCGTGAGGGTGCGGGACGTGGCTGCGGGGGGACAGCGCTAGGGGGCGTCGGGAGGCCTGCCAAGGGACACTCCAGTGCGCGTGCTGTCCCTTCCCTCCCTCTCTGCTTTATCCCTTCCCAGCCTCTCGACTTAGGCACGTAACCCTCAGGGAGGGGCCCTTGGCCCTCACTGGGTGACAACGGGGAAGCCCTTCGTGTGGAGTGGGGTCTGATGACGGAGAAACCTTGTGACCCATTACGTTAGCGCCCACTCGTCTCTCCGCGACCCCCCACCGCCTCCCGCACGGGGTCAGGGGTGGGGGTGCCGGGGTCCTCTGCCACTGGTCTCTCTGCCCAAAACGAAAGCCTCCCTGACCCGGAGGGCAGGACAAGCCCGAGAGAAACGTGTCTGTGTGCGGTCTTTTCTCCGAACGTGACCCGCAGCGGCCAGAGTGCTGAGGGGAGCGGGCGCTCGGGCAGCTCACGGCTCTCCCACAGCCCGGGGCTTCCGCTCGGAGAAGGACTTTGAGGACTACATCAGGTATGACAACCGCTCCTCCAACGTGCTGGCTGCCGTGGTGTTCGAGCACGCCTTCAACCACAGCGGGGAGCGCCTGCCGCTGGCGGTGAGGACCCTCCCCAAAACAAGCCCAGAGGCACTCTGCCCGCCAGGGAGACGACACCGGCCTTGCTGCCGGGCCAGGTCTCCATCACAGTCCCCTCGAGGGTGCCCTGGTGCCGCTAGCCTGGCAGGCTGCACGGTGGAGGAAGCCTGAAGGAGGCAGCCACGTTGCAGACTTTCATTCCCCCCGCGTCTCCAGGCCTCTGTGCACAGATAGGGCAGGTGGGAAAGGACACATGGGACTAGCCCTCACCGGCGTTAGAATTTTGGCCATCTAGTTAAACAAACAAAAGGAAGTCCTTTGCCTGTCTGATGGCTTTGCCTGTCCGATGGCATTCAGACCCGAAGACCAGTTCCCAGAGCAGCACTTCGGCAGCCCTCCGCTGNGTGCCAAGCTCCTCTAGGGACACAGGGAGTTGGGGCGGCGAGAACCCCCAGGGGGCGCAGCTGTGGGGCAGGGCCACACGCTCTGACTCTCCAGGACCCTGTGGATGTTGGTGGGGGGTGGGAGAGGTGGCGAGTTCATGGCCACGAGCCTCCTGATCGGGCTCTTGTTTGGCACGCGTCTTTGCTTCTGTGTGTGGATCCCTCAGCGCCGGTGGTTTTGTCCTTGATCCCACAGGTGAGATACCACTTACGATTCAGTTACGCGCGAAGAAATCACATGTGGACACAAACAGGCTCCTTTTTCCTGAAAGAGACCGAGGGCTGGCACACCACTTCCCTTTTTCCACTGTTCCCAAACCCAGGACCGAGGGAACCCGCGTCCCCCGACGGTGGAGAACCTGGTGAGAAGCCCTGGCAACGGCCACGATCCCTTACTGGGCCACTGACCGGTGGGGATCGCGGGGGTCGCTCCTTGCCCTTCTTGGCAGAAGTACTCTGAAAGGGGCATTTGATCTTCTTCCTTGGAGAAGGAAGGAAATGTCTGGGAAAACTAGGCTCCAAAAGGTTCAACACTCTCAGGGCAGCAAAGGCTGTCTCCTTGTTTCCCGGGGGACACGTGCTCCCGAAGGAACCCTCTGTTTCAGTCAGTTTGCATCGAACCCGTGGGTTTGACTTCACACTTCGCTTCTCTCCCTGGCTTCTGCCGTGTACAGTTTAATGGGCGCTGTAAGCCGTGTGGTCCTTGAGTAATTGTCCAGGGTTCAAGTGCGTCCATGGGGTGCTTGCAGAAGCTCCATCTTGGCTAGTTGTGCCCAGTCTGTGCGTGTGTTGGTCTGTCCCGTGTGGCCTTGGCAGGCAGGCAGTTGGGGTGCTGTCTCCGAGGAAGCCCGGTTGCATCCTGGAATGGACTGGAGCCAAGGGCGAGCAGGGAACAGCTGGGGGTCCGTGGGTTCCTGGAGGTGGCACGGGTGCTGCAGAGAACACAGGCTTCCACGGTGTGGAGGAGGTGGAGCGACGCTGGGCGTGCTGGAGGTGTTCCTGGAAAGACCCAGGAATGTCCCTGAATGAAGCTCCAGGGGGCAGGAGGAAGGGAGGGGGCGGCCGCACCCACCGCCTGGGGCCTGGACTGTTCTGTGTGGGGACGCTTTCCTGTGTTTGGAAGCAGCAGGGGAAAGACCAGCAAACTGCACCAGGTGCAAACTTGAAATGTGCCAAAAAAGGAAAAGACAGAACACCAATTATTTTGTTTTGTTTTTTGTTTTTTTCCAAGATTTTACTTAACTTCAGGTCAGTTAACATATGGTGTAGTATTGGGTTCAGGAGTAGAACCCAGCAATCCATCTCCTACGTAGGACGCCCCATGCCCGTTCCAACATGTGCCCTCTTTATGCCCATCACCCATCCAGTCCATCTCCCGGCCTCCCCCCAGCAGCCCTCAGTTTGTTCTCTATTGTTGAGTCTCTTATGCTTTGTTTCCATCTCTGTTTTTATCTTATTTTATTTTTCCTTCTCTTCTACTTTCATCTGTTTAGTTTTTTAAATGCCACATGTGAGTGCAATTGTATTTGTCACTCTCTGACTGACTTGTTTGTTTAGCATAATTCCGACTAACCTCATCCACACAGTTGCAGATGGCAAGATTTCCTTTCTTTTGATAGCTGAATAATAGTCCAGTGTGTGTATGTATACACCACGTCTTCTTTATCCATTCATTCATCGATGGACATTTGGACTCTTTCCATACTTTGGCTCTTGTCCACAGTGATGCTATAAATGCTGGGGTGGGTGTGTCCCTTCGACACAGCACACCCGTATCCCTTGGATAAATACCTAGTAGTGCAATTGCTGGGTCGTAGGGCAGTTCTACTGTTAATTTTCAAGGAGCCTCCATACTATTTTCCAGAGCGGCTGCACCGGTTTGCATGCCCACCATCAGTGCAAGAGGGATCCTTTCTCCGCACCCCCACCAACATGTTTGTTGTTGCTTGAGTTGTTCATTTTCACCATTCTGACAGGTGTGAGGTGGTGTCTCCTTGTGGTTTTGATTTGTATTTCCCTGATGATGAATGATGTTGAGCATCTTTTCCTGTGTCTGTTAGCCATCTGGATTTTTTTTTTTTTTTTTTGGAGAAATGTCTGTTCATGTCCTTTACCCATTTTTTCACTGGATTATTTGGTTTTTTGGGCGTTGAGTTTGATAAGTTATTTATAGATTTTGGATACTAGCCCTTTATCTGAAATGTTATTTGCAAACATCTCCCATTCCGTCAGTTGCCTTTTAGTTTTGTCGATGGTTTCCTTCACTGTGCAGAAGATTTTTAACTTGAGCAAGTCCCAAGAGTTCATTTTTGCTTTCTTTGGCGACATGTCTAATAAGAAGTTGCTCCGTCAGGGGCGCCTGGGTGGCTTAGTCGGTTAAGCATCCGACTTTCGCTTAGGTCATGATCTCGCGGTTTGTGGGTTCGAGCCCCCGCATCGGGCTCTGTGCTGACTGCTAGCTCAGAGCCTGGAGCCTATTTCAGAGTCTGTATCTCCCTCTCTCTCTGACCCTCCCCTGCTCACGCTGTCTCTCTCTCTTTCTCCTAGAAATAAATAAAAATTAAAAAAAAAAAAAAAAGTTGCTCCGCCAAAGGCTAAAGAGGTTTTTGCCCTCATTCTCTAGGATTTTGATGTTTCCCATCTCACATTTAGGTCTTTTATCCATTTTGAATTTGTTTTTGTGTCTGGTGTAAAAAAGTGGTCCAGGTTCATTCTTCTGCCTGTCGCTGTCCAATTTTCCCAGTACCACTTCCTGAAGAAACTGTCTTTTTTCCATTGGAAATGCTTTCCTGCTTTGTCAAGATTAGTTGGCCATATAGTTATGAGTCCATTTCCAGGTTTTCTATCCTTTTCCATTGATCTAAGTGTCTACTTTTGTGCCAGTACACACATAACAATACCAATGTTACAAGCAAGCAGGAGCCTGGGGAAAATATTTCAGCAGGTGACAGGGGTCCACATATTATTATGTTAAGGACTCATTAGTCCACACCAGTTACAAGCACATGAAGACCCCAAGGTGTGGAAGGGACATGGCCCGGCACACAGTGCGCCCTCAGCATCCTCAGCCTGGGCTCTGCCCCAGCCCCATGTCCACACCTCAGACCCACTGAGTCCTTGATGGGAATTCAGCCTCTGGAATAGTCAGAAAGGAGGAGGAGGTGCCCACGGGCTTTGTTTATGGTCACAGACCTATTGGCAGTAGGAAAAGATTGATGACAGGGTGACGCCTCCATTCCTCAGAGCGCAGAACAGCCCCAGAAGTTGTGGTGACAAAGACAGGGTGACGCGACAGAGCCTCACAGCGGCAGTGTGATGTGATAAGTCCAGCATCCCAGGGCCTTGCCCCTCACCCACCCCGGGGCGCTACTCCCCCGGCCTCAGTGGCTCTGTCTGTCCGATGGAGACTCAGTCAGCTGTTCTGCAGGCTTGTTGTGAAGAACTGAACCCCCAGCCTGCGCCGCATGGGTGTTGTTAACTGAGCACCTGCTCGTACAGCCTCAGAAGACTTGAACCTGAGGGCTCGTGGCATCCCCCGTGCTGGGCTGCAGTCTTCTCTGTTCCCTCGGGGCTGGCCGCAGGCTGCTGGCAGCTCTGTGTACAGTGCAGGGCATTGGGTCGTGTTCTCAATGTCACTGTACCTTATGAAGGAGGGTGCCCTCTCCGTCCTCGGGGACTCAGGCTGCCTTGTACTCTCCTGAGGCCTGCTCTCCCTACGCCCCCTCCCAGACCAGGCTCTGGACTGAAACCCTTGTCCCCAGTCTGCCACTCTTCCCGGGCCCTTCTCACTGGAAGGATTTTATTACTGACCACTTGGAGGGGGCCGGGAAGGGCCAGCAGAGAGAGCACAGGCGCACGAAGGCCTTTGGGCTGTGATGTCTGCCTCCTTTGTGGCGCTCGCGGGGCTGGATGGAATGGAAGCTGCAGGTCAGCAGGCTTCCGATAGCAGCTGATTACTGTTGATTGGCCTGGTGGACCTGGTGTCGTCACAGGGGTCCTTCAAGGTGGACGAGGGAGGCGGGAGGGAGGGTCCGAGAGACACCGCCCGGCTATCATTGGGGGTGAGGGTAGGGGCCACGAGCCGGAGCCGAGGGCGGCCCCTGCAAGCTAGAAGACCGGGGACAGCGTAGGAGTGTGAGGCGGTGCCGCTCCATGGCCACGTTCACCAGGGAGACCCTGGTGCAGCTCGGGGCCCGCGGCCCTGGGAGCGGTGCCCGTGATGTGGCTCTTCTGACGTGAGTCCGCCCACGAGCAGGAATGTCCTGTGCTCCGCACCCAGGGTACATCCGAGAAGGCTTCCTGGCGGTGCAGCACGCGGTGGACAGGGCCATCATGCAGTACCACGCCAACGCCACCACGCACCAGCTGTTCGGGAAGCTCACGGTGATCGCCAAGAGGTTCCCTTACCCGCCCTTCATCTCCGACCCCTTCCTCGTGGCCATCCAGTACCAGCTGCCCCTGCTGCTCATGCTGAGCTTCACGTACAGCTCACTCACCATCATCCGGGCCGTCGTGCAAGAGAAGGAGAGGAAGCTGAAGGTACCTGTCCAGGCGGGTCAGGTGCTGGCGCCGCGCCACCGCAGGGTGTGGGCCAAACACCCGCCGTGGTGCTGGCGGCCTCAGGGCTTCTGTGAAGTCAAGCCCAGCACATCTAGACCTTTCAAACCCCGATAAAGCGCCGCTGTTAGTGTGCTGTGTGCCCTGGCCTCAAACTTCGGAAAGACCGTAGTTCGGATGTGCTGGGGCAAGTGAGATACAGCATTGAAACTAATTTCACTGCCTTCTCTTAACTTTTTTTGCTGTGGCTACTATAAAACTCTAAGTTCTTTTAAGTTTATTTTTGAGAGAGAGAGAGAGAGAGAAAGAACGTGTGCATGCGAGCGAGTAGGGGAGGGGCAGAGAAAAGGAGAGAGAGAATCCCAAACAGGCTTCATGCTGACAGTGCAGAGTCTGATGCAGGGCTCGAACTACAAGCCTCAGGATCATTACCTGACTGAAATCAAGAGGCAGACGCTCAACCGAGCCGCCCAGGCACTCACTAAAGCTCTATATGCGCGGTCACCTTCCGTTTCTGCTGCGCAGATGACTCTAGAGACAAACAGCCTTGCGGCATGGGCTTCACGGAAGGCCCTTCACTCTGCACACACCGGGACTGCTGTGGGCGTGGACCGCCAGGCTCAGGGGAGGGGGGTTAAGGAGCAGGGAAAGCGTCACTGCTAGAGAATGTCCTTGCCGTAATTGAGAACCCTTGTGTGATAGCGTCACCTGTAACCTCATCCTGAGGATGCGCCCAGAGGTGCCCAGACGCTGTGGAAAGTTCTAGCAGCACCTGCAGGGCCAGTGCATTGGTACTTGGCGTATTCAGTGACGCCACACTTGCAATCACTGAGCCCGTAAGGTGCACGTGCAGGCGGCTGGGAGAGGGGACAGGGGTGCTGTCCACTTGGGCACCGCAAATAACAGTAGCGAAGTGGGGTGACGTGGGTGCGGTTATCGGCACACGTGAAACAGCTCACAAACAAATGTTTGTGCCCACAGATACGTGGCTAAAGCCATCGTGGTGGAATGTTGAATCGGAGTGGAGGGCGGGGAGCACGCTGGGTGAGGGGAGAGGGAGGAGGAGGGCAGGGGATGACGGCGCAGAGGGACGGTCCTCTGTCCCTGGCCGGTGCGTGCAAGCATGCGCCCGGGCGCCCCTGCGTGGCCGGTGCACACCACGTGCAGCCCTGCAGCCCGAGTGCAGATGAGTCAGCGTGGCCCTCTCCCCAGGAGTACATGCGGATGATGGGGCTCAGCGGCTGGCTGCACTGGAGCGCCTGGTTCCTCCTCTTCTTCCTCCTCCTCCTCGTAGCTGTCTCCTTCATCACTCTGCTCTTCTGCATCAAGGTGAGTGTGGCCTCGCCAGGAGCGTGGCGCTGGGGTGGACGGGAGCAGGGCCGAGGCACCCCAGGTGCCCCCAGCCTCAGCTCCGTGTTTGGGGGGACGGGGGGGCGGCCCTTCTCCCACCCTCTCCACTCTCCTTGGAGGCTGGGAACGCTTAAGGTCTTCCTGGTTTGTCCCCACCTTCCCCGCCACGACCTGCCCGTGTGTGACCGTGGACGCCACAACGTGCAGGTGAAGAAGGACGTGGCTGTGCTCGCTCACAGTGACCCCTCGCTCGTGCTGGTTTTCCTGCTGTGCTTCGCCACCGCCTCCATCTCCTTCAGCTTCATGGTCAGCACCTTCTTCAGCAAAGGTGAGCCGTCCTGCCCCCGGACCCGCAGGCTGGAGGGGCTGTGCTCTGTGCCTTCACCCGTCCTCGGGCATCGGCCGCCTCCTGAATCAGGCCGTCTCTTCCCTGAGCCCCGGCGCGTCCCAGTCTTGCTCTCCTGCCCGAGTCGTGTCATGGCCACCAAAAGCTGTCCCTGGTGGGTGCCCGGCGGTCCCTGCGCAGTTTCTCTTCATTTACCTGCGCTCTGGTCTGAGGATCGTGTGTTTTGTCAGCGCCACAAAATCCCACTCACACGCTGACCCCGTTTGGTCTCCGTGATTGCGTCCCCGTGTCCCCCTAGGTGTCTGCTGGAGCCTCTCACTTCATCCTTGTCTCTTTTTCCTCTCCTGTTGTGGCAAAATACACCTAACGGGCAGTTTACCACCATAACCATGTTTGCACACAGTCGAGTGGACCCCACACTGTGGTGTGACCCATCCCAACACCCACCCCAGAGCTCTTCCATCTCCCCAGACTGAATCTCTGTCCGCCTACCACTGACTCTCCACCCTCCCCCCGCCTCCTCCTCACCCCCTCTCCTCTCCACCCCCCCACCGTCCACCTTCTGTGTCTGTGGAGGCTGCGAATCGCGTGAGCGGAATCACACACGCTCCTCGGCTTGTGCCTGATCCTCTCAGCACGCAGGCGCCCTCAGGGGTCATGCAGCCACCGCGGGGGGGCTGGGACTTCCTCCCCTTGGAAGGCTGACTGATGTTCTGTTGTGCGGAGGGGCCTGGTCCACCCATCCACGCACACGCGGGTGCTTCCACGTTCTAGCGCTTGTGAATCGCGCTGCCGTGACCATGCGTGTGCAAGCTCCTCTCCGAGACCCCGCCTCCAGTTCTTGGGGGCATGGGCCCAGAAGTGGGGGTTCCGCGTCATCCACTGACTCTGCTTAGTACCGCGCTACTCTACGTTCCCGCCTGCGCGCGGCTTCCCCTCATCCTGGCCAGCACTCTTCATTTTCTGATTTGGGGGGTGGTTCCTTTTTAAAGTTTATGTATTTATTTTGAGAGAAAGTGGGGGGGGGGCAGAAAGAGAGAGAAAAAGAGAGAATCTGCCCACGAAGCATGGAGCCCAACGTGGGGCTTGATCCCAAGACCCTGGGATCCTGAACAGAACCCCAATTAGAAGTCAAATGCTCAACCGACTGAGGCGCTCAGGTGCCCTGTGGGGTGTTTGGGTAGAGGCCGTGCCGGTGGGTGTCAGGTGGTATCTCTCCTTCGTGTCTCGACTTCTCTTTCACACTTGCAGGAATCTTTGCGCTGATTCTGTAGGACTTCTCTGCAAGCTGCCTTCCAATTCCCTGGTTGTCTCTTTGTGTGTGCTTTGGAATGTTCTAAAATCCCTTGAGATTTCATTTCCCTGACTGTATTTATCTTTTATCAAGTATGCACTTGATTCTTTTTTAAAAAAATGTTTATTTTTGACAGAGAGAGAGAGAAAAAGAGAGAGAAAACAAGTGGGGAGGGGCAGAAAGAGAGCGAGACACAGAATCTGAAGCAGACTCCAGCCTCCAAGCTGTCAGCACAGAAGCTGACAAAGGGCTCGAACCTACGAACTGTGAGGTCATGTCCTGATCCCAAGTTGGACGCTTAACCGCCTGGGCCACCCAGGCGCCCCTGATGTCAATTGTAAAGTTCAAGGTTTCACGCCAAAATGGGATTTTACATACTTGAATCTAACACTGTGAACATGATGGCTTCCCAGCACTAAATCTCTTAGGAGACTGGTGATCATATTACCCAGTGAGAGTTTTTCCTGTATGTTGCATAATAAAATGTATGTACCCTTGAAAGATCCACATAGCTCAACAAGCAATATTTTCCACACGACCAGTGCGTCACGTTACGAAATCATGCACGAGTCATAGCCCATTCAGAGTGCAAGATAGATGGGCAGACTTAAGAGTGTCAAAAGTTCTTTGGTCAGTTTGAGCCCATGTGGCACCTGACTTTAAGGGTCACCTGGGTGGCTCAGTCGGTTAAGCGTCCAACTTTGGCTCAGGTCATGATCTCACGGTTCGTGGGTTCGAACTCCGAGTCGGGCTCTGTGCTGACAGTTCAGAGCCTGGACCCTGTCTTCAGATTCTGTGTCTCCCTCTCTCTCTGGCCCTCCTCTGCTCACGCTGTCTCTCTATCTCTCTTAAAAATAAATAAAAAAAAAAAAGAAACAACCACCTGAATAGCACTGTCTCAGAAACAAGTATCCAGAAGTATCTGAGAAGGCTGTTAAAATTCCTCTTCCTTTTCCAACTACTTGTCTGGGTGAAGGCAGTTTTTTTCATGGGCGTCTCCCAAAACAGTGTAATGTAGGAGGGTGAACGTAGAGCAGATAGCAGACTCCAGCTCCAATCTCTTAAATCAGACATTACAGACGTTTGCAAAACCGTAACACAACGCTACCTTTCTCACTAAATTGTCAGAAATATAGTTGAGTTTTAGAAAAATATTCAAGCTAACTTATAGCGGGTTCATTATTATTAGAAGTCTTTAGGGGCAGCTGGGTGGCTCCGTCCTGGGGCTCGGGGAGGGGAGGGACGGACTTACCCCTTAGTTNATCCTCTCTC
This sequence comes from Crocuta crocuta, assembly GCF_008692635.1. Lineage (NCBI taxonomy): Eukaryota > Metazoa > Chordata > Mammalia > Carnivora > Hyaenidae > Crocuta > Crocuta crocuta. The sequence goes on from NW_027529647.1 coordinate 2,660,789, forward strand.
CATCTACAGCCAACATGGCAGCAGCCATAGGCGGCTTCCTCTACTTCTTCACGTACATCCCATACTTCTTTGTGGCCCCCCGATACAACTGGATGACCCTCAGCCAGAAGCTCCTGTCCTGCCTCCTGTCCAATGTCGCCATGGCGATGGGGGCCCAGCTCATGGGCAAATTTGAAGCGAAAGGTGAGTATTTTCCTTCTCATGAGCTGCCCTTGCGCTGTGGGTTACTAGGAAAGCACAGGGCCAGCAGCGGCTCTAGCTCCCAGCGGGGCTCCCCAGCGAGCAGGGCGGCGGGGGGTGGGGCGGGGCAGGCACTCCC
>NW_027529647.1:2661189-2671862 GCF_008692635.1 Crocuta crocuta
AGCTCAGAACACAGAGTGTTAGTGTGTCTGCACTCTGGGAGGCAGTGCGGCCCCGAGCTCGTGCTGGTGGGGGGAGGGGGGTGGCTTGTCGCTGCAGAACAGACGTGAGCACCTGCATCCCGTGGGGGCCTCGACTCAGCACCTCTGAGCCTCTGGGTACTGGGACGCCCAGAACAGTGAGGCCCTGGGCCCCAAAGTCTATAAGGGGAGGGGGTAACAACCCCCTCCTGTGGGTCAAGTGGCAGAACCGGCACCTCCCTCACAGTGAGGGGGGATGAGGGCACGGACGCCTGAGGGAGAAACAAGTCAGAGGCCAGAACCGTCGTCCTGAGTTTTGTGATATTTCCTGATTTTGTAAACACCACGGGCTGAACGAGGTGCATCACCGGGCCGACCGCGGCACCTGGGCTGCGTCCCCGCTCGGGTTCCCAGGGTGGGTCAAGCCTGCTCCTCGGAGAGGAGAGGTGGAGAGGCTCCAGTTGAACCCTTAAAGCCACCTGCTGGGGCGTGTCCCCAGGGCCCCCCAGGCTGCGGACCTTGGCGGGAGCTGTCCCTGTCCCCGTGCCTAGAGGAGGCTGGGGGGAGCGCGAGCTTCTGTGTGGCCGCCCTGTGCCGCTCCGTCCCGGAGCCCCTGCTGCTGCTCTGGCTCCTGTCACTCTGGCGGGTGAAGCGCCGTCTCCGGCTCAGGCCCGCGCTGCGCGCCTGCCGTGCTGGCCCCGTGCTGCCCCGGCCCTCCGTCTTGGCTGCCTGATCTCACTCACCATAGTCCCGGCTCCTGTGGCTTCCTGGCGGGGTCTGCGGGAGGAGAGACGACGTGAAACCCCCACGTGACCTTATCTTTAGAAATATTTTCTTCCTTGGCAGTGTCCCTTGACACTAGCTTTTATTTATTTTTAGTGTTTGTTTACTTTTGAGAGAGAGAGAGGGAGTGATAGGAGGGGCAGAGAGAAGGCAGGGGTGGGGGGCGACAGAGGATCCAAAGCAGGCTCCACGCTGACAGCAGGGAGCCCGATGTGGGGCTCCACCTCACAAACTGTGAGACCACGACCTGAGCCGAAGCCAGATGCTCAATCGATTGAGCCACCCAGGCGCCCCAACACTTCAGCTTCCAAGTATCTATTTCACTGACTGGGTGGCGCAGTCAGTGAAGCATCTGACTTCGGCTCAGGTCACCATCTCACGGTCCATGAGTTCAAGCCCCTCATCAAGCTCTGTGCTGATAGCTCAGATTCTGTCTCCATCTCTCTCTTCCCTGTCCCTCCCTACTCATGTTCTGTTTCTATCACTCTCAAAAATAAACATTAAAAACAATTTTTTAATATGTGTTTCTGTGTTTAGTAGTATGTGATACATGTAGACTGGTCTTTATTTTTGAGAGAGAGAGAATGCAAGCACGAGGGAGGGGCAGAGAGCGAGAGCTAGAGAGAATCCCAAGCAGACTCTAGCCTGTCAGCCCAGAGCCTGACGCAGGGCTCAGTCTCACAAACTGTGAGATCATGATCTGAGCTGAAATCAAGAGTCAGACAGTAACCAATCAGGCCACCCAGGTGTCTCTGAGCACATTTTACAAGTCTACACTGATGGCGCACCTGGGTGACTCAGTCGATAAGCATCCGACTCTTGATTTCAGCGCAGGTCATGATCTCAGGACTTGTGAGTTCAAGCCCCACATCTGGCTCTGTGCTGACAGCACAGAGTCTGCCTGGGATTCTGTCTGCCCCTCTTCCACTCATGCTTTCTCTGTGTCTCAGAAATAAATAAACACTTAAAAATAATAAATAGGGACGCCTGGGTGGCTCAGTCAGTTGAGCGTCCAACTTGGCTCAGGTCATGATCTCACGGTTCGTGGGTTCAAGCCCCACATCGGGCTCTGTGCTGACAGCTCAGAGCCTGGAGCCTGCTTCAGATTGTGTGTGTTCCTGCCTCTGCCCCTCCCCTCCTCATGATCTGTCTCTCTCTGTCTCTCAAAAATAAAGAAATGTTAAAATTTTTAATTAAAAAAAAATAATAATAAATAAAATTCACTGCACTTCCCAGGGTTCAGATACTCTTTTTAAAAGCCATTAACAAAGAAGATTCTAACTCTACGGTCACTCTTGGTCTTCAGCGTTCTACAATGAATTTACTTAAACACACAAACTTCTAGTTGCTTGAGAATGAACGCTGACCAAAGCCAGGGTGTAGCCATTCCCCCGAGGGGCCCTGGGGCCTACAGAGGGTGGCCGGCCACACGGAGTCCCCAAGAACCCTTTGGGCCATGTTGTCCACAAACCAGAAAGAAAACAGAACCCTCTGAGCCCCACTACACGTGTGTCTGTGTGTGTGCACGTACGTGGATTGCATGTGTGCATAAGTGCACCGTGCACACAGACATGTACAGATGTGCATGTCGGTCTCAAACCAAACCCGAGCCTCCCCGGTCAGTCCGCGGGCTCTTGCTGGTGCTCGCTGTTGTCTAGAGCCTTGACGAAAGTCACAGACGTGCATCCTGCTGTGTCTTCCAGGCGTGGGTGTCCAGTGGCAGAACCTCCTGAGTCCTGTCAACGTGGACGACGCCTTCTCCTTCGGGCAAGTGCTGGCCATGTTGCTGCTGGACTCTGTGCTCTACGGCCTAGTCACCTGGTACGTGGAGGCCGTGTTCCCGGGGCAGTTCGGCGTGCCACAGCCCTGGTACTTCTTCATCACGGTGAGTCTCGCAGTGAGTCTGGCAGCCCGCTTCTGCGTGCACGCGAAGCATCGTCAGGCTGGGCGAGGGGACCCTGTCCTGTGTGTAGCCAGTGAGCCGCGTGTCCCAAAAGCGCTGAGACCCTCCACTGGCCATCATGAGCCTCAAAGTCCACAGTCGGGGAGACGGGGCACGCCCCGGCCCCCCCATGTGGGACCAGCACCCGCCCAACCCGGCCCCGCCTCACATAGCCTACTGGCTCTTCTGCCTCCAGAGTGACACAGCCTCTCGGGACAGCGATCGCACTGCTGGAAGCCCCAGCACAGTCCACCACCCAGAGACGGCGCGTGCTGGCCCCGGAGTGTGGAGCTGCTCAGGGCGCCATCCTGAGCACACTCCCTCCTGTAGCCCAGTGTGTGTGTGACCCGTACGCTGGATTTTATGACAGGGGGTCGTGTTGTACAAGTCTTGAAACTTGTTTGGGGTGGTTTTCTTGTTGTTTTAAGTTTATTTTATTTTGAGAGAGAGACTGTGTGCAGGGGAGGGGCAGAGAGGGAGAGAGAACCCCAAGCAGGCTCCGCACCGTCAGCTCAGAGCCCGACATGGGGCCGACCTCACAAACCACGAGATCATGACCTGAGCCGAAACCAAGAGTCAGACACTTCACTGACTGAGTCGCCCAGGCACCCTGAAACTTTTTTTTTTTTTTNCTTCATAAAATGAGTCCGGAAGTTTTCCTTCTATTTCTATTTTTTGGAATAGCTTGAGAAGAATGGGTATTAATTCTATTTTAAATGTCTGGTAGAATTCCCCAGGGAAGCCATCTGGCCCAGGGCTCTTATTTGTTGGGAGATTTTTGATAACTGATTTGATTTCTTCACTAGTTATGGGTCTGTTCAGATTTTCTATCTCTTCCCGCGCCCTGAAACTTTTTTTAACCCACCTTAGCTATCTTAAATGCAAATGTGTGTGAATCTTTGTACAAGTATGCTTTTAGGTATCTGTGCATAATCCTAAATTTTGCTTTCGTCTTCGAATTATGTTTAAGTATCTGCAGTTTCACAAATCCCCTTCATTTTTGAGCACGTGCATAGCACCGCGTGGGGCCACCACCTTGCAGGCCATCAGACCCTGCTGCTGGCGGGCGAGGTCAACCTGTGTGTCCACTCTCTGGTTCCACACCCTGGAGTGTTTCATCACAGCTGTGGCGCCCCCATCCATAGGGGCACCGTCACTTTCGCACAGAGGCAAATGCTGACAGTTACCTGTGGCACTCCATGAGCTATAACACATTCTGATTTCAAGCCGCTTAAAACCTGAGCAGTGTGTCCCTTAAGACCAACAGGCTGGGAACGCCTGGGTGACTCAGTCGGTTAAGCAACTGACTCCTGATTTCGGCTTAGATCATGATCTCATGGTTTGTGGGTTCAAGCCCCGTGTCGGGCTCTGCGCTGACAGTGTGGACCCTGCTTGGGATTCTCTGTCTGCCTCTGGCTCTCACTCTGCCCTTCACGCTTGTGCTCTCTCAGTCTCTCTGAGAAAAACAACAACAAACATTAAAAAAAAAAGAAAAAAAAGACCAGTAGGCTGTGGTGTGCCAGAACCATTCCAGGCATGGGATGTACCAGGGTAGAGGTGGGGGCGCCCCTGCAGGGTCTAGCTGGGAGTGGCTCTCCCAGGGCCCCGTTCTTCCCTCTTCTGTGACCCTCCCCACACCTATGTGTCATCTGTGCCCACGGGCCCCTTGAGGGCAGGGGTTCAGCGAGGCCTGTGGCTGTTTTCTCACCCGTCCCACAGCCTGGTATCGACAGAGGGCAGGGGTCATTGTCTAGATGGAGATTTGGGATCATTGTCTATACAGATGGCAAGGGTCATTGTCTAGATGGAAGGTGGGGGTCATTGTCTAAACACAGGGCAGAGGCCACTGTCTAGTGGAAGGCGGGGGTCCTTGTCTAGACAAAGGGCAAGGGTTGTCTAGACAGATGGTGATGGTCGTTGTCTAGACAGAGGGTGGAGAAGCTTCCTCTTAGCAAGGGAAGGCTGGGCCTTTTGTCTTCTCTTGCTTCTTTCGTGCACTCGTGTGTGTCTGAGCAAGGGCCAGTCAGGCGTAGAGATGCAGACTCCCTGGCGTTTTGCCCCAACGGTGACCTGGACTAGAACACTGAGTAGCCTGCTTTGGTTTAGAGGTTTCACATTTACTTTCACCTGTGTCACATGTGAGTGTCTGCACTACCAGCAAGCCCGTGAGGGACCGTGTGCCCAAATAGCAGGTCAGGAAAGAAGCTCAGAGCCTCCCCGGCTGGATGAGGGAGGAGCTGCGTGCAGCTGGACCCCACCCCTGCAGCAGGGCCCGGGCCGGGGCTGTTAGCTGTGTGGCGTGTCGGTGACCTTGTTGCCATTCATCACAAACACGATGAACTGACACGAGTTGGCTGCTTGAGACCCACCTACTTTCCCCCCAGCCCTCGTACTGGTGCGGGCACCCACGGACAGTGTTGGGGAAAGAAGAAGAAGACGATGATCCAGAGAAAGTGCTCAGAACGGAGTACTTTGAGGCTGAGCCAGAGGACCTGGTGGCCGGGATCAGGATCAAGCATGTGACCAAGGTGCCACGCCCCGTGGGGTGGGCATGGATAGGGACCTCGTGCCACGGGGCTGAAACCTGCCACCTTGCCCGGGGCACTCTCTGAGCTGGTGGCCATCCCGCAGGCCTTGCTGCCCCTGGACCCCCATGGCTGCTGTCTGACCCCTCCCCAGGCCATGTTCCCAGGGCGCAGGGGTCTCAGGGTGGATCAGCCCTGCCGCAGACTTGCTGGTCCACTGCAGCGCGACAGATGTTCAGGGCAGGGTGGGGAGAGGCATGGCGTCTCTGCCCGAAACGTTCCTCCTCTACGCTGACTGGCCGCACCGGGCACCCTCTCCTTCTGAGACCCGTCGGGCGGGTGTTCTGGAGGGGTGTTGGGGGCCGGGCAGGGCCTGAAGTCCAGGGCTGCCCTCGGCCTCTGCTGCAGGTGTTCAGAGTGGGGAACAAGGGCAAAGCAGCTGTCAGAGACCTGAATCTGAACCTGTACGAGGGGCAGATCACGGTGCTGCTGGGCCACAACGGCGCGGGCAAGACCACCACCCTCTCCATGCTCACAGGTGAGGGGCCGCGGCTTCGGCTCTGGCCAGTCAGCCGCAGGTCCAGACATGGGTCACACCTCGTGCCCACCAGGGGGTGGGGTCTGGTGTTCCGGCTGAACTTCTGCCTCTGGGTCTCCTGCTCGGCCCTAGGTCTCTTTCCCCCAACCAGCGGACGGGCGTATATCAACGGGTACGAGATTTCCCAAGACATGGCTCAGATCCGCAAGAGTCTGGGCCTGTGCCCACAGCACGACGTCCTATTTGACAACCTGACTGTCGCGGAGCACCTGTACTTCTACGCACAGGTGAGCCGGCCGCTGAGCAGGCTCAGGGCATGTGGTGGTTTCGTGGGTGGTGAGCTTGGGCCCCACGGTGCAAACCCTCAGCTTTCTGCCAAGTAGAACCCACCCGGAGTGGCCCTTCGCAGACCTGCAGCAGGGCGGCGGGGAGGGAAGTCAGGGCAGCGTCACGGCACACAGAGGGCAGGAGGAGGCGCCGAGGCCGGNCAGGCCCCCGCCCCGCCCCGGACGCCCCGCGGGGAGCAGCCTTGTGAGGACGGAGCCGCCCGCCCCTCGGCCCGCAGGTGCTGATGCTGGACGAGCCCACCTCGGGCATGGACGCCGTCTCCAGGAGGGCCATCTGGGACCTGCTGCAGCAGCACAAGAGCGACCGCACGGTGCTGCTCACCACGCACTTCATGGACGAGGCCGACCTGCTGGGGGACCGCGTGGCCATCATGGCCAAGGGGGAGCTCCAGTGCTGCGGGTCCCCGCTGTTCCTGAAGCAGAAGTACGGTGAGTGGGCGGGGCCCAGAGGCCAGTCTCGAGGAGGGAGCGGAAGTGGACAGTTTTCATTTGGTTCAGCCAACATCCCTCGGTGACCAGGAACGAGTGGCCCAGCGTCAGGCAAAGCAGCCGAGAGCAGTGGTGCCCTTGCAGAGGCTACACTGGCTGTCGTAGAGGCTCGTGGCCAGCGGCACATTCCCCAGCTGGTGGGTGGCACACGGTTTGCCACCTACGTGTGGCTTTCCAGAAGGCAGCTCATGGTCTGACGCCCCAGGTCCAGCCACATCCCTCCAGTGGACGAGCCCCCTCCTCAGACACCCCCGGGACTCATGCACCTCCTTTCCGCAGTCCCTCGTCCGGTGCACAGCCCTACCCGGTGGACGGTGACCAGACGTGGTCACCGTCGGGGCAGCCATTGTCCGGGGCTCCCTTGTGGAGAGAGCAGAGAGGGCAGATCTGGGGGATGGTTCCTGCCGCAGCCTGAGCCTGAGGTGCAGAGCCCGGCTTGGGCCTCATGTCCTTAAGGGCAGCGCCCCCAGGTCCCCCCACATCTCTGCCCGGTGGAACCTGGGAGGCAAGGCCCCGAAGATGGTGCTCTGATCCCGCCGTCCCTGCTCTCTGGCCTCTTTCCCACGAGCTGCGCTAGTCACAAGCCGAGGGCCCGGAGGGACGCAGCAGTGGGACACAGCATCACATGTTGCAGGTGCGGGCTACCACATGACGCTGGTGAAGGAGCCTCACTGTGACCCTGAGGCCGTCTCCCGGCTGGTGCGCCAGCACGTCCCCAGTGCCATGCTGGAGAGCAGAGCCGGCGCCGAGCTGTCTTTCATCCTGCCCAAGGAGAGCTCGCACAGGTGCGCGTCCTGGGGGCGCAGGCACAGCCCTAAGGGGGGCTCGGTGCGTGGGGTCCCCCACTCGTGCCCGTCAGGCTCGGCCGGCGGGGCTCCCGCCCCCACAGCGCCTGTGACGGCAGGTGGGGAACCGGTGCGGCAGAACTGGGAAAGGCTGCCAGGAAGAGGGTCTGTCGCCACGCTAGGCCCGTGGCCGCCCCCTGAGCCCAGGCTCACCGCACACGGCGCCTGCGAGCTCCTCATGGAATCATGAGTGTGTGTATCTTCTGTCTCAGGCTGTGAGCCACGTGCTGCTGCCTCATCAACAGAGGCGATTCTGGTGTGGGGGTGAGAACCCCACTCTCGATTCACGTTCGGCACCTTTGGGATATAAATCCTAAAAGTCCCTTTGATGTTGCTACGAGCTCGTTTGATGGTTTGGTTTTCGGTTCCCTGACTCTGTTGCACCCTGACTGCATCAGCACCCGCTCCAGCACCACACACTCGTGGTTCCCCCCCAAGAATACGCCAGGGAACATCCTTCTAGAAAACTCTTGATCTAGATCCCCAGTGACTCTCCGCCCAGGATAGGGTGCCAGTAATGGGGCCAATAGCGCCACATTTCTCCGAGGAAAGTGATGTGTGTGACCGCCCGTCAGCAGGGCAGGAGAGTGTCCGTTTCCACCACGGTTGCAGCTCTGAGTAAAGTTTTTTCAGGATTTGCGTATCCAGTGGTTGAAATGGCATTTGGTATTCCTTCCGCTTCTGCTAAGTGCAGGTCCATCTTGCCCCCATTTACGCAGCTCTCTGGACATCGTGTGTTCTGTCTGGTGCTCATGTCGTGGTCAGAGCATTTCATATGGTGACACCAAGCATTTTTGCTGCAGCTTTTTCCAATTGGTTGTTGACTGGTTCTGTGGGATTTTTTTCCCCATGCACGCACTTTACATTTAATGGGTCCTATTGTGATTTTCCTCTGTGATTTTTTTCCTTAGAAAGTGCTACCCCACAGTCAAATGAGTATTCTTCAGGTTTTTTGGGTTTTTTTAGTTCATGTGGGCATTTACTACCAAACAGTGTCTCACAGGCCCACATACTCATGGCAGAAGGTCACATGGTGGGGGCGCCTGGATGGCTCAGTCCGTTGAGCATCGGACTCCTGATTTTGGCTCAGGTCATGACCGCAGGGCTGTGGGGTCCAGCCCCACATCGGACTCCGTACTGAGCATGGAGCACCGATTCTCTCTTTCTCTCTACCCCTGTCCCCAGCTTGCACACACATACTCCTGCTCTTAAAAAAAAAAAAAAAAAAAAAGTCACATAGGGAAAGAGAAGGGTAAACAAACCCCAACTTCGGGTTTTCAAGGAGCCAAGGCCGCTCCGCCTTCCTCTAGGCCACACAGAGGAACGTGTCACCTCCAAAGTCACCGAGAGGCAGCTCTTCACTCGAGGTCTTGTTTCCAGGTTCGAAAGTCTCTTTGCCAAACTGGAGAAGCAGCAGAAGGAGCTGGGGATCGCCAGCTTCGGGGCCTCGGTCACCACCATGGAGGAGGTCTTCCTGCGGTCAGTAAACGCGGGGGTCCATCAGTCTGGGCACGGATGCTTGTCCTCAGCGTGACGGTGAAGCGGCCCCCTGACTGTTCGGCCCAACGCCCACCTGAGGGGGGCGCGCAGCCGGCACAGGCAGGGCCCCAAGCTCCCCAGGGCAGAGGGCAGTTGAGCTCAGATCTCCGGAACTCCCACCCCCACTTCATGGAGAGGATGCAGGTGGCCCCGGGGGCGGGCCTGTATTCACGATGGGGACTGGACAAGCAGGCCCCCAGAACTTCGGGTCGCGGGGAGGGCTGGGACGACGAAGGTGTTCACCCGATTTCCCTTGAATGCCTGTCTGGCAGCTGGAGGGCTAGGAACTGGAAAGGACAAAAATATGTGTGAGGTAAATGTTTTTCCATGCGGTTCCTGGGACCGAGGGAGCAGAACTGTGAGTGTGTATGCGGTGTGCACATACCAGGTGGCTCGCGGGCATCCACGCGGCCCCACCACCCACCCGGCTGCCACCTGTGCTCGCCACACACACCTGTCCGCCGGCCTCAGCTTGGCACCAAGCACCCGGACCAGTTGGCCGCCATGGTGCCCCCAGCACTCCCCTCTCTGGCTTTGACCGTCTCCCAGGGAGACCGCAGTCCCTGTGGGCAGGGGCCTTGTCTGGCTGGCTGTCCCTCATGGCTCTGCATAGCCACCATGTCTCGTGTCCTGATGGCATCTGGTGATGCGCCAGTGAGGAGACGAACCGCCAGCCAGCAGAGCCCTCAGCGGCCCCTCCTCCTCCTGACGGCCTCTGTGGGAAGCCGAGCCATGACTGCCTCCTGTGTCTCGGCGTAGGGTCGGCAAGCTGGTGGACACCAGCATGGACATCCAGGCCATCCAGCTCCCTGCCCTGCAGTACCAACACGAGAGGCGGGCGAGCGACTGGGCAGTGGACAGCCACCTGTGCGGGGCCATGGACCCCACGGATGGCATTGGCTCCCTGATCGAGGACGAGTGTGCCGCCACCAAGCTCAATACTGGGGTGAGCACTGAGGGCGGGGCCGGCCAGCCCAGGAAGGCTGGGAGAGCCCTGAGCCCCACGTGTGAGCGTCCAGGGGGCAGAGGAGGGCTCCCGGAGGGTCAGTTCACTGGGAAGAGGGCAGATTGCAGCTCACACGGTCATGAGAGGGAGAAGGAAAACCAGTGCATTTTATTTTATTTTATTATTTTGTTTAAACCCAGTGCGTTTTAATCCAGCAACTGTAATACCGTTTTGTTCTAACTGGGCCGCTCGTGGAGAAGCCATCGTTGCATATGGTGCTGACCGTGCTCCGTTTACTGGGAGCTTGCCGTAAGCCTGGTGTTCACTCAGTAAAGGAGAGGGCAGCACTGGTCCACTATACAGACAGAAAAGCAGGGTCTGGGTCAAGGTGGCCTGGCCAGCATGCGGCAGAGCAGCACTCTGACCCTGGAGGGGTCCCCATGCGGCCCTGTGCTCCCACGCGAGCACAGACGGAGTCCTCTGCCAGGGTGAGGAAAGGCAGAGGCCTTGGCTCCCCCAGTGCCTGCTGACGATGAGGCGGTGCCTGCCCAGCCTCCACGGCGGCGGGACCCCTCCAGGCCTGTGTTAGGACCCGCAGGGACACAGACGTGCGTGTCTCCTGTGTTACCGAAGGAGCTCCGCAAGAAGCCGTGGGGCTCAGGGCGCATGCGTCAGCTGGAGCCCTCCCCCCCCCCCGGGGG
>NW_027529647.1:2671876-2691373 GCF_008692635.1 Crocuta crocuta
CTGGGACCACTCCTGCTGTTGGGGAGGGGGGCAGGGGTGCTCCACCGGCCCCACAGGGCAGCCGTGACAGCCCGTCCCCTCTGCCACAGCTCGCCCTCCACTGCCAGCAGTTCTGGGCCATGTTCCTGAAGAAGGCCGTGTACAGCTTGCGTGAGTGGAAGATGGTGGTGGCCCAGGTCCTGGTCCCTCTGACGTGCGTCACCCTGGCCCTCCTGGCCGTCAACTACTCCTCGGAGACCTTTGACGACCCCATGCTAGAGCTGAGCCTGGGCGCCTACGGCCGAACTGTTGTGCCCTTCGCTGTCCCCGGGGCCTCCCGGCTGGACCAGCAGCTGTCGGAGCATCTGAAGGACATGCTGCAGGCCGAGGGCCAGGAGCCGCGGGAGGTGCTGGGTAAGGGGCGGGCGGCCTCGGGGCTCGGGCCGGGTCTGGAGCCCAGCCTCCAACGCAGGCACCGCAGGCATTCGAGGGGGTCAGCTCCTTGCTGTCTACGCACCGTGGGATGTTTAGAAGCATCCCTGACATTGCATCCCCTCTCCCCACGCATCCTGACAGCCACAGCTGCCTCCAGACATCACCACTAGGGGAAAGGCCATTGTCCTGAGTCAGGAAGGCACGAGGCAGCATCTAGGACTAAGGTTTGCCTGGGGGATGGGGGGGGCGGTTAGCATTTAGGTTCTGTGTTGGGGCTTTGGAGGTGAACCATGAAACCTGTGGTGCTTCTGTTGCCCTTTGTTGGCCAGGCTGGTCACAGCACGCACCGAGGTGACACGGTGGTCCCTTCCGGTGGTCCCTACCAGCACCTCAGCCCGAAGCACCTGCCTCCCTGTTTGTGGCAGTCAGAGCAGGGCTCGAGCATGGGCCAGACGAGCCAGACGCCCGGATGTGTGGGAAGGTTGCCTCGGCTTGCTGCTCCCTCCCCCTGCTGGCCCGCAGCCCTGAGACTCAGGACCGGGTTGCTGTTTAGGAGAAGGTTGAATGCCTCTACATCCTGGAACCAGCCTGCCGTGCAGGGGACGCTGCCGCCAGGTCATAGCCTCTGCTGCCCAAGTCCCAGGGCAGCCCTGCCCACCCCTGCGGCCTGGATTAGCCCTCATAGGCAGCAGTGGGTGCTCCCATCACCTCGGTGTGCCCCCCGCCTTGTTTGCTGGCTGTCCCCCTGCCTGGTCCAAAGGTTTCAGGACTCTGTGACACATGGTGGCTCTGGAGAATTCGGGACACACCCTCAGATGCCCCTGGCCTGAGTGCTTCTAGAAGGCCGAAGTGTCTGTTCCCTCGTCGAGCATGCCACCTTTTGGTTTTGTCCACCTCCCTGTGGGTCTTGTTTCGCTGCATTTACGGCCATCAGATTGTTTCCCTTCTGTAATGGCAGCCGCGGCCCCATTGGCGGAGCCTTTGTAACTCTTAACATCGGGGCTCCCAGACACGTCCCTGCCCCCTCACTGCTCCTGGGGCCCGCAGGGCGGGTGTCCCCCCGGCCCCATTTACAGGCCGGAGCAGTGAGGGTGGTGCTCTCGTGGGTGACCCCAGCACCCCTGCCAGAGGCCTTCTCCCCAGGTCCCCGCCACGGAGCCCAGTGGGAGCCGGCAGGGCTGGGGCGGGTCCTGGCTGCCCGGAACTCCAGTGCCCAGAGGGTCCAGCACCGGAAGTGGGGGTTTGCTGGGGTTCTTGTGGGTGAGGAGGGAATCCTCCTCCTCCCTGGGCCCCATTCCCTCAGGCCGCTCTTTCTAAAGACCACCGGGTTTTCCTGATTATGTAAGTGCACGTACACATCCCACAGAAACTGGAAAACCAGAGAAATGGGAGGTCCTGTCTAATTGCACCCCTTGAGGGCACTCCCCACCCCCCCTGCACCTGCTGGCCCGCCCAGCTGCCCACAGGAGGTCTGCCTCTTGGAGTCTCAACTTCTCCGGAGTGGCCTCCTCCCAGGCTGGTCGGCCCTGGCCCCGGCGCTGGCTCCCTTTAGCCTCAGGAGGCATTTGCGGGGCAGAAAGTGGAGGTTGCTCCTCCTGCTTGGCCTCGTGTGGCCACAGGGTGCCCGCTCGGCCAGGCACCGCTGCTCCCGTGACGTGGCCTCACGGCCTGTGGGCTCCCTCAGAGCAGAAGGCGGTGCCTCCTTGCCGCGGCTCCTCCCGGCGCCCGGAGCTCCTCAGAGCGGGCGTCTCGGGCACGTGGCCCAGGGCTGTTTTCCCACTGACCCTGCCCTTGCCCCCAGGTGACCTGGAGGAGTTCCTGATTTTCAGGGCCTCGGTGGAGGGAGGCGGCTTCAACGAGCGGTGCCTGGTGGCCGTGTCCTTCAGAGATGTCGGCGAGCGGACGGTTGTCACCGCCCTGTTCAACAACCAGGCGTACCACTCCCCGGCCACCGCGCTGGCCGTGGTCGACAACCTTCTGTTCAAGCTGCTGTGCGGCCCTCGGGCCTCCATCGTGGTCTCCAACTACCCCCAGCCCCGCAGCGCCCTGCAGGCCGCCAAGGACCAGTTCGCCGAGTATGTGCCCTGCCCCTGCCCCTGCCCCGGCCAGGGCCCTGCCCCCACCCGTCAGGGCCTCTCACCGGCACCGCCAGGGACCACCAAGGGCCGTGTAGATGGATGAAGCATAGTCTGTGCCTTCAGGAAGCTTCTGGGTTTGGGCCAGGGAACCTCTGCCCCACGTCCTCCCCAGGCCTCCATGCCCACCCTTCCCTCAGACAGCGGATAAGCTGGCAAGACTCTAACCCACGTTACAAAGTCTCTGAGGGGCCACTCCTGAGGACCTGGGGGACAGCTGTGCCTTCTTCCCAAATCTGCACCGGCCCCTCCTGGCCTCTGGGCCCAGGGGCCCCAGCACAGGCTTGAGCCCGGGCCGCGCCTGTGTGTATGAACCAGCATACAGAACACAGCGAGGTCAGGTATCGCTGCCCCAGGGGGCCTCGAATCAGGGAGCCTGTGGGCCTCTCCCTTCTCAGGTCTTGTCAGGAGATGGTGTGTGTAGGATTCCCCCATGGTGGTTACAGAGCCCCCAAAACCCTAGGACGGTCCAGAGGAAGCCGATAAAATCTATTTCTGAACAAGAACAATGACTCCATGTGGGGCAGTTAACTAATAGGGAGGGAGCAGCTCCATCTCCCCCCCCACCCCCCGCCCGGCAGCAGCTCTCTGCTCTCCTTGTCCTGCCAGGAACAGGCAGGCACACAGATGAACGCTCGCGGTGGAGCGGACTGGGGTTCTGGACACCGCACAGTCCTGGGAAGGAACCTCGACTCCCATGGGGCCGGGGAGACAGGCCTGCGGGGCCCTCAGACCCTGGCAGGGTGGTCAGCAGCTGCAGGCGGGGTGGGGGACTATGCTGGGGACATGAAGAGTGGCAGCTCCCCCCACCCCCATGGGCCCTGGGTGAGGAGACCCCCAGGTCAGGCTGAGGACGGCGGGCGTGGTGGACGGGGTAGCAGGATTTTGGTTCCATTTCAGCAGCTTTAGGAGATGGAGTTCTGCACCTGTTTGTGCTGAAGCGTCTTTCGTATGCTCAGAATTTGATATAATTGATGCACAAAGTTACTTTAGTCCCAGTTGTGTCTGAAAGGATGGCCCCAGAGAGCCTGGCTACCACCCGTCATCACCCTCATCGCGAGTAGTTAAGAGTGTTTTTCCTTGTGGTGAGAAGTTTTAAGATCGTGTCTGAGCAACTTTCAAATAAGCAATCCAGTGTTGAGTTGACCTTAACCATAGTCCCCATGCCCTACGTGGTGTCCCCAGGACTTACTTATTATTTTATGACTGGAAACCTGTTGACACCCTTCACCCACTTTGCCCACCCCTGGCAGGCACCAGTCCTTTCTCTGTATCTGTGAGGCCTTTTTGTTTTCGTTTTGTTTTTAGATTCCATATATAAGTGAGATCAGATGATTGAGATCAGATGATACTCGGCTTTCTCTGTCTGACTTAACTCAGCAGGGTGTCCTCAAGGTCCCTCACGTCACAGAGAGCAGGCTCTCCTTCTCTCTTGTGGCTGGAAAATACTGTGTTGTGTGTAGAGCAGTCTGTCCACTTGCCTGCCCTGTCGACAGACATGTTGTTGTTTCTGCCTTGGCTGTTGTAAATAACACGGCTATGAGCTTGGGGGGCAAGAAATCACTGCAAGTTGGCAATTTCATTTTCTTTTTTTAAAACATTTTACTTTAGAGAGTGCACGCGAGTGAGGGGGAGAGAGCCCTAAGCAGGCTCCACTCTCTATGCAGAGCACAATGTGAGGCTTGATCCTAGGACCCTGGGATTGTGACCTACGCCAAAATCAAGAGGCTGATGTCCAACTGACTGAGACACCCAGGTGCCCATGACCTCATCCTCTGTAGACAACCACCCAGGGGGACAATTGCTGTGTCATCGTGTACTTCTGTCTTTAACTTTGTTTATATACATAACTTTTATAATGTTTATTTTTGAGACAGAGAGCGTGAGCAGGGGAGGGGCAGAGAGAGAGACACGTTATCTGAAGCAGGATCCAGGCTCCAAGCTGTCAGCACAGAGCCCGATGCGGGGCTCGAACCCATGGACCATGAGATCATGACCTAAATCAGTCAGACACTTGACCAACTGAGCCACCCAGGCACCCCTATTTTTAACTTTCTGAGGAGCCTGCCCCCTGTTCTGCAGAGTGGCTGCACCAGCTTGCATGCCCGCCTGCGGGCACAGGGGCCCCTCCCCCGCATACACACCAACACATTCCCTCCTGTCTTGTTGATGCTGGTCGTTCTGGCTGGGGCAGGTGATCTCTCCTTAGGCTTTGGTTTGCATTTCCCTGGTGGTTAGTGATGCTGAGCACCTTTCCATGTGCCTCTGGGAACACAGTGTAATCTTACTGGACGTTCCATCACACCCCAAGGAGCCCCATGGCGCCAACAGCCCCCCCCCCCCCCACCGTGCCCCCATCTCCTTTGGCACGTGGCCTCCACTCTACTCCTGTCTCCGTGCATTTGCCTGTACTGGACATTTCATGTGGATGGAATCTTCTAACAAGAAGTTCGGTGACTGGCTGCTCTCACTTTTCAGGGCTCATCTGTGCCGTAGTTGTATCTGCAAAGCCCTTTTTTTTTTTTTTTTGGCCAAATAACATCCACGTGTTGAAGCCCCGCGTGTTGAGACAGACAGGAGGTTTTTGAGCAACATAGTAATGCCATCAGCCGTGGTTTCTGGAAGGTGTTGCTGGCACCCGAATGCATAATGCACCTGATGGGGGTGGGGGGGGTGAGCGACTGCAGCCGTGCACACGGCAGTGGGGGGTCCGACTAGGGCAGGGCAGGGCCAGCCAGGCAGGGGGTCCTCAGGAGACGTGGGAAAGGCAGTGATGGTAAGGCCATCACTGGAGTGGGGGGCACGGGGGATGCAGGGACAGCTTGGAGGTGACTGGGAGAGTGGCCCCTCCATCACTGCTCAGGAAGCCCAGAGGAGGAGCCATTCTGGCGGGGAGGGGTTTTCCTGGCNCTCTGGCACTCCCTCTTAACCTCCTTTAGTGCCTGGGCCACTCCATCACGTTTGGATGGTGACCAAGAACCCAGTGAATGTCCCCTACTTCCCAGACTCACTGTGCTCTGTCCTTGACCTGCGCTGTCCCCCCCACACACACCCCTGCAGGGGCCGGAAGGGATTTGATATCGCCCTCAACTTGCTCTTCGCCATGGCGTTCCTGGCCAGCACCTTCTCCATCCTGGCAGTCAGCGAGAGGGCCGTCCAGGCCAAGCACGTCCAGTTTGTGAGCGGGGTCCATGTGGCTACTTTCTGGCTCTCCTCTCTACTGTGGGACCTCATGTCCTTCCTCGTCCCCAGTCTGCTGCTGCTGGTGAGGGCTGTGTGGTGCGGGGACCCTCCCCTGCACGTCCCGGGGCCCTGCCTTGGCACCCCTGCACGGATCACAGGTCCACGCTGGCAGCTTGGCCCCCGTTCTGGGAGGATGGCTGGGAATGCCCCCGGTAGCACCCCTGGTCTGTGTCCATACCCCCAGCCTTGCCCCACTGTGGCGGGCAAGGCCCGGGCGCAGGGTGCCCTGGTGGCCCCTCCAGCCACAAAGGGGAGAAGGGGGGATGTCGTCAAGGAGGGTCTCAGGGCTGAAGCCTCGGAGACAGACAGGGCCTCCGGGCACCACCTACCTCTGTGCTGCCACAGGTGGTGTTCAAGGCCTTTGACGTGCACGCCTTCACTCGGGACGGCCACCTGGCCGACGCCCTGCTGCTGCTCATGCTCTACGGCTGGGCCATCATCCCCCTCATGTACCTGATGAACTTCTTCTTCTCGGGAGCAGCTACTGCCTACACAAGGCTCACCATATTCAACATCCTGTCGGGCATAGCCACCTTCCTCATGGTCACCATCATGCGCATCCCAGGTGGGGGCCTGGAGACCACGCCCGGCCCCCCCGGGCGCCACCAGTGCGGCCACTGGGCCAGCCCACACTCAGGCCCCTCTGCCAAAGGTGGTCCTGCTGGGCCGGCAGCGGGCGGCTGTGCCTGGCGGTTTCAGCAGGGGTCGGGGGGGCCCAGAGAAGGAGGTGCTGGCCTGGGAAAGCCTGGTGCCACATCCAGGGGGCGTCACCCAGCCGGGCGTCCGGCCCATATGCCCTCCAGATCTGTGTCCCCCAGCGCCCACTGGTCTGTGCCCTCCCCACAGCGGTGAAATTAGAAGAACTTTCCAGAACGCTGGACCACGTGTTCCTGGTGCTGCCCAACCACTGTCTGGGGATGGCGGTCAGCAGCTTCCACGAGAACTTCGAGATGAGGAGGTACTGCACCTCCTCAGAGGTGGCGGCACACTACTGCCGGAAATACAGTGAGTGTCTGGCCCGCGGCTGCCCCTCCCCACCCCCCACCCTGCCTGGCTCCCTCCCTCAGCTTGGGTGGGTGCCTGGGCAGTGTACAGTGTGCACCGCCTCCAGGCTGCCCACCGAGCCCTCCTCTGTGACCCTCACTCCAGGCTCTGGCTCTGCCTTTACGCGGGCCACCTGCCCAGCGTCTGTGCATCTCAAACCTCCCTCTGCCTTTCTCCTGTAAGGACGTCTGTCCTTGGATTTCCGGCCCTGAGCTCAGGATCTCAGTACACCTGCAAAGACCCCTTTCCTAAGTGGGGTTGTGTACAGGTTCTGGCCATTAGGACGTGGACGTGTCTTTCTGGGGCCACCTTTTGGGCCCCCACACGCCCTTCCTGTGCCTTGAACTGTCTTCCGCGGTGGCAGCTGTCACCGCTGACCATGGCAAGGCAGGGAGGGGGGTGTCACATCTTCACATCCCAGTGTCATCCCCAAGGGAGGAAGGAGCATGCGAGTGAGCAAGGGTGTGACCCAGTCACCTGTCATAGGCACCCCTTGCAAGGTAAAACTGCCCCAAAATGTGGGCCATTCCCGGGACTTCTGCGTGGCAGTGACAAATGGATCCTGGGCCTTCGGGGACTCCGTCGGAGGCCAGTGGGGTGCTCAGGGCCAGCGCCACGCTCACTCCCTTGCCCACACAGACATCCGGTACCAGCAGAACTTCTACGCGTGGAGCGCCCCGGGGGTCGGCAGGTTCGTGACCTCCATGGCTGCTTCCGGGTTTGCCTACCTCAGCCTGCTCTTCCTCATTGAGACTGACACGCTGTGGAGGCTGAAGACCTGCCTCTGTGCCTTCCGGAGGAGGCGGGCGCTGGTGAGTAGGTCCCGTGCGCTCCCCACACCCCCACCGGCCTCGGCCAGGGCCGCAGCCGCCCAGGCTGCCTGGGCCCTCGTGTTTGCCACACACATCCCACCCCCCAAACAAAACCTGCTGAGCCCGCGCTGGACGTACACGTGAACCCAGGGCGAGGCGGCCGCTCTGACATAAAGACCCCCTGGGAAGGACTTTCTGTCCACGCAGTACAGCCCCCCACACCCTCAGCCAAGTTTCATGGCTTTCTCGATGCGTCCTGCTCGGGCCTCTGTCCTTGGCCGTCTGCATCTCAGTGCCAGTGTTAGCCCTTAGGTCCACCCAGCCATCCCTGTGAAAGCCCTGGGTCCATACCTAAGGAGTTTCAGAGACCCCACCCTCGGTCGCTTGGAGAAGGACCCCCTTACTGGAGCTCACGCATGCGTGTTTTTCTGGAACAATTAGACGGAAGCATACTCTCGGACATCGGTGCTTCCTGAGGACCAGGATGTGGTGGACGAGAGGAACCAGGTCCTGGCGCCCAGCCCCGACTCGCTGCCAGACACTCCTCTGGTTATCAAGGAGCTCTCCAAGGTAAAGCAGGCCCGCCCCGCGCCATGCGGCGCCACCCTGTGCCGCTGCCTCCAGCCCCAATGCCCACCGCCCGCAGGTGTATGAGCAGCGGACGCCCCTGCTCGCTGTGGACAAGGTCTCCCTCGCGGTCCAGAAAGGAGAGTGCTTCGGCTTGCTGGGCTTCAATGGAGCCGGGAAGACCACGACCTTCAAAATGCTGACCGGGGAGGAGACCATCACTTCCGGGGACGCGTTTGTCGGGGGCCACAGCATCAGCTCTGAAATCGGGAAGGTGGGTGTGGGGGCGGCGCCCTGGCAGCAGGGATGCGCTCATTTCTGGCTCATAGTTCAGGGATGGCAGCACGAGCCAGTGACCAGGGGCAGAGCGAAGCAAACGACAGGGAGGGGAGAGGACAGGAAGAGAAGAGGCCCCCTTGTCCTGGCCAGGCTGGTGGGCCAAGGCCAGGCCCTCCCTGAGAAGCCGCCGTCTGGACCCAGGGGCATGGAGCTCGCAGCATTCTGTGGCCTGTGTGCGCAGATTTATCGTAACGGTGCCCTGGGCTGTTCAGAACTGGCGTTGCACCAAAGCCGGATAAAAGGTCAGCGACCAAGCACACTGGTAGGAGTATCATAGAGCCTGTGGCACAGCGAGGAGCCCCGGCCAGTATCTGCCAGCCCCGAGAGGCACCGCCCTGCCCGGCTCTGCCGAGGGCATGCTGTGCTCCCTAGGCATGGCTCTCAGGGCCTCGCCGCATGAGGGGAGGAGCCGAGGCCCGGGGCACCCATGGCAGGGGCGTCCTAGGAGACTTCTCCACATGGGGCCGAGTCCCCAGGGCTGTGGGGCCAGGCTGCCCCCGCACTGCCTCTACCACTGGAGGTTGGGTGGAAGGCTCTGGGTGCCTGGGGAGGAACAGAAAAGAGTCCGTGCCTGGCAGCGACCCCGTGTCCTGGGGGCTTCTGGCCACCCCGTCCCCAGAGAGCAGCCCGTGCTGTGGAGGAAGGCCTTCCTCTCAGGCCCCTGAGGAGCCCCCAGGCCGTGTTCAGGGCCCACGTGCAGCACACACACGGAGAAACAAAGGAGACACAGCCCCGTGTCTACAGCCCCACACGCAGGTTCCCGCAGGAGAAACAAGCCCACCGCCTGAGCTGTGCAACTGTGGGCCCAGGTTATAAAACACCTCTGTGCCTCGTGGTTATGGGAACAAGCAAGATTAGAAACACTCGCGAGTGACCCACAGGCTGGGTAGGGAGAGGACTCGTGTGTGCATCCAGTCTGAGTGCCAGGGGTACGGTACTGAACTGATGGGGCCACAGCCGAGAGCGTCCCAGGCCGACTGATCACAGGCTCTGCGGGCCTAGGAACGGCCAGGAGGGCGCGGAAAGAGCCCCCGTGGCTGCGATCCACGGTCCCCCGCCAGCCAGAGGGGTCAGGGAGAAGGTGCTGGCCCCACAGGGCCCTGGCACTGCTGGACGGGGCCCGCCGCCCAGAGCCCTGCCACCACGCCACCTGGCCGGGCGACACGCCACCGCAAAGGTGCTGCCAGCAAATGTGTCCTCCATCAGAGAGAAAAGAGAAGCAGGCTTAGCGCAGGTCACGTGCCTGTTACACGTCGGATGAGCAGAGGAGCCGTTGCACGGCAGATATCCTCACAGCAGTGACGTGTGCCGTCGGTTCCTTCCTGCTCCCGCCCACCCCCCTGCACCGTGGGAGCCTGGGCCCTGGCCCATCTCTGAGCCTTTGGCATGGGGCAGTATGTGTGCTTCCCTGAGCTGGCCAAGCGCCTCCTGTGTCCCTGACAGAGCACAGCGTGCTGGCCGTGAGCTGTGGGCGGCCACAGACACACCTGCCGGGGCAAGCCAGGGGGCTCCCCTCTGACTCACTGCGTCTTGCCTCCAGGTGCGGCAGCGCATCGGCTACTGCCCCCAGTTCGACGCCCTGCTGGACCACATGACGGGCCGGGAGACGCTGGTCATGTACGCCCGGCTCCGGGGCATCCCCGAGCGCCACATCAGCGCCTACGTGGAAAACACGCTTCGGGGCCTGCTTCTGGAGCCTCATGCCAACAAGCTGGTCAGGACATACAGGTGCGCCGGTGCTCGGGTCCCCTGCCCTGCCCCACGTCTCCCCAGGGGACACTCAGGAGTCCCCCTTACCATAAAGCCGGGGACAGTCATACGGGCCGGGGGCCAGAGCTCCCACTTGTTGTTCTGGCACCAAATGAGGGTTGGGGGGTGTGACCCAGGCAGTGCCGGGTGGCAAGGGGCTGCCCCACCAGTTCCTGCCCCTGGAGGCAAGGCCGGCGGTGAGGGGGTGCCAGGCCTGTCAGGCCCCCTCAGGCATGGTGTGCGGGCTGAGCACCCTGGGCACGGTTCTCTGTGCGGCTTTGCAGGCAGCATGCTCCCCTCGTTGCTGTTCACCTGGGGCGCCCGGCAGTCCCTGGGCCCGCCCGATGCCGGGACACGGGGAGCCCGTGCTGTCCCCCGCGCTTCACCCCGGCCTCTCTGCCCCAGTGGTGGCAACAAGCGGAAGCTGAGCACCGGCGTCGCCCTGCTTGGAGAGCCTTCCGTCATCTTCCTGGATGAGCCGTCCACTGGCATGGACCCCGTGGCCCGGCGCCTGCTCTGGGACACCGTGGCACGGGCCCGCGAGTCGGGCAAGGCCATCGTCATCACGTCCCACAGGTAGAGCCGGGGTCTCTAGGGGTCAGCGGAAGAGCCAGGACAAGGGCTGGCTGGGAGGGGCTGATGGAGAGAAGACCTGCCAGCAGCGGGTTCAGAGTCTGTGCGGAAAGTCCCCAGGCTTAGCCACGTGGGCCACCCCCTGAACACGGGAATCAGGAACAGTTTGATCTGACCAACAACACCGGCCCATCTGCGTGACCTCTGACACGGGAGGCAAGGCATCAGCGCCCCCGGCCCCGTGTCAGGCCTCTGCCCCTCTCCCCAGCATGGAAGAATGTGAGGCCTTGTGCACCCGGCTGGCCATCATGGTGCAGGGCCAGCTCAAGTGCCTGGGCAGCCCGCAGCACCTCAAGAGCAAGTTTGGCAGCGGCTACTCCCTGCGGGCCAAGGTCCGGAGCGAGGGGCGGCAGGAGGTGCTGGAGGAGTTCAAGGCGTTCGTGAACCTGACCTTCCCAGGTGTGTGCCGCTGCACAGAGGGCCTCCGCGCCTCGTCCCTGCCGAGCCCCACGCCCCTGACCCCTGGGAGGTGGGCCGTGATTCCAGGGTCCCCGGGGCCGCTCTCCCTGGCCCCGCGGCCCGGCCCTCACGGGGACACGCGGTGTCCTTGCTGCAGGCAGCGTCCTGGAGGATGAGCACCAAGGGATGGTCCATTACCACCTGCCCGGGGGTGGCCTCAGCTGGGCCAAGGTGAGCACGGGCCCGGCCAGCCTAGCTTGGGCGGGGGAAGGCCTTTCCGGCGATGACTCCTTCTGTGAAGAGGAGGGTCACTTAGTTTCTGCTCTAGCTCTCATCCCCGAATCTGCTAGATCTGGAGGTTCCCTTGAGTCAGAAACAATTTGGCGTAAAAAAGAAAACTGGCCCCCAGAGAGGACATAGCTTGCCCAAGGTCATGCTCTGAGCTGGCAAGATTCGGGGGAAGCCTGGGCTCCTGGTGTGACTCACAGGCCCTGCTCCCCCGAGGGCTGGCTCCCTGCGGGTGCTCCACCTGGGGCAGGGCTGGGACTCCGGAGCCTCACCACCCCTGTGGCCAGAGGACTCCCACACCGCGAGGACCCCCGCCGGGCTTGCTCACAGCAGTCTGTCTGCTCCCATAAGGTGTTTGGTGTCCTGGAGAAGGCCAAGGAGAAGTACGCGGTGGACGACTACTCCGTGAGCCAGATCTCACTGGAGCAAGTGTTCCTAAGCTTTGCCCATCTGCAGCCGCCCGCCGAGGATGAGGGGCCCTGAGGAGCCAGCAGGGGCGGGGCAGGGGGCGCGCAGGTGGGCGTCCCCTCCCTCCCAGCTCATCTTACCCTGCACCTTTATTTCTAATCACTGTTTTCTATAATGGACACGAGAATCAAGGCACAGTAGGGACCGGGGCCTTGGCGCCCTCACGCTGGGAACCAGCATGCAAACGTCCACGTCCAGGGCGGGCGCCGAAGCCCCTCTCTGGACCTCAGGACCCAGCCAGGAGCGGTCCAGCAGCCCGTGCTGGCACGCTTGGGGGTCTCTGGGCAGAGAGCCACTCAGGAAGGGGCTGCAGCTGACCCAGGGGCTGAATTCGCTGAAGCACTCATGAGGAGGGCACCAGGACACCCCCACGGTCGCACATAGCACGGAGCCTCCCCCGGAGCTGGGACAGGAAGCCGGCCGGACAGCGGGAAGCAGGGCTCGCCAGGCTGCCCGGAGTGGAGACGAAGCCATGCGTGGCCGTCCACGACGAAGGCGCTGGCTGTGACGAGGCACCGCGGTCTTCCCTCCCGGGGCGTCCTGGGGGTCCCCGCGCCACAGAGCGTGGACACCGTGCCGGGTCCGGCTGACCCGGTGCCCAGACTCCCCGAGTCAGCTGGGGCTGGGAGAAGGCGGCCCCTCGTTCCTGAGAGGGGCTTCCTGAACAGCCGCCCACGGGAGAGCAGCTGGGGACCAGGGCGGGACCGAGGAGGGTGCACCTGATGCGCGGTGACTCTGTCCAGAGAATAAAGTCTGGGAGGGAACATGGCCATGTCTGTGAGTCACACGAGATGGGGGGCACGGGCCCAGTCCCTGTCAGGCCTAGCACTGACCTCCCGGATCAAGTTGCACACAGACGAAAGAGCAAGAGCTTGGTTCTGCCAGGTACACGGTAACTTCCAGAACTCACCGCCAGGGGCTGGAGGAGTAAGCCAGACCTGCTGAACTGAAGCAGGTTAAACAGGCACCTGGCACCCCCTTGGTCTACACGAGGAAGTGGGAGCGCAGGGGTGTTGTGGGAAGGGGTGGCCCTGGTTGGGGGGGCTCTGGCTCCAGGGCCACTCATGGCCATTTTCCAGAAGATTCTCCCTCCACATCAGCTCCCTTTTTATGGACTCATTTTTT
Organism: Crocuta crocuta; assembly: GCF_008692635.1. Lineage (NCBI taxonomy): Eukaryota > Metazoa > Chordata > Mammalia > Carnivora > Hyaenidae > Crocuta > Crocuta crocuta. The sequence goes on from NW_027529647.1 coordinate 2,685,093, forward strand.
AACGGTGTTCTGAATGTCCCTTTGAATCTCTGCTCTTGCCGCCCCCTAGAATCCAGAGCTCTAGGGCAAGACCTGTCATCACCGGGGCTCCTTCAGGACACTTTCCCAGTGCATTTTTCCTGGCCTCTAAGTCTGCATGCTGCCAGCAGCCTCCAGGGGCTCTTCCGTTTTCTGTGGGATTCTTTACACCATCAGCATCTAATTCCGTATCATAGAAAATAAACTCGGGGGTGGGTGTGGTCTTAGATGCGGCCCTCAGAAGCCGTGCTCTGGGAGGGGGGCCGTCGTCCACGCCCAGCAGCCCCCCTGCGGGGCACCCTGAGATCGCTTTTAGGCCTGCATCAGAGATCTAGTAATTTGCCATTTTTCTCCTTGGGGGATGTGAGGAAAGGCCTTCAAGACTGCAGGATCGGCATGTGCGAGGCGTACCCACGCTGGAGTCAGGTGGCATTGGTCCTTGATAGGGCAGAGGGAGGGGACAGTGGAGGATGAAGGTGGAGGTGGTCCTGACCAGATCCTTCTTAGCAAGACCACCGGGTGGCTGGGGAGAGGGTGAGGCTGGCCCAGCCCAGCAGTGGGGGCCAGGGGGGCGGGTGCGGGACACAGGAGAGCCTGAAGGGCCAGGGGCGTCGGTGGGAGGAGCGTGGGGCTTGGGCAGCTGCCCTCGGGGAGAAGGGACCCCGGGAGCAGCGTCATGCGGCTCAACCGAAACAGCGGACTGTCCCTCAGCAGGACGCCTGCCCCAGAACTTAGAGGGGCCGCACCAGAGGGATGGTGGGCAGACCCTGCTGGGGGCAGGGCTTAGGCCGAGCCCCTCCAACGCCTTCCCTGTGCAGAAAGAATGCCAGGCAGCAGGTCGCAGGGCGAAGGGACCCCAGCCCCAGGCCCCAGGAGCCGCTCCTGCGGAGCGAAGGCTGCAGCCGCTTTCTACGCACAGAAGGCCCGGTCCCAGTGCCTTTAAAACAAGACCGGTGTTTATTCCTCCGCCAAGTACAAAGTCCAGAGCAGGCGGTCCAGGCATCGTCGCCCACAGGCCTTGGGAGCCAGCCTCCATCCGCCTGCTCTGTGCAGGTGCAGGCCTCCCTCCTCAAGGTCCCCTCCTGGGTTCAAGGTGCCCGAGGCTCCAGACGGAGGCAGCAGGAACAGGAGGACACAGCTCCCGGATGTCATGCGCTTCTGCATCCGTGGTGTTGCCCAGAACGCAGGCGCGTGGCTGCTCCAGGCGTAGGGAGCCGGGGGACACAGTCCTGGACTTAGCTGTGCACCCCAGATGAGAGCCAGGTTCCAGGGCACGATCTGTCTCCACCACAACTGCAGGGTGCAGGCTCGCACCCTCAGGGGTCCACACTGCTCGCACCCTCGGGTCCACACCACGCACACCCTCATTGTCACGTGAGCTGGTGAGACCCCACNAACTGCAGGGTGCAGGCTCGCACCCTCAGGGGTCCACACCACGCACACCCTCATTGTCACGTGAGCTGGTGAGACCCCACCTCACTTAGGGAGACCCACAGCCGGCAGAAGTGACCCCACCCTAGGGCCCAGCCCCTGCCCTCCATGGAGTGTCCTGGCCCTACGGTCACAGGGACACAGAGAAGCAAACTGGACGGTGTTTTTGCTGGGTGGGTGCCAATCCCGGATCTCCAGTCCAGGACCCCAGGAGGAGGAGCCAAGGTCACCTGAGTCTCAGGGACCTTCGGTCCAGTGTCACAAAGCAGCTGACGGGCCCAGGGCAGAAGGAGGAGTGAGCCAGGGCCGGCGGCGGGACGGCAGGCTGGGAGGCTGGTCCCAAGGCGGCCGTGAGCTGCCTGGACGGCCACACAGCACAGGCGACGAGGAGGCGGCCCCTACGGCCCAGCCCAGGCTGGACCCCGTCAGCTCCCTGACCACAAAGAGGTGACAAGGGCCCAACGCCGCAGAGCAGTCAGACCTGACCGCACAGGGCAAGACCTGGAGTGGGGGGAGGGCTCCAAGAGGCCAGTCCGGGGCCAGACCACCAGCCAGGGCGCTGATTTGGCTGTGGCACCTGCGTGACACCCCACACCAGCTGCGGTTCGGCTCACTTCTGGGCACCAGCGGGACACCGATGGTGTAAGCCGCCTGCGTACTCTGAGACACTCCCCCCCCACCACAGAATGGTCAGGGTGGAGGGCCACCTGTGCTCACCCAGATCCTGTGGCCACACCAAAAGCCGGAGTCTTATCCGCACACCAAGGCACGTTCCTGGATAGACATCCTGGGCTCCATCTGGGCCCAGAGGGGCTAATCCCCACACGCTCCTACAGCAAGGAGGTGGCCCACAAAGGTTGTAAGAGGTCCGTCCCCCCAAAACCAAAGTCAGGACTAGGCTGCTCGGTCCACCCCACCGCTAAGGCCAGCAGGCCACGTGGGATGTCCCACTCTGCAGACATGAGCGCCCTTCCCTGAACCCCAGCTTAGGCTCATCTCCAAACCCTGGAAGGTTCAAGTCCCTGAAGCCTATCTCCCTTTCCCCAGGGACGGCAAAATCCCTGGGGGTCCCTGCACGAGGCGGCTCAGGGCAGGTAGGCTGGGAGACTGCCTGAGGAGGGGCGACAAGGCAGAAGTCTTGGCCCCTGCAGCCCCCCAGGAGGGCACCGGGAAGCAGGGCGCTAGGCCCTGGAGTCCCATCCACCTGGTGTTGGCCTCAAGCAGGCACCAGGAACTGAAGCTATGGGGTTGGGCCCGGGGAGCGGGGGCCCTGCCCTCCTTCCTCAACACACAGGGCTGCCCAGGCCCCGCTCCCAGGGCCCAGCCTACACCCCACAGATGCTGGCATCAGATGCCTGCCAGCTTGGAAAAGCCCCAAGTCGACAGGCTGTGGGTGGCACAACGTAGGTCCAGGGAGCAGGGCCAAGCCATCTTGGCCCCAGTCGGCACTGCAACGGCCTACGGTTCCGCCACGACTGCAGCGCATGAGCCTCACGGCTCCGGCTCCGGCCGGGGCCGCCCTGTCCCCAGTGACTGCCCCAGCCCAGGGGCGCTCTCCTTGACTTCCCTGGGGCAGAAATGAACATGGTGCCTTGGGCATGAAAACCAGCACAAGCCCCCAAGCTCACTGCTCAGCAGTCGCCTGCCGGCAGGGAGAGGGGTGAGATCTCAGGAGACACAAGCCTGGAGCCAGAGAGGCCTCCCCACAACTCCAGACCCTCGGTGGCTGTCTGGCCCTTTAAGACCCAGCCTAGCCACCTAAAGGACCAACCAGTGCCTCTTCCTGGGCTCCCGCAGGGGCTGCAGGCTCCCACCTCCACAGAGAGAGCCGCACCTCCTCTTCCAGAGCCTCCCTCAGGCTCACCGAGCCATCACCACCTCTCCGACTCCACCACACGCTTCTGTTCCACCGGCCGGGCCACCCCTGCCCTTAGCGAAGGGACTCTTAGCAGTAGGTAGAAGTCCTTCCTTGGGGATGCAATGCCCACTTGAGGCTGCCGGATGGCACACCGTGACCTCCAGCACAGTCCAGGCTACCATTAAACCCTCTCCACGTCCCAGGTCACCAGCCTCCAAAGGCAAGCACTGCAGAGACCCCACAGAGAATGAAGGCAGAGAGAATATTCTGTCTTGACATGGGTGTGCTTCCAAACTGAGAGCAGAGCCACATGCCAGCAGGTGGCCCCTGTCCCTGGAAGAGAAGGGAGGGGCTCAGGACACCAGCAGAACCTAAAGGGTGCCTGTGGTTTAATGCTCCAGGCTGGGGGCCGGCTGCCCAATGCTGTCTCCAGGAGCCCTGCCCCACCCCCTCCACCAAACCTGGGCCAAAGACCCCCAATGGTCCCCAAAGGACCCAGCGTCTCAGCCCTCAGCCCTCAGCCCCCAGAGCCTCAGTAAGTTGCCAGAGGAGTATAAGAAGGGTGAAGCCAGAACTCCTGGAAGAGGCCGGGGCGGGGGGGCCTCCAGATTATTCTCTTATGTTTCTTCCGAACACATTCTGTTGATCTTCAAAATGGCAAAAGATGCTCAGATTTTAAAGCTTAACAGCTGATAACACACTTGGTAACAAAAATCAGTAATATTTAGAAACAAATTTGATTAAACTCATGTGTATGAATAAATCATGCTTTTAGGTTTAATATAAAACATGTTAAAATTCATATGCATGCCAAATGAGATCACTTTCGTTCATTTCTTAAAAAGTAGAGGGTGCTGTGTGCCCAGCTGGGTTGTCCCCACCCTTGCCAAGATGGGGTCGCTGGCCTGCTCCTTGCTTCCCCACCTAGGGAGTTGGTGAGGCCCTGGGGCATGCACTGACAGTGGGCCCAGGACGCTGGGCTCCGACGTGCTGCCACGGCCACCTCCTAGGACTCCACGTGCTATGGGCCTGGACCACCAAGGCCGCCCTGTCCCCAGTGCTGACCCTCTGGGCCCCTTCAGGGCCGCAGTGCAGAGCCAGGGCTGCTCTGTTTCGCTCACTCCTCCAGGCGTAGCCATGGCAGATGTGACAATGACAGTAGAGAACTTAACTTGCTCTAAATGCACCCCCACCACATCAGGGCAAATCTAAATGCAAAGGGAGGCCCCAGAACCAGACTGACTCTGCCTGCCAACATGGCCCCCCTAAGAATGTGTTGGTGCCTTAGCAGAAGGGACACAGGAGGGGGCTGCTCCTTCGGGCTCCCTTTTGTCCATGACTCTCAGACACCCCTCAGCTCTGGGTGAAGGTGTTGGGGCACACCCGACACGTCTGGATGGGGCCAGAGGGGCTGGACAGGGAAAGGCGTCACCATGGACTGGCTGGGAAAACCACACAGAGCAGAGAACAGCGACTTGCAGACAGCGTCTGCAGCACCATCCATCTACGCCTGGTCACCAAACTGCTACCTAGACTCTGCTGTCCTTGCTCTAGCAGCTAATCTGTCTGCAAGTCACAGTGGTTCCTTTCTCCAAAAAGATCCACTTTCAATCTGTTCCCTTCCTTTTCTTGATGCACCCACCTGTTCAGACAACGTCTGGGGCAGGGTGCACCTTCCTTCCTCCCACAAAGAGTCATGCAGAAACAATCGCTTGCGAGACACGGATCGGGGGACGCTGGCGGCACCGTGGGGAACAAACCCGAAAGCGCTAGCCTCTTGGCGCCGGGTTTTATTCTCCCAGCCGCCTGCCTGGGCTCGGGGCCACTGCTTTGCCAGAAGGCTCCCTGCCTCTCCGCCGGTGCTGTACGCCGGCCAGGGGATGAAGCCTCGGCGCCGGGTGTTGCACATCCTCCGTGTCGCCCCAGCACGGCTGAACTCCACCTTCGTAGCCCTGGCCTGCGAGCCGCCACACTGGCCTCCCCTCCCTTCTTGCAAGGAGCCTCCGCACAGTAGCAACGGCTCTTCACTCTGCCGGGAGCCCCTCCCACTCGGGTCTCAGCCGCAGTATCACCTCCTCGGAGGCGCTTCCCCCACCGCATCTTGTCTTCTACTCTGCCGTTCGCTCCAGTTCGTGAAGGTCACACTGTCCCCCGTCTAGTCTCGGAATCCGGCCGAGTTCCGCCCGCGCAGCAGCGGCGTCCGCACGGTCACTCCGCACACCTTGCGTAGTTTTTAACCGCACGACCCCAGCCCCTCACCCACTCAACCCCTTGAGCCTCGCGGGACCCCACGGCCCGCCGCCAGAGGCCGCAGGGCCCGCACCGCCCTCTGTCCAGCCGATGGCCGCCACCTTGCGAAGAACCGGGGTCAAGGGCTGCGCGCCCGGGCTACCCGCCGCGAGCCCAGCGCGCAAGCGCGAGGGCTGGGGCAAGGCCGTGATTGCGTTAACCCCCTCCGCGCCGGCCCGGGGTCTACCCCAGCGACACGGCCCTCCAGACCGCCGTCCCACAGTCGGCCGGCCCCCTGAGGCATGCAGCCAGCCCAGGGCAGTCCCAGGTACCTCTCCAGATAGACAGCTAGAGCAAGCGCCCCCAACGCTGCTTGCCGAAAACGGCGTGGCCCTTTAACATTCTCCTCGCACGAGCCCATTGGCTAGGGCGCTCTACGTCATCGCTGCGCGCCCGACAGCGGCGCCTTCCCGCTCCCTAACCCTGACGCCAGAGCGGCGCCGGCCTTAGCGGCTGAGGAGAGCGGGAGGAGGTTGCGGCGGCGGGAAGATGTAAGTTAGGGGAATCCGACCCCATCCGAGCTCCGGGGGCCGCCCGCAAAGCTCGGCAGGGCGCGTGGTGAAGCCGGCCCGCTCTTCAGCCTCTTGGTAGGGACGGCAGCCTGGCGGCGCGGCACCGAGTCTAAAAAGAAAGAGTGTGGCCCGGGGCGGGTGGAGTGGGAGGCGGGGAGGCCGCGGCCCGGAAG
>NW_027529647.1:2691699-2723443 GCF_008692635.1 Crocuta crocuta
GCCCGCCCCCCGCGGGGGGGGGCCCGGGCGGCCCCGCCGGCCTCGGAGCAGCCGGGAGCGCGGTTTCTGCCTTCGGGGCCCTCTCGCCGGGTTGGAGACCCAGGCCCGCAACGCCAGGCCCTGCCCTGGAAGCGCTCGCGGCCCGGCGCCTGGACTGGGGAGTTGTGAGTGAACGCGGACGGGGGCGGCGAGGTCGCGCGTGGGGCCCGTGCCAGTGGGTGCGGAGCGGCTTCTGTGGGGTGCCCTGGAAGACCGGCTGAGCCTCCCTTCGGGGTCGTTAATTCAGACTTCACTCCACGGACGTTGACCTGGCTCCCGGGTGCCGTTTTCCGCGCTAGCCCTTGGAGATACGGCCCCTGATGTCATGCAGCTCAGTTGGACGGGTTACCCCCAAAAGGGAGGATACGGGAAGGTTCAAGTCCACGAAGGAAAGTAGTGGCTTTTTCTTTTATTTCGCATGAATTGTGCCTAAAATGTGCTTTTAAACGGGGAAGGTGCTTTGAAGAGTTGAGCCGAAACGCCATCTGCTCGAGATTTAACTAATTGTTCTCTCTCTCTCTGGCTGTTGGACGCGCACCTTTCCGGAGGATGGGGGAGGTAACCAAGGTCCTGTGCTGTTACCTGAACTTGTGTGAACAGAGAGCCTCAATCTTTGCTTTCTAGCCCTCGGCCACGCCCAGCAAAGTGTTCGCTTACCCTGCGGTTCTTAATTCGTGGAGTTTAAGAATTCCGGGGGTGCTTGTCACAGTGGGGCGGATCTTCAGGACTGGGGTGGGGTCGGGGGGAGGCTGTTCAGGGAGATAGCCTGCGGCCACGGCCACGTGTGCCTGACGAGCACTTGAAATACGCCTAGGCCAGGTTGAGGGGTTTAAGGCTTAGTATGGGGTGGGTGATGCAAATACCTCACTATCGAGTTTTTAGGCTGATTGTATGTTGAGAAGATAACATTTGGGGTATAAGCCTGTCAACCGTATTACTAAAAGTCAGTCTCATCTGTTAACTTACTGTTTGTAATGTGGCTGCCAAAAGATTTTAGGATATACTTGTAGCTCCCACTATTTCTATCTACTGGGCAGTACCCGGTACCGCGCGCTACAGGATGGTTCAGGGACCCCTGGTGAGCATTCACAGGGTTAGATGTGACTCTGGAAGACAAGAATTTACGTGGGGGAAAAGCTTCCAAACATGGAGAAACATCCCTTTCTTCTAACAAAACCTAACATTTATTGAGCCTTAACTAGGTTCCAAGTTTCTTTCATGGGTAATACATTTGATTAGTGATTTTGGTAATGATGGACATGTAGGAACTGTAATTGTCACTATAATGCTGTTGAGAAATTGAGGCTTAGAAAGGTTAAGTGACTAATCCAAGGTTACACAGCAAAGCTTTGAATTAAATAGATATGCTGACTCCAGATTCTTAATCAGTGAATTCTACTTCCCGCTTGTCCAAGGCCACCGATTTCTCCAGTATTGCTTACTCAGTGCCCTAGTACTTTGTTTTAGAGCAAAACGTCTTAAATGGTTTTACCATCTTGGAACAGAGCAGCAGAGGTGGCGTTCTGCGCTCTTCTGCTCAAATCTGATCGTACAGAACTGCCTTCTCTCTGGAGTCCCAGCATTTATTCAGTATCTTGGGCACCTCTGCATACGTGAAACGGGATCCCAGTTGGCCACTCTGTGAGCTTCCTTCTAGGCTGTGGAGGAAGAGGAGCTAGAAGTAGTGGAGACCAGTATCCTGAGACCTTGGCTTGCAACTCCAGCACATTGTAGAAAACCTCGCTGCAAATGCTGAAGCTTGTTCTGAAGTAACACTCAGGACCATTTATCGAGCATATGCTAAGTCCAGACACTGTGTTAAACCTTTATGAGCAGTGTCCTCTAATTCCAGTGCCACACAAACACACTTGATTTTGGGGGAAAAAATAGAAGCATAAAGTTAAAAGAATTGCAGTGACTACCCTCATAACCACCACTTAGATGCTACCAGTCCCATTTCTGCCACATTTGCTTTATCTTGTTTGTAACTACCCATCAGTATTTTTGTTACATTTTGAAGTAAATTGTAACCTTTGGTATAACATTTGCATCAGCATATCATTAAGGCAGGTTGCATTTGCAATGACTGTTTTTTGTTTTTGTTTTTTTTAATGTTTTTTTTTTTTTTAAATTTATTTCTAGGAGAGAGAGAGAGAGACACAGTGTGAGCAGGGGAGGGTCAGAGAGAGAGGGAGTCACAGACTCTGAAACAGGCTCCAGGCTCTGAGCTGGCAGTCAGCACAGAGCCCGACGCGGGGCTCGAACCCACGAACCGCGAGATCATAACCTAAGCGAAAAGTCGGACGCTTAACCAACTGAGCCACCCAGGCGCCCCTGTTTTTTGTTTTTTTAAGTTTATTTATTTTGGGGATGCCTGGGTGGCTCAGTAAGTTAAGCGTCTGACTTTGGCTCAGATCATGATCTCACGGTTCCCCCGTGTCAGGCTCGGTGCTGACAGCTCAGCCTGGAGCCTGCCTCAGATTCTGTGTCTCCCTCCAGATTCTGTGTCTCCCTCTCTCTCTGACCCTCCCCTGCTCACGCTGTCTCTTTCTCTCAGAAATAAAGACTTTAAAAAAAAAAAAGAGACCGTTTAAAAAAAAAGTTTATTTTGAGAGAGAGCAGGGCAGGAGAGGAGAGAGAAGGAGAATTGCAAGCAGGCCCTGTGCTGTCAATGAGGAGCCTGATGCGGGCTCACTCAGAAACTGAAATGACCTGAGCTGAAAGCCTAACTGACTGAGCCTCCCGGGCACCCCATGCAATGACTGCTTTTTAAATGTTCATGGGGAAGTTTTATTTGTTTGCATTTGGGTATTAAATGTTTTGATGCCACCTGTCACTTTTGAAATGGTTTTTGCTTCCTGTCCTATCCTATGTCCAAAGTATCCTACAAGGAAATTACAGCAGTAAAACGAGATCTGACCACACCAGTAACCCTTTCAGGAGAGCCACACTCGGGGTTTTTTCTGTTCTGCCTGCACATGCGGTGCTGTGGAATCTCTGAGGGGGTGGCAGCGGGCTTCTCGCCACACTTATGAATGAACATGGGTCTTGTGCCTGCTGTAAAGTAACAGTGACAGGTGCCACCACCGTTTCCCTAAGGAAAAGACCACAAACTGAGGTGAGGGTCTACGTGCGGGGTTGGGACACCCCCCAGGAAGTGGGAGAGGCCCCTGTATGTTCCTGGCTTTGTGGACGCTCGCTGCTCGCTGTGTTCCTTGCTATCTTCTCGTGTGCTCACCTTTTGACTGCAAAGTGGATTTGCTGCCTTGCCAATACGTTCACTCTGTAAACCCTTTTATCTTGTTATTAGGCTGCACTTTGGCGTAAATTGCAATCGATTAGGGATCGTTTCTCAGACTCGAGTTAGAAGTGAGAGTTCAGATAAGTGAGGCCGCCATTGCTGCTTTGAACACCTCAGAAGGGGAGAATGGATTTATCAGGAGTGAAAAAGAAGAGCTTGCTAGGAGTCAAAGAAAATAATAAAAAGTCCAGCACTAGGTAATCCTTCTGTCAGATTTTTCTAGTGCTATTTGGGGGTGCTCAATACTAGGGACCCAGAGAAAGGGGAAGATTGGAAATGTCTTACATCCTACAGTGAAGTGTCCTAAGCCACAGACCATTTTGCTCTGTGATCACCTGGGATCTCTGTAGCCCTTTGGATCCCCTCTTGGGTAGTGTGTTTCAGGGCTTGGTCCCGGGGGGGCACGCGATCTCACACTCTTCCTCACCGTCCAGGGCTCCTTCTCCTACCAAACGCAAAGACCGCTCTGATGAGAAGTCCAAGGATCGGTCTAAAGATAAAGGGGCCACCAAGGAGTCCAGCGAGAAGGACCGCGGCAGGGATAAGACTCGGAAGAGGCGCAGCGCCTCCAGCGGCAGCAGCAGCACCAGGTGGGACCCGAGCGGCGGGGCCCGGAGAGCCACGCTCCTTTTCCTTCCGCAGAGCCTGCCTGCCGCTGTAGTCTTAATTATTTACGTAGAAAATGGTGAGATTGTAAATAAAGGCCTTAATTGCAGCAGACTGGTTTGGGGTTTACCCTGGGTCCATATGGAAGATGGTGTTAAAGAATGAGACACCCAGGAGTAGATTTTTCTCACCAGTGCTCTTTTATTTAGGTGTGGTTGCATTGCCCGAGCCTGAAGCTTTATTTTCTTCTTCACTTGAGCCTGAAGCTTGATTTTCTTCTTCACTTGACTTTCTTCTTCACTTCCAGGGCAGCTTGGTGTTCTGAGTTGCCAGGCTCTTTCTGTACCTCCCAGTAGGCAAGGCTTCTGTGTGGCTAGGAAGTGGCTCCTTCCCTTCCTGCCCCTGCCCAGTTAGAATGCTGTTTTCTGTCCCCGCCTAGGTCTTTGGCTAGAGAAGGGTGGGGTAGATAGCGTCCCCACCCCCTGGGGCAGCGGGGAGACATCAGTTCCCTCTTGGAAGCACGAGCACATGCAGGCTTATCTGCTGGGAGGCCAGGCCCCCGTCTGCTGCCGCCCATGACACCTCTGTGTCCCTGGCCAGGTCCCGGTCTAGCTCTACCTCCAGCTCGGGCTCCAGCACCAGCACCGGCTCGAGCAGCGGCTCAAGCTCTTCTTCCGCGTCCAGCCGCTCCGGAAGCTCCAGCACCTCCCGCAGCTCCAGCTCCAGCAGCTCCTCTGGCTCCCCAAGTCCTTCCTGCCTCAGGCATGACAACAGGAGGCGCTCCCGCTCCAAGTAAGCCCCCCTCCGGCACCAGCACCGGCACCGGCACGGCTCCTCACCAGGGAGCGCCTTCACTGGGGCTTGTGAGCCCTCAGGGCTGTAAAGTGACAGTAGTTGTTATAAAATAACCTGTAGAGGTGTCTTTCTGTCTCACTTGGATTTCTGAGGCAGAGATAACAGGAATATACATGAACTAGTAGGGAGATCTTCCTTACACAAAACAGGAGCAGTTAGCAGTCCCGTCCCACAGGAAAAAAATTTTTTTTGACCTGACAAAGTGATTGTTTTTGGCGTTTTGTTTTTTCAATCAGATCCAAACCACCCAAAAGAGATGAAAAGGAAAGGAAAAGGCGGAGTCCTTCCCCTAAACCCACCAAAGTGCACATTGGGAGGCTCACCAGGAATGTGACCAAGGTGAGGGGTCCCAGACCTGTCCAGTGGATGGGGGAGGGGGGTGTCTCTTCTGCCAGTGTTTTAAATGGAAAACCAGAGAAGCAGGCCTTTGCTGGAGGTGAACCGAGGACATGGGCTCCGAGGACACCGGCGGGAAGGATTGTCGGCTGGAGCACTGACTCCTTTAGCCGAGTTGTGTGTGAGAGAGACGCCCCAGGTGCCAAGCCTGTCATCGCGAGGTGACCTCTACTCCCACACGGGTAATCGGTGGGTCCGCCTCAGAGTGACCCTTCTTTCTTCTAGGACCACATCATGGAGATCTTCTCCACCTATGGGAAAATTAAGATGATTGACATGCCCGTAGAAAGGATGCACCCCCATCTGTCTAAAGGTTATGCGTACGTGGAGTTTGAGAATCCAGATGAGGCCGAGAAGGCTCTGAAGCACATGGATGGAGGTGGGTGACCCTCCCTGCACCCCCGAACCCCCTCTCTGCTCCCTGCACAAGTCTGGGGACAGCCCCACGGAGGGACCTTTAGAACCAGTTTCTACCAGCTCCCTGCCACTCTTGACCAGTGCATGTGTGTTCACCAAAAACAAGTTTATGAGATACTATTCTTGGAAAGTTTTCGCCAAAAATGAACACGTTAACATTTTTAGAATGTTCCAGTCTGTGACAACTTAAGGATTGAAAGACGGGGTCCTCTTCTACACTACCATGAATATGAATATGAGGCATTTGGCTTTTATAAGGCAGTGTTTTCTTTAGTCCTCTCTGAGAGTCATTTTCTGTTTTGCTGACGTTTCAGTGTTTTTAGGTTTGCTTTGCTGAATTCACACATGTTTACCCATTTCCCTGAAGCTTGTATCTTAATTATTTGTGACATTTCTAGCTTTTTCATATCGCAGAACGGTTTTGACAACAGTTGGGCACTTGTGAATAGTTTTGGATGGCTGGTTTTCGTCTTGTCTTCTTTAAGTCAGTGTTTTTAAGGAGCGTGGACTTTGTCTCCGCCCCAGCTCGCTGCTCTCGTAATCCAGGCAGCTGGAGCAGAGAGCCAGCTCCCCTACGGCACTGTATGTGCGGTGTCAGGCCACGTAGGGAAGGGTCTGAACACCCAAGAACCTCTGAGTCCTCGCAAGCTTGTTATCCACTGGAAACAGCGTGACGGCTTGATGGTTAGTTGCCCTTGAGCCCTGATGGAGCTTGGATACTAGGAACTTTCCTGAGCGCTAAGCTGGCTGTCTGCAATCTTTCAGATCCCTCTGAGGGGCACCTGAGTGACTTAGTCATTTGAGCGTCAGATTCTTCATTTCAGCTCAGGTCACGATCTCAAGGTTCATGGGATCAAGCCCTGTGTCGGGCTCTGCACTGACAGCGAGGAGCCTACTTGGGATTCTCTCTCTCTCTCACGTAGTTAGTCAATCCATTTGAAGTTTTTTTAGGAGTTCATCATGAACTGTGCCCACCTCTCTTGACCTTAATCATACCTTCATTTTAGAGACTGTGGAACGTGCACCTTTGAGAGCTAGAGCACTTGCTAAGAATTCAGTATACTCAGGCCCATCCAGGGTGTGCATGGTCGTAGCCCACATTTTAAGATTCTGGTAGGATTTGTGTGCGTGTCCACACGCTGTGCTGCGCCCTGTTGAGCGGAACAACGCCGCGCTGGCCCCAGAAGGGATGTGGGAAGCTTGGCCTTCCCTGGCAGCTGCCCAGAAGATAAATTTGTCTTCATTGCTGTATGGTTGGTGTCCGTGAATTCCTGCTTTTAGGCTGGCTTTGGCCATGGGCCCCATTTATTTAAGTCTTGTGAGTACGTTCTGAACACACATCCACACGCCCGAGTTATCCCCTTGATGCCCCTGCTACTTCCTACAGGGCTGGGGCCGAGAAGCTAACAGAGGGCGCATGAGGGCTGTGCTCGGTCCCCTGAGCAGGCCCTGAACTGGGACCGACGTGCGTGCTCCCTGAGGTTCCTAGGTCTGCGCCTTGGTCTCCTTTGCTTTTTTTACCCAAGGCCCTGAAGGTTCCTTGGGCCTCCATGCTCAGCCGCCTCCCTTTGCTGCTCTCATTCGATTACATTCAACCCAGCTGGTTTTGGGCCTGGCTGCATGCAGAGTCCCCTCCCGGAGGCGGTTTGTCCACAGTCTGAAGGCAGACCTGACGGCTGGGCCTCGTTTGGTTGTGTTCCCCCGCCCCGGAAGTCTTGTCTTCCTGCCGCGCCATGGTACAGTCATAGCTCGTCTAGAAACCTGGCTGTCGGGACCATCCCTCCCACCCCGTCCACTGCCAAGTTCTAAGGACCTGGTGGCCCATTGTGTCTCCGCAGCGGGTGTCGGGGAGGGGCCCAGGCCCCCCGGCCACGAGGCCACACCTCTTCCAGGGCAGTCCTTCTGGAGCTCTGACATTCTGCCCCATCTTGGTGCCGCAGGCCCCCCAAAATGCCCTCCCTCCTGGTGCGTGCCCCTCCCAGCATTTTAGAGGAGGCAGCTCGGTGCTGGTCCCACCTTCTGGCTCAGGTGAGGGTCCCCTCAGTGAGTGGGCTCCGCATCCGCTTGGACGTGCTTTCCTTGGATGTCGTGGGTCAGGTGCCTCGGCGCCTCGATGCGCTCCCCACGCGCTTCCGTGCCACGCACACGCTTCTGCGGCGCTCCTAGCTCGCCGTGCGCCCTGCTTACCACGGCGGGCCTGCGTGTGGCGTGGGCTGGCCTAGGGCACGCGCTCAGCCGCTATTTTGGGACGTGATCTTTTTTTCAACAGGACAAATCGATGGCCAGGAGATCACTGCCACGGCTGTGCTGGCCCCGTGGCCTAGGCCACCACCCAGGAGGTTCAGCCCTCCCAGGAGAATGCTGCCTCCGCCTCCCATGTGGCGTCGGTCACCCCCACGGATGAGGAGGAGGTAGGCCTGTTGGGAGTCCCCCAGGGGAGTGCTCGGGGCCTGTGCGGGTCTGTCTCCTTCAGCACAGCGTGATGGTGCTGGCCTCAGCCTTACCCGGCTTGTGGGCGGGAGTGGGACGGCGCCGTGGGGGGACGCCTGCTGGGGGTGTGGCCCTGCCGGCGGCACCAGATTTCCTGGGTCTGGGTCCTCTCCCCTTCCTAGCTAAGAGGACAGGGAGGCTCAGGGGAGGGGGGAGGGGCTGTTGCTGGGCAGAGGCCGGCGCGAAGCCCTCCTCTGCCGGCGGTGTTGAGCCACCCTGTGCACAGCCCTCAGGAAAGCCGGCCGTCAGGGAGCCCTCCTGGCTGGGAGCGTTGACGTGTAAAACGCCACAGAACGTCCCTTCCCGAGGGCAGCCGCGCCCTCTCACTTGCTCGTTCCTCTCCCCGCAGGTCCCGCTCCCCGAGGCGCAGATCCCCGGTGCGCCGGCGGTCCCGCTCGCCCGGCCGCCGCCGCCACAGGAGCCGCTCCAGCTCCAACTCCTCCCGATAAGCAGGGCCCCGGAGCTCTGCGTCCTGGAACTTCTGTCCCGTCCACTTCAGTTTGGTCACTTGTAGCCACGGGGGGGTTGGTAGGAGAGGACTCCTCACTCAGGGCAGGCTTCGAAGGCCGCGACTGAGACGTTTCCTCTGAAGGCAGAGTTCCAGCTGCGGGAGCGCTAGTGGCTTGGGGTTGTGCCTGTAAAGATGCCCAGCCGTTTTCTGGCTAGAAAACTCCCACGTCCGTAGTTCCTGAGAGTCCATTCAGCGGCACAGCCGGCAGGGACAGCGCAGGGCTCTGGGTGGCAGAGCGGCCCCAGCCTTGGGGGTGGGGGGCGTTTTTGATTGCCATGGATGGCTGGGGCCGTGCNCTCCTCCGGCATCTACAGTCAGGCACCCTGTGTTCATCGCCGAAAATGGTGGTTTTTACACGTGCTCATGCACACACCCTACATCCCACGGCTCCCTTCCTCTCTGAACTTGGTGAGCGAGCTGAGAGCCAGCTCCACAGGGTCACCACGGACCCCCCCACACACACCCGTTGTACCTGTCATTCACTGTGGTCTCCCAGGTTACCGTGGCAACGTGTACATTGCTCTTTTTTTTTGGCTTTTATTGTACAGTCAGTACTATACATTTGTTTTGAGTTTTGTAACTTGTAGCATTTTAGGCGCTGTTGTGTTTGTACTTTGTTGTGTAGAAAGAGGGGACTATGTTGAATAAACCAGATTAGACTGCCGACTGAGTACTGACCTCACTGCCTCCTTCCTGTCTGTGACCCCAAAGGCAGCTTCAGTTATAAGGGCACTTAAAACACACGGCCACAGTCCTACTTCCCGAGTCTGGGCCAGCAGAACCCCTGGTGGGTGCACGATTAGATGGCCATGAAATAATGAAAAAGCCGTTTTCCATCTCAAAAACTAGTTTCTGTTGCAATGAAGACTTGGAAACACTTAAGGTGTAAAAAACTGAAGTCTACTAATTCAACCAGCCCTGAATTGGGCCCTTGCTGTGTCCAGTGTTCAAGTGGGATGGTCAGAGCCAGGCCACGTCCTGCCACGCGGCTCAGAGGCTTCCTGCCCGGGCAGGGACACCAGTGTTGATCTCAGGGGCCCTTCTGAGGTTTGCGCCTGCAGGATAGAGCGAACAGAAGGTGCCCACCGGCGCCCTGCCCCCAGCGTGAGGGCGCCTGTTTCTGCCCAGTCTGCACCTGAACTACCGCTCACACTTGAGGCGCCCCCCGCCCCCTCCCACCTCACCCCCACGTACCCTTTTTAGTAGGTCTGCGGGTGGCAGTCTTGAGAGACGGCCCTGGTGTAATGGGCTTGCCTTCGCTGCAGCTGGGCGCTAGGGCTACTAGCCGCAGTCCCCCGCCACCCCCCATCTCGGGCTCCCGGAGTCGTGCAGTCACCTCCCCCCCTCATTCTCAACAAGTCTCAGCGACCTGATCTTTGCTCTGGTTGGTGGACGGCGTGGGAAGCATGCCAGCCTCCCGTGGGCGCAGACGTGAGTGGAGGGGAGCACGGCGTCCGCCTGCGGGTTTGTGGCCAGAGCCGGTCCCAGACGGCCCGTGCCAGGCTTCCCGACGCCGCCGCGGAAGCCCTCTCCCCTCACCCAACTTGGTCTCGGCCGTGCCCCGCCCTTGACACCCTACGCGTCCTGTGGGACTCGGCGGCGGGAGGCGGGCCGGGGGCGGGCCGTAGCCCCGACCTGGGCTGACCAAGATGGCGCTGGCGGTGGGAGCGCGCGTCCTGCCTCGCGCCCTGCTCCGTCCGTGTTCGNTCAGCCTAGGTGGTTTGAATGGGCGTTTTCCCCAGTTAAGGACGAAGATAAAAATGTTTTGTTTTGTAAAGTTTGAGGGATTGGCTCTTCTATCTAACCTGTTAAGTTGGAAATTGAAAATAATTGGAAGTAT
Source organism: Crocuta crocuta (assembly GCF_008692635.1). NCBI lineage: Eukaryota > Metazoa > Chordata > Mammalia > Carnivora > Hyaenidae > Crocuta > Crocuta crocuta. Next base: position 2,702,155 of record NW_027529647.1, read on the forward strand.
TTTAGAATAAAATGATTTTATTTTACGTTAAAATATTCCCGTGTGGCACAGAACCTAGCAGATGTTTTACCAGTTAAAGCCAGGAGCCACCCCCGCCCCCATCAGAGCATGTCTGAAAAGTCCAAAGGGGACAGAGAAGGTAGAAGAAGCGCCCTTGGAAGAGAAACCTGTGTCTTCTCTACCTGAGAGTGTTCCCGAGCTGCGTCCTGAGAAAGCTTGCAGCCACCTGTGGGCCGACTTTCAGGTTTTGGGGACATGCCATCCTCAGGCCTGTGAGAGGAGCTGGGGCGCCTCAGGGCCACGGCCTCAGCCCTCCTCCCCCCTGCCCACCCACCCTGCATCGGGGAGGTGCTTGTTCGCCCAAGCCCTCTGCGTTAACACGTGGAAACCTTCCCCCCACCCCCGAGTGTCCTCGATTCTGCTGGACCGGACTCAGGAAAGCTCCAGTCAGCCTCAAAACCTTCACCTTGAACCCAGTTCAGGGAGCTTGCTTCCAGGAAATCTGATCGCTTCTCACGTGTCCACATACATTCCTGTTGCCTGCTGCTAGTTAGTACTTGTACGTACCCCATAAACTGTGCGGTCAGAACAGCCCGTTTGCCTTCAGGGCTTAGTTCTCACTCCTCCAGAACCGTTTTATGTTCACCCTCAGGAGATTTCTGAGATCCTGATCAGAGAAATGTATCCTAAATGATGGGGCGCCTGGGTGGCTTAGTCAGTTAGGCATCCGACTTTCGCTTAGGTCATGATCTCGCGGTTCGTGGGTTCGAGCCCCGCGTCGGGCTCTGTGCTGANATTTAAGAACGTCAGCCCGCCAACGTGGCAAGCCTCTGTCCTTAAGCAAGAACCAGAGTCCCCAGTGCAGTTAGTTCCTCTTCAAATCTGGTCTGAGAGTCTGCTCTGTCCTCAGGAGAGTAAGGCTGGTTCCTACTCCCCTGGGGACAGAAGACTTGCATCTGGGGAAACAAGATCAACAGATAAATATTTTGCATGTTAAAGTTCACAGCCGTAGTAGCCACAAGAGCCTAAAGGTGGAACGAACCCAAGTGTCCACCAGCACGTGAACACACACTGGGTGGTCTGCACACGTGCAGGGAGACATTGGACCCCAGAGGGTGGGGCGCTGACCCCCCAGCACAGGCCGGCCAGGAGAGTGTGATGGTCGGTGAAAGAAGCCACCCATACAGTCACAGGTCGCATGCTTCCATTCACACAGTAGACTAGTCTGTAGTGACAGAAAGTAGATACTCAGTTGCCAGGGACCGGGAGGAGTGGGAGCCTCTCATGGGTACAGGGTCCTGTTTTGGATAAAAATGCTCTGCAGTTAGGTTGTGGTGGCATTGGGACGCTGTGCGTATATCTAATAGACCTAGATTGTCCACTTTTTTTTTTTAATTTTTTAACGTTTATTTATTTTTGAGAGAGAGAGATGGAGCATGAGCAGGGGAGGGGCAGAGAGAATCTGAAGCAGGCTCCAGGCTCTGAACTGTCAGCACGGAGCCTGACCCAGGGCTCAAACTCAGACCGTGAGATCATGACCTGAGCCAAAGTCAGTCGCTCAGCCAATTGAGTCACCCAGGTGCCCCTGGATTGTCCATTTTTAATAGTTAATTCATGTTAGTTGAATCTCACTTGGGTTTAAGCGCATGGGTGACTCAGTTAGTTGAGCATTTGATTATAGCTCAGGTCATGATCTCGAGGTGAGTTTAAGCCCCACATGGGGCTTTGTGCCAGTGGTGCAGAGCCTGCTTGGGATTGTCTCTCTCCCTCTCTGGCCCTCCCCCACATGGGCATGCGTGTGCACACTCCCCCCCCAATAAACTTAAAACCAATTTTTTTAAGAACCAGAAATTTAAAAGGCTAAAAACGGAAACTGTCGCTTCCCATGGCCAGGCTGAGGGTGCAGAATGGTTGGGTGTGCTTCTCCAGTCCTGGGTATGAGCTTTCTCACGTGCGTTTTCAAACTAGGGGTCGCTGTGGTGAAGATGAAGAACCCCCCGGTGAACGGCCTCAGCCTGGAGTTGCTGACGGAGTTGGTCATCAGCCTGGAGAAACTGGAAAACGACAAGACCTTCCGAGGCATCATCTTGACGTCGGTGGGTACTCAGCTCCCTGGGTTCGGATCGCAGCAGGAACCCGCTCCGAGGTCACATCTGCAGGGCACGTGCTATAGAATAACCGGCTAGACCCGGCTGTGGGTGCCACCGGGGACCCTAGTCCTGAGCCCAGTCCAAGGGCGACCCCAGGGGTCCTGGCATCTGTGGGCCGATGGCTCCCCCACAGGAGACGGCGGCCTGTGCCCAAGGCCCTACTGGGGAGAGCGCATGTGCCCTGCGGTGGGGCCAGAGCTCAGGGGAGGGCAGGGACGGCCCGGAGCCCCTGCCGGTCGGTGAAGGGCAGTCCACCTGGACATCCTGTTGGCAGTGGAGCCGCCAGGTGTGTCCCCGGGGGGCACGGTAGTGACGCCCACGCTCCCTCGTTCCTCAGACTCAGGTTTTCAGAGGGCAGACTTTGCCTTCTGAGTTCTCCAGGCAACCTTGCTGTTGCGTCCCAGAGCCGACAGATGCTGGTATTTAACGGTGTCTCTGGGAAGGGTGTCCCTGGTGGGGCCGCGGAGGGGGCCGTCCTCAGAGCCTGGGCCGGTTTTCAAACCCAGACCCGCAGGAGCGGGGGTCTCACTTGCTCCTTCCTGTGTCCACGGCCTTCAGGCCCACCCACTTGGCCAGGAGAGGAGATGGAGGAGATGGAGCTGCGAGGTGGGAGCCTGGGCCTGATGTAACAGCCCTTTGTCGGGTTGTGAAGAGCCCTGGAGTCGCCCTTCGAGTTGGGAGGAACCTCCGCATGAGCGTCTCCTGCTGGAAGGGCCACCGTATTACAGAGACCAGTGAGAGCCGTTGTTAAAGGCGGAAGGTCACGGTCTCTTCCAGCCAAGGCTGGGCCCGTCCACTGGGCCTGGGCCTGCTTTTCTTTTCTTTTTTTTTTTTTAATGGTTTTTTGTTTTTATTTCTAGGAGAGAGAGAGAGACAGCGTGAGCAGGGGAGGGTCAGAGAGAGAGGGAGTCACAGACTGAAACAGGCTCCAGGCTCCGAGCTGACAGTCAGCACAGAGCCCGACGCGGGGCTCGAACCCACGAACCGCGAGATCATGACCTAAGCGAAAGTCGGACACTTAACTGACTAAGCCACCCAGGCGCCCCATGGGCCTGCTTTTCTTAAACCCTTGGGTGGTCCTGGGCATGGCCTGGTGGGGTCACAGCTCCGGGCTCTTGGGATGGGTCTGATGCATGTGCCCGGGGTCCTGTGGAGCGGCCCCCGGGGAAGAGAGTCCAAGGGAGTGACTTGGTGGTGCTCCAGGGGCAGGTCACTGTGACGGGTGCAGCTGACCTGTCGGGACCCAGAGCAGTTCCCTGGGAACATTTTGCTCTGGTAATTTCTGAAAATGCTCCGTTTCAGAAGTTTTGAAGTGCGACATTTTGTTCATTGTGCTCTGGAAACAAGAGCCATGAGAACAGGACACTTGTGACCCTCAGTAACCAAGTGAGGGTCCCCGCGGCTCCCCCTGCCGCCCCCTCAAAGCGGCACGGCCCCCAGGGGAGGGGGAACCGGCTTCTGTCCCTCTGAAGCCCACATTGTCCCCAGAACTCTCATCTCCCCACAAATGGGTCTCTGTGTGTCCTCGGCTGAGTGCCTACTATGTCTGCAGCACAAGGTGGGCCCTCGGTCGGTGACGGTGCAGCGTGACGCAGCTGTTGTGGGGACACGTGACAGGCCGCAGATGAGGGCTCCCGACCCCAGTGCGCTGTCTCCGCTGTCCTGGGGCGTCCCTCTCCGCTGCCGGGTCCCGGAGCCCCTGCATCCCGCCTCTTCCGCCCTGGGTCTCAGTAGCCACCTTTCCCTCCCCTCCGAAGGCCCCCTGCTTCCGCGTGGTCTCGTGCTGCTCACATCTGCAAACACACTGTTTGGAAGACAGTCACGCTCGTCGGTGCCGGGGGTGGAGGCGGACACAGCTAGGCCCACGGCAGGCTTGGTGCCGCGTCCCGGAAACCACGGCACGTCCGGTCATCTGGTGGCACAAGCCCCCATCAGGGTGTCCGGACCGTGGGCGCGCTCTTCCCACCCACGTGCAGACAAGCTGCGTGGGGTATTTGGAGGGCAGGGAGGGGTGCCCATAGCCAGCAAAGGATAGGAGAGGAGGCACGTGCCCCCACCTGTCCCCAGCGCAGGGCGTCCGTGAGAGTCCGCCTGCAAGTGTCCTGCGTGTGCAGGTCCGCGTGGGCCACATAGAACCGCGCTCTGCAGTCTGCACACAGCTTCCCTGTCGCTTAACGTGAGGATGTGGGGATGTCTCCTGTGACCATCTCGTACCTCACGTGTCCCCCCATGCCACACAAACCCGGTGGCTGTTGGCCCCAGTTAGTGAATCAGTAACAGGTCACACCAGCCCCCGACGTGCTCTGGCCACAGGAGCATCTGGTTTGCTTAGAGATGTTGTGACTTCACGACAGTCCCACGTGGTGGCCACTGAGCCCCCTACCCCACTCTGGGTGGGCAGTGTTCACTGGAGAGCAGCGCCGTGGCTGGCGGTCCTCTGCGCCTGCTCCCCCTTTTGTGAGGCGTGTCAGGACCTGGGGCACCCGCACGGGACCCACAGCCCTCTAGGCCAGGCTTCTGTCTCATGCACGAGAGCCCAGGACAGAGACTGGCTCCTCAGCCCGTGGCTGTGTCTTCCTGTCCTGCCTGGGTTCTGACAGCAGCACCTCCCGGCCAGCGCTGGCATCGGCAGTGTTCTTGACCTTGAGCATAAATAAGAACATGCGCCCCCTCCAGACTCTGCCCGGAGTCCCGTCCGGACCTCCAAGTTCCCCTGCCCGGGACAGCACGGCAGCCGTGCGCAGAGCCCGGGGGGGACACCTGACCCCACCTGCCTGTTTTGCCTTTTCCCATTTGAGACTGGAAAGTAGAAGGAACTAAGTCCGAGGGACGTCCGGACTGAGTGCCCAGAGCTCCCAGCTCTGGCTCCGGGGGGCAGCATCCTGCCACGTTGAACGTGACCTCGACCCTGCGGGCTCCTGGGCCCAGGAGAGGGGGGTGGTTGGGTTGCTGCAGGACACGGGTAGTGATGGGCTCTGGCGCCTTTGCTCTGTCAGGACTACCCCGGGGTCTTCTCTGCTGGCCTGGACCTGACGGAGATGTGCGGGAAAAGCCTGGCACACTACGCCGAGTACTGGAGGGCCGTGCAGGAGCTGTGGCTGCGGCTCTACCTGTCCAACCTGGTGCTGATAGCTGCCATCAATGTGAGTGTCCCCGCTCCAGGTGGCCGGGCCCACTCACTACGGCCAGCCCCGGGGGGCACGGGGGGGCCGGGAAGGCTGGGCAAGGGAACAGCTGGGGGAGACCCTCAGATGTACACTGGTGAGCTGCCCTTACAGACAGGCGGGGCCTGGTGACGGGGGTGCCTGGGGGGGGCAGGGACCAGGGCACACGGTCGACACGGCCCAGCAAGAGGGCTGTACGGGGAGAGGAGCACAAGGGGGGGATCAGATTCGCATCTGGAAACGTCGCTCTGGCTGCCCTGGAGCAGGTAGGGGCTGCTGAGACTCGGGAAGCGGTACGCCTGACCACACCGCGCCGGGGACACCCCACGGTGAGGTGCCAGAGGGCCTGAGCCAAGGAGCAGGAGGGTGGTGAGAGTCAGTACGACCCACGAGGCACGTGACAACTGAGAGCAGCTCGCCATCTCTGTTTGAGGCCGTGGGGTGCGTGAGATGAGGGCGTGTGAGTTTCAGGTTGCCAGGACATCCTGCTGGGTATGGCGATGGGTCCTCTGGGATGTGACAGGTAGTAACCGCTCCAGCTAAATACCTGTTTGGCGTTTTAGCATCCAGGCCAAAGCCATGAAAAAACGGCTTGCCACCCTCACAGGAGGGTGATTTTCTGACCCCCAAGAGCTGGTGGTCCTGTGAGGGCCCGGGGCTGATGGGCAGGCCTGAGTCGCCTTCGTGCACACCCAGCCCGGCCGGTGTGGGTGCAGCGCCCTGGGAGCTCACACCCGCCTTGGGACCTGGCCCTCTGGGGGACGGTCGGGACCCGCCCCTGCAACACCAAAGCCAGGTGGCCTCTCTTCGCCTGCAGGGAGTCAGCCCTGCTGGAGGCTGCCTGTTGGGCCTCACCTGTGACTACCGCATCCTGGCCGACAACCCCAAGTACACCATGGGGCTGAACGAGACTCGGCTGGGCATCATCGCCCCCTTCTGGTAAGGCTGGGGACTGCGCCCGCGCTCCGCTGGGCCCTGGGCGGGGCCGATCCACCCGGGGCCTCCAGCAAGCGAATGTGTTCCAGGTTCAAAGACACCTTTGTGAACACCGTCGGGCACCGAACCGCGGAGCGCGCCCTGCAGCTGGGCTTGCTCTTACCGCCCGCAGAGGCCCTGCAGCTGGGCTTCGTAGACCAGGTGGTGCCCGAGGACCAAGTGCAGAGCGCAGCACTGTCGGCGATGACCCAGTGGCTGGCCATTCCAGGTGAGGGGCACAGGGAGAGGCAGCAGGCGTGCGCACTGACGGGCAGAGCCTCCCCCCACCACGGCCGGATGCTCTGGTGAGACCAGAGCCTTCACGCAAAGGTGCTCATGCAGGTCGTGAGCGTGCCATTTGTAACAGCAGACTTCGTGTCCTGGGGTCACTGTGACAACCTACCACAAGGTGGGGGTGGTACTTAAAACCACAAAACGCATTCTTGATGTCAGTAGACTGGGAGACCAAAATCATAGTTTGGGCAGGGCCGTGCTCTCTCCAGAGGCTCTAGAAGGCTCCCGACGCTCCTTGGCGTGGATGTTTGTCATCGCCACCTCTGCTTTCCCCTTCATGTGGCCTGCTCTTCGACACCCCTTCCTTTCTCCTTTAGGACGTTCTATGATTTAGGGCCCACTCTAAACCCCAGATGACCTCATTCCGACACTACGTCCGCAAAAACCCCCATCCAGATAAGGCCACACACACAGATTCTAGAGCTGTGCTTTGGACTTGCACGTATCTTTTGGGTCCGCTAGTCAACCCACTGCACCATTAGAAACAGCCTGCAGGTTGTTTGTGGAAACAAGGCTGGGCATGTCAGCTGTGACGGAGCCTGGAGGTCAGCAGACTCGCTCTACGGAGACAGGTGGATTTTGCGCCCTGCGGGTCCGCGTCTGCCCCGCGTCTATGCGGCCTGGGAGCACAGAGGCAGCCAGAGCGTGTCTGTATTCAGTACACGGGACCCCTGTTACCTTCACATAGTTTTCATGTGTCACCAAAAGGTCTTTTTTTCAATATTTTTTCCAGTTCTATAAAAATGTAAAAATAGGGGTGCCTGGGTGGTTCAGTCGGTTAACCATCTGACTCTTAAATATTTTTTTTTTATGTTTTATTTATTTTTGAGAAAGAGAGACTAGTATGACCTGGGGAGAGGAAGAGAAAGAGGGAGACACAGAATCTGAAGCAGGCTCCAGACTCTGTCAGCACAGAGTCCAACATGGGGCCCAAACTCGTGAACCATGAGATCGTGACCTGAGCCAAAGTCAGACACTTAACCAACTGAGCCAGCCAGGTGCCCCAACCATCTGACTCTTGATCTCAGTTCTGGGTCATGAGTTCAAGCCCCATGTTAGGCTCTGCAGTGAAGCCTACTTAAAAAAAAAAAAAAAAAAGGAAAACCATTCTTAGCTCACAAGGTTTGCTGAGCCCTGACACAGGCCCAGCTAGGTGCTGCGCGCTGTTAATGATATTGTAGAAGAACCTTTAGTGGCACGGAAAGTCCCCCCGTAGTACAGTTGAGTGAGAATAACCGGGTAAAAGGCAATTGTTACCGTGTCATCCTATATGTTTTTAATAGAAATTGGGAGGCAGTGGGAAACAGGTGGTTTTCATTTTTTTCTTTCCTTGCTTGTATTTTCTAAGTTTCCGACCAGAGTTCCTGTTGGAACTCTCTCGGAAAGGTTGGGGACGATACCGCTGTCTTGGAGGGCGGTTTTCACACATGGACCTTTTCTGTAGACCACGCCCGACAGCTGAGCAAAAACATGATGCGCAAGCCCACGGCCGACCGCCTGGTGAAACAGCGTGACGCGGACATCCAGTATTTCGTCAGCTTCATCTCCAGGGACTCCATCCAAAAGTCCCTGCACACGTACTTAGAAAAGCTCAAAGAGAAGAAACACTAAGGGCTGGGCCGCGCACATGGCGCTTTCCACCGTATGTGCCCTTCCAGGGGCCCTCTGGTTCCGAGGGGGTTTCACTCCAACTTGAAGGCGCTTTCGGCTCTTGGTTTTCCTGATCTTCTTGGAAGCCGTGTTCCCAGTAGCTAGTGTCCCCAGGCCACTGTCCCCCACGAGCACCTTTTCTGCCTTGCACGTGGGCAGGGCAGGATTGGAGGCAGCGTTCTCAGTTTAGGAATCATGAACTGGCAGGTGGGGCAGTTCAGGACCTCAGCGACGTCACCGCTGACGACTGTCCCCTTTCCCAGAGCAGAAGTGTGAATAAATCTTTGTGCTGTCCCCTCACTGGCTCCCCGGCCACCTGACTGCTGGGGGCACGCGGCCAGCTCGTTGTGGGCTGATAACCCGCGCGGGACGCCCAGAGGAAAGCCCTCTGGCCACCACATCTGCCTGTCTAGATGGAGGGGGCACAGAGCCCGGGAGCCTGGGGCGTGGGGAGGGGCGTTGCTGGTGAGCCAGTCTGTGCTGCAAGAGCCCGGGTCCTACTTTAGAGAGAGTGCACGAGAAAAACTCATGCAGGCCCTTGAAGCAAAGGTATTTCCTCCACACGGTGCAGGTGTCTCCAGAGTTGCCACATGCGAGATGTTTCCCAAGTCAGAAACCTCACTGGGCCCCTGTCAGTTATACCCTGTCCCCACTTGTGCTTGTTCCCGATCCTCAGGTGACAGGCTTCTCGGGGACAGGGGCCACAGCTCTCCCAGACAAGTCCTTGCCCGGCCCAGGGCTGGATACCCGCCTGCCAGCCTGGGCAAGGAGTCCAGCCCACTCACCGTGGCGGGGGAGGGGCAGCGGGGACTGTGAGCTTGGCCTTGTCTGTCAGCACTGCCTCTGTGTGTGTGTGCACGTGTGTCCCCAGCTGCGCTCACACGGGTCCTTGGGTGCATTTATAGTTCACACGAGGGAAAACTAAGCTTCCAGTTGTAAGCACTGGAGCTGCGTTCTAGAGCCTGGTCTGGAGGTTGTCAGTTCCCAGCAGGGTGTGACATGGGCAGCCAGGTCATCCCTGCTCCCCTAGGGGGCGGGACCTGGAACCCACCGGGCTGCAGGACCCAAGTTGGGGCCTCAAAGGAGCTGAGTCCTAAGAAAGGACACGGAGGCCTTGAACCGACCAGTGTGTGGGCCTGGCTAAGCGCTGGCTCTTGTTTATTGAGCATAGCCAGTGACCCAGCAGTCTGCAGGGTGCTTCTCACAACCCTACGAGGTAGACGTAAAAGCCCATTTTAGAGGCGGGGAGACAGGCCGAGGGGGCTGCAGTGTGTCCACAGCCGCTTGTCCGGCCAGCCCTGCCCCACCGCGTGCTGGGGCTTTGCCAGCCGCCCGGAAGGAGTCCTGTGGGGGCCAGAGTCCTCATGTCGAGTCTGGAGGCAGCATGCCCTGACCAGGCCTGGAAGGTTTTCAGTGGGACTTCAGGGTCACTTCCACAGGAAAATGGTCACTGATGGCAAGGGCCTGGAGGGAAAGGAGGTTGAGCCTCAGCAGCCCCGCTGGGCAGCCTGTCCTCCCTCAGGCTCCAACCCCTCCACACCCCTCACCCCGCTGGAGCCCCCCGGGGCATCTACCTACAGACCACTGCGCTGCTTGCAGGTGGGGTGGGGCTCGGACTGGGGACCCCAGTCCAGGAGAGGCCAAGGGCATCTCCTCCTGCCATCCTAGACTTGTTCCTTTGAGCAGAACTGAGCCCCTAAGGACCCTTCCGAAATTCTAGCGCAGGGAGGGGCGCCCCAGCCGTGGGCAGCCGGCCGCTGGCAGTCCCCCGCTCACCTGAGTCTGGTCCAGGCCGAACTCCTCCTGGAAGTTGTGCACAGCGGCCGACTGGGGCTTCAGGCTCCTGCGCAGGCGGGCGCCGCACACCACGATGCGGTCGTAGGCGCAGTCCGAGTTGCCCACGGTGGTGTCGGCGCTGTCCGGGATGAGCCACTTGAAGACCTCGCTGCTACGCAGGCGGACGGCCGGCCAGTCCTGCGCCCGCACGTAGCTGCAGTCCGCGTTGAAGTCGCCCAGGAACAGGAAGTCCTGCGGGGGCCGCGGAGCCGGGGCTGAGCCCGCGCGAGGGACGCGCGCACCCCCGGGACGCGCCCGCCGGTGTCCCACTTACGTCGGTGCCCCACTTGTCGATCACGTCCAGGTACACGTCGTAGAGAGCGTCGATCTCCGCCACGGCCTGGTGCGGCGCCGAGTGCAGCGGGATCAGCACCAGCTCCCCGGCAGCTGCGGGAGGCGCGCNGTACGTGTCCACCACCGACACCGCGTCCTTCCTGGGGAAGGGGACGGGTGGTGGCGCTGAGCCGGCCCCCTCCTGGGCCGCGCACCCAGGCCCCGGGGCCCCGCCCCTCACCTGTAGACAAACAGGTACATTTCTTTGTACTGGTCCCGACCCAGGGGCTCGCTGCTCACGAAGCTGTACTCGTGCTTGGACACGCTGCGGAGACAAGGGCCAGGCCCGTGGTCAAGTCACCCGCCGGGCCCTGCGAGCCTGACCCGGGCCCCGAGCGCTGGACCCTGTCCCCCGCACCTGTTGATCTGCTCCATGAGCGCCGACACGGCGCTCAGGTCCGGGTCTCGCACCTCCTGCACCAGCGCGATGTCATAGCCAGCTAGGATCTGGAGGAGGGGCCGGCAGGTGCGGGGTCACGCGCGGCGGAATCACCGGAGAAGCCCCGCTGCGGCCCCGCCTCCCGGCCCCGGCCTCACTTGCGCAATGACGCCGCCGCAGGCTGGGTCCGACACTTTGCTGTCGCCAAAGCTCTGGATGTTGAAGGCTCCGATGCGCAGCGCTGTGGCCCTGGAGGCCCCCAGCGCCCAGAGCGCAGCCAGTAGGAGCCGGAGCCCACCCATTGCGCGGAGCAGCCGGGCTGGGAGCGATAGAGACGCTTTTGAGCTCGCGTCTGGAGCCAGACACACCGAGCAGCCCCTCTCCGCCCCAGCCCTGGGGCCGCAGTCCCGCAAGAACCCCTGACCCAGAGGTTCCCTGCGTGTCCATGTGTCCCCAGTGATGTGCTAGGCTTACCGTGGCCATTCTACCCCATGGGGAAACTGAGCCCCAAATACAATGACCCCATTCCCATCCAGCCTCCTGGTCAGCCGAGCCCTCCCAGCCACGGCACCCCCACACCCGCAGGCTCCATCACTCACCTGGGATGTGGATGGGGCAGCGGCCGGGGCTCAGGATCTAGGTCGGAGATCTGGGCTGGGGGTGTGTCTGCCTTGGTGGGGCAGCAGTGGTGAGGCCAGGACTCAGGCAGGTATTTGAGGCCCTGATCCAGGGAGGGGCTGGACTGCTCTGGGTCCGCCCCCCAACAAAGCTGGACGCTGGCACTCCTGGTGGCTGGTCCCAGGGAGAGCCCTGAGGGCCACTGCTCTGGTGCCCCCAAGCCCGTCAGAAGCAAGACTCCAAAGACCCTGACCGCCTCCCAGCCCCGTGTCAGGATGGATAAGAGGCTCACCACCCACGGTCCAGTCCTTGTTCCTGTCCTCTCCCCACCCCCGAAACCAGGTCATCCAGAATCTCCCTCCTTCAGCGGTGCCCTCTGGGAAAATAAGGCAGTGCAGCCCTGTCCCCCCACACGCTGTCACCTCAAGGGGGAAAAGCTTCGGTCCCCTGTGCGGACAGACGGCACTGGGGCTGTAGGCGGGGAAGCAGCACCCCTGGGCCTCAGGAAGCTGGGGTCACAGCTCCAGCTGGGCAGGGCGCGAGGAGGAGGCTGCCTGTCCACATGCCAGTGCCACCCACGCACCGCCAGGGTGCCGCCAGCCCCCCCGGGGCCCTGGGCGGGGTGGCCGGGCACGGGAGTCCAGAGGGTGGCCCGGGCAGGCGTGCTGCCACAGGGAAACTGCCGGGACAGTGGCCCCCCAGCCCTCGAGGCTGCCGCTGCCACGGCAACATCACAAGTGGTGGGGTTTTCACGTTTTATTGTAAAGCAACAAAAAATTGTATTTACACTCCCACATCCGCTGCAAACATCTGAATTCTGTGTCCCTTCTTCTCTGGGTCCTCGCCCCACCCAGCCCAGCCCCCACGACCCTGTAGGTGGCCACGTTAGACAATGACCGTCTGCACCTCCAGCTGGCCCTCCGGCGAGGCGATGACCAGCTCGCCCGCGTGCTCCAGGATTTCAATGTCCTCCGATGAGACCATGGTCACCGTGGCCTGCTCAGCGCCATCTGCACCCGCTCGGGCCGTGAGTACAGTGCCCTCGCTGATGGCCGAGGCCAGCGTCATGGCCACCTGCTCCGTCAGGCTCTCAGGGGTAGCAATGGTGATGGTGTCCGCGGCGGCGGCCTCTGGGCCCAGCCCCGCCTCCTGGTCCATAGTCACATTCTGCACAATGATCTGGTGCCCGGCGCTGGCCTGGTGCACAATCTGCTGTACCACCTTCATGATGTGGCTGTCCACCTGTGGGTGGCTCACGGCTCAGCTCGCAGCTGGGGGGGGTGGCCACACCGCCCTCCTCGGCCCTCCCCCAGCCCCTCACCTCCGTTTGGGCGCCTTCAATGATCTCCGCGGCTTCGCTAGCCTCCGCATCGTCCGCAGCGGCCTGGGCAGGGGTCAGAGGTCAGCCGGCCCTGGGGGAGGCTCCGCCCCCCCCNGTCCTCAGCGAGGACTGCGGCGGCAGCAGTGGGGCTCTCCTCCGCCACCAGCAGCTCCTCCACCTCCAGCAGGCAGCCGCCTGGGGGTGGGGGGGCTCGGTCAGCACGCCGGACGACACCCNCCCACCGCACCCAGCCCTGACCTTTGGTGCGCAGGTGCCGGTTGAGGGTGCCGTGCTCGGCGAAGCCCCGGCCGCAGCGGTAACACTTGAAGGGCTTCTCGCCCGTGTGGTGCCGCACATGCCGCACCAGGGAGCCCTTCTCCCGGAAGCCGCGACTGCAGAACGGGCACACGTGCGGCTTCTCCTCCAGGTGCGTCCGGAAGTGCACCTGCTGGGCGTTCTGTGGAGCCCCACCATCAGTGCTGGCCTCGCCTTGGCCCAGGGCCCGGCTGGAGGGGCTATGCGGTCAGGGAGGGCCACCTCAGCCCCCGGGCGGGGCAGGGACCTGCGGTCTGGAGGCAGGGAACGGGGCAGGGATCTGGCCCAGGAGAGGGGAGCCCTTGGGGTCAGGGGTCAGGGCCTGAGCCGCCCACCTTGGTCTTATAGCACTTGCCACACTCAGGACACGGATAGGGCCGCTCGTCCGAGTGCACGCGCCGGTGGCCGCGGACATGCGCGATGGTCTTGTAGAGCTTCCCACAATCTCCACAGCGGAAACGGCGCTCGTGCACGTGAACCTCCTGGTGCTTCTTGAGCAGGTAGGCCTTGGGGAAGGCCTTGCCGCACTGCACGCACGTGAACGGCCTTGGCCCTGGGGCCACACAGAGACGTGAGGCCGGGTCTCCACCGAGGGCCCCATGCACCCATCCTGGCTGGCCACTGCCCAGTGCCCCCCACTCCTGCCACCCACCTGCATGGCCCCGTTTGTGGGCCTCCAGGGTGGCCGCTGTCGGGAAGGTCTCACTGCACTGAGGGCATGGGTGGGTCCTGGGCACAGCTGAGGCCCCGCTGGCCACCTGCTGGGAGGGGGGGGTGTCATAGCATGCCTCTGGCACCCACTGTGGGCTGGACACCAGCAGTACAAAGAACAGAGCCATGGTACCCCCACACCGGCAAGCTCCAGCACAGGCCCAGGGAAGGCAGTAAACGGGGAAGAATCACTGCACAAAGTAACGTGATGTTTCCACCCCAGGGAACACAGCAAGGGTGGCTGCCAGGCCAGGGTCGCGACCTTGTGCCCAAGGTCTGACCCCCAAAGGAGCTCGCCAGTGGCGCGGGCACCTACTGTCTCCACTGGCTCCACCTCCAGCAGCGGCAGCTCTGGAGGACCGTCTCCCAGGGGCTGGGGACTGGGCGCCGCAGGAGGGGCTGGCTCCAGGGCCCCCTCCTCTCCAGTGACACGCTCAAGGACGATGCCGGAGTTCTGCATGGCCTGGTGCAGCAGGTTCTCACGGCCAGCCTCGCCGGAACAGGGGAGCTCCTCGGAGCTGGGGGGCTGTGGGCAGCAGAGGGAGGGCAGCTGGCCCGGCATCGACACTCGGCACCTGCTTGCACGCACTACACAGGGCAGAGCCAAGGGGCCTCGGGGGCACTGTGCATAGCCTGGGGGAGCCCCACAGCCCGCTCCACCTCACCCCCAGCTCCCTGTCCCTCCCTGCCCTGTGGCATGCCATTGGTCTCCCGTCTCCCCTGCAACCAGACCGTGCACCAGGAAGGCAGGCCAGACTGGTCCTGTCCCCACCGGAGCCACTGACCAGCATGGAGCCCAGCACTAAGTGGACAGAGGCCACCCCCCTTGCCTGCCCGCACCTCTGGGGCCAAGGCTTTCATGCCCAAGGGAAGCTCTTGCATCTGGACATGGACTTCGTGGATGACAGTGCCCTTGGCGTCTGTAACCAGGTGAATCACGGGTGATGTCTCCATAGGTTCACCCGTCACTGATGCTGACGTAACAGTCCCCATGGTGGAGGCGCCAGATCCTTTAAGGCAGAACCAGGAGAGTCCATGAAGAAGCTGCCGACCAGGGCAGCACCCAGGCCGGGGGCCAGGGCAGGGAGCCCCTACCCCGCTGACCTGCAGGCGTGTCCTCTTTGCCCACAACCACGTCCTTGCTCATGCTGAAGCGAATCTTTTCTGTGCACGGGGTGAGAGACTTGAGGTGCCGGGTCAGCGCGCCCGACTCCCGGAAGCTCTTCCCACACTTGGCACACTTATAGGGGCGCTCATCTGCAGAGAGGGCGGAGTGAGCCCCGGGCAGGGAGGGTGGCCCGGGGCCACAGCCTCACGCCCCCCCCNTGTGTGCCGCCGGTGGTGCCGGATGAGCGAACCCTTGGTCCGGAAGGACGCGCCACACAGCTTGCACTCGTGGTCCTTGCGGCTGCTGTGGGTGACCATGTGGGCCTTGAGGATGCTGCCCTGGGGGAGGGGGGAAGGGGGCTCAGGCACCTCTCCGGCAGTGCGGCGGGGAGAGGGGGGAGGCCCGGCGCACCCGTCGCGGGGGCCGCACACGGGGGGCTCACCGTCTTGAAGGTCTTGTGGCACAGTGCGCACACGTAGCGGCCGTCCTTGTTCACCAAGAGCTTGACCTGCGCCTGCTCGCCCTCCCCGGGGAGCCCCGGGCCCTGACGGCTGGGGCTGCCCGGGGCTTCTGCCATCTCGTTGTCCCCCGCCTCTGCCTCAGCGGCCACAATGACCTCTTTGATGTGTCCACCGCCTGAGGAGAGGCAGGTCAGCCTGAGCCTCGGGACGCTGCGGGCCCTGCCACCTCCTTGGATCCCTGCCCGGGGTGTTGCTAGGACATGGTGGCCTGACCGCCCTCCGGCCCCGGGCCTGGCACCTGCTCCATGAGTGGGAGGCCGCCCAGAGGAGCTCCGGGACCCAGAATGCGCCCAGCGGGGACACCCACCATGAGCACCAGAGCCCCCTCCCAAGCCAAGGAGCACAGGACGGGATGTGTGCAGGGCTCCTGCCCCGTCTGAGGACAACTGAGTGCCCCCCCGGCTCACGGCCATCGGCCCTGCTCACTGTACCGGCTCCCACTGACGGGCAACAAAGATGACTCCGCGGGTCACCCTGTCTTGAGGCAGGGAGGCTGGGCACCCGCCCGGGAGAGAAACGCCTGGGGCTGCCTGAGGAAGGGGGCCTGGCCTCGGCGCCTCTCACGGGTGATGAAAAGATCTGACAACGTGCAAAGCTAAGCTATAAACACACTTCATAATTTCTGCTCATAAAAATGACATGTGGGAAGCGGCTGTAAAGCCACTTCTTAGGAACCAGCTCCATCAGCCAGGCATGGTGTTTTGACAAGCCATTCTCCCAAACAGAACGCAAGCACCGTGACTCAGAGACAATTAAGGGCATCTCTCGCCCATGCCAGAGCGGACGTGCTTGATGCTCTATCTTTCCTTCACCCCAGAAGCAACCTCCAGAACGACAGGGACCTCTGCCAAGCTAGGACGTGGGACAGAGCATGGCACAAGACACAGCAGACGGAGGGCTCGAGGAAGGAAGAACATGGCTGCCCCGAGTCCAGAGATGAAAAGCAAGTCTGTTTCCAGCAAAGAGGCAGGAGGGCTTGCAAGAGGTATCTGGGCCCCCGCACAGCCCCTGCCGATCGATCGTGGCCCCTGGCCCCGCAAGGGGTAAGACACCCCCAGCCCTGGGATGCCAGCGACTGGCAGTTTAGGACTCTAGCCAACCCTGGAGCAATGAGCAGAGGACCCCCGGGGGCGTTTGGGGCACCAAGATGCCTGCAAAGGGGGCAACAGGGGACAAGAAAGGTGGGAGGTATCGGGAGAGGAGCCCCCAGAGCACGGGGGGGCCGGCTGCCGGTCGGGGTGGTGGGAAGGGGCCTGGCCAGGGGTGCAGCACGGGGGGTGCCGCCCAACCCCACAGAATTTGTTTTCCCATGGGACACCACCCAGGGCCAGAGCACGGCCCCACCCCCCACATGACAACATTCCTATCCACAATGGCGGCAGGTGAGTGTCCCTGTCCACAGGAGCGTTGGGCCGGGGCAAGGACAGCAGGGAGACAAGGACGGATGTCTGGCCACCGCCCTGAGGCGGGACCGTGGCAGAAAGGCCTGCTCTGAGGCTCCCCTCCCGAGGTCTCCACCTCTCTTCCTGCCCCAGCTGGTCCCAAGGGCTTCCCAAGGCCAAGTTCTACCTGTCGCCCAAACCCACATCCCGTCCAGCCGCCCACTCGGGCACCTGCCAGGACTCCTGCCCAGCAGACCTCCAGGTGACAATCCTTCCGTTCCCCGCCGGGCAGCAGGCCGCACCCTCGTGCACACAGCCAGCCCCGGCTGCCCTCTGAAGGCTCCCCCTCCCCATTCCAGACCCATCAACCCCCCTCTCCCAGTGCACGTCAGCAAGGCCCTTTAACTTAAAAAGAGCCGTCAAGGAGGCTGACTGGGCACAGTACGCTCATAAAAGCCAAGTGAGAATCAGGGCAGGAGTTGCCACCCCCACAGGGGAGGGGACAGCCAAGGTCAGGCAGCAGGTCAGGACAGAGCTGGAGCCAGCAGTGCATCCCATGCGTACCCCCACCTGACCCATCAGAGCAGACTCGGGGGTGGGGAGCAGGAACCAGGGTGGGCAGAAAAATGGGGAAGATTCCAGAAGGACCAGGGAAAACACAGTCTGCGGAAACAGCAGGAGCAAGCAGCCAGCTCGTGACTGTGCACAAAGTGAGGACTCCCTGAGCGCAGGCCACACGCTGCCCTTCTCCTGGCGGGCAGGGCGGGTGCCCAGTGCTGACTCCTGAGGGCCGCAGGCCTCCTCAGGCAGGCCTCGCTCTCAGGAGAGCAGGACACGGGCAGCAAGGGTCCCTAGGCCCCAGCTCTGACCACAAGCAGCCGTGCTGAGAGCCACACACGGACAGCCACTGGGCACGGTGCCGCCTTACCCACGATGTCGGGGCCGTGGCTCATGTCTGCCGTTAACGCGGCCGTCTCCACCACGATATGGGCCACCGTGATGGGCTCCTCCGGGCCGGCCACCGCTGGCACCACCTACCGTCGGGGGACAGGGGACAAAGAGGACTCTTCTGCGGGGCTCCAGAGTTCCCTTGGCTGGGAGAGGGCAGGTTGATGTCCACGCGGGGAGGCTACGGTGGGACCGGTCATCTCCCCCGGCCTCTCTCCCACCCCTGCTCTCGGTCTGACTCTCAGCCTGGTCCCTCCAACCCAAGCCTAAGGGCTCAGCCCCAGGACTCAACACCCCTGGCCACCGTGGGCCGGACGCAGAGCACCGAGCACCCTCGTGGAGGGCTCCAGAGAGCAGTGACTGGCAGCTCTGGCCCGAAGCTCAGGAGGCTGTGGAGGGATGAAGGTCAGCACCCTCACCCACCAGCCCCAGCCAAGGTATCGAGGGATGTGGGGCCACCAGGAGGAGCCAGGAAAGAGCACAGGGTCCGAGTGGGATCGCTGGGGGCCCCCGTCCTCTGGGCCACTGCCTGTGATGACCTGAGGCAGCCAACCTCTCCCAGAGCCTCCTTCCTTCCCACTTCCATCCGATGAGGGACGCGAGAACACCGCCCTGCAAAGGTGCTGGGGGCCCTCAGAGGCCTGGACACCTACAGGCCACACACGTGCAGCACGACGACCTTGGCCATGTTTATGACAAGGTAGCAGGAACCCGAGGCACCCTGTGTGGGATCCCGAGAAACCATGTGTACAGGGGCGCCTGGGGGGCTCAGTGGTTGAGCATCTGACTCTGGGTTTCAGCTTAAGTCATGATCTCAGTCTGTGAGTTCAAGCCCCGTGTCAGGCTCTGTGCTGCCGGCGCAAAACCTGCCTGGGATTCTCTCTCTCTCCCTCCCTCTCTCTGTCCTTCCCCCAGCCTCTGCCTCTCTCTCAAAATAAATAAACAAATTTAAAAAAGAAAAAGAAACCATGTATGCAGGGCAGGAGATAAGCCAAAAGAACAAAAGCCACCATGACAGCCCTGAGCAAGGACAGACCCTGAGGCTGCCAGAAAGGAGGGATGTCATCTGCGCAGGCTTCAGCCAGAGGTTGCTGAGAAGGCCAGGCCACACTGGGCCATCCAGGAAGCCCAGGAACACTGCCAAGCTCTTGGTGGCAGGGCCCAGACCCCCTCATCCATGACCAGATGCCTGCCCTCTGCCCACCCCCCTGCCACAGGCCTGCCCGGGCATACATACACCCCCTCCCACCACCAGGTGAGCCCAGGGAGGAGGGCGCGCTCGCGCATGGAGAGGGCTCACCTCCGGGCCCAGCAGCGCAGCAGCTGGGGCAGCAGGCAGGGCCTCCTGAGTGGTCCGCTGGCAGACTTTCTGGAGTTTGTGCTGAACAAAGTCTTCCAAGGCAGTGAACTCGGCCTGACAGCGGCCACATCTGTGCACATCATCCTCATCTGCAACGAGCCTGCGCTCAGTGGAGCCCGGGAGGGCCTCCAGCCCTAGGCCAAATCCACCGGAGGGTGCCGTCGGACCAGAAGCACCTGCTGGCCTGGGGGAGGGGCCCACCCCAGAGAGAGCAGCAGGTGGTGACCCCAACCTCAGAGTGAGGCTGCAGGGATCCACGAGGCTGTCATGCCCAGAGCCGCCACTTAGAGGTGAGGGGACAGCCCCGGGGAGCAGCGACAAGGTGCGGGGATTCACCCACGCCAGTTTGGGGACAGTGGCGGAGGACCAGTTTAAGCCGGCTTCATTGGCTCTGAACAGGCAGGAGGCTCCCTTTCCTGGAGAAGACACTCAGGGTGGAACTTCCCAGAGGCGCTCCACAACCCAGGCTCCAGCCCCTCACCACGACCACGCCTGCCCCAGGTCCTACAGCAGACAGTGCCACTCACTGAGTCCTTCCCGGGTGCCTGGCACTGCTCTGGGGGTGTCCCCAAATCTAGCCGGCGCCCTGGGGAAATAAGGATGACTATTCTCCTTCCAGAAAAATGACCTGAGATTCAAGACCACCCAGCTGGTGAGTGTCCGGACCAGAACCTGAACCTGAGGGTCTACTCCACATGCCCCACTATTTGCGCAAAGGGATGAGAGGATGTTCCTTGTGCTTCTACAGAAGCCTGCCCGTCCCCACCACCTCTCATGTGGTCCCCACCAGGTCAAACCCAGGCCTGGCACATAGAAAGGAGCCCCATCAACATCTTTTGAGTTAGTGAGCAAAGGCCCACACAGAAGCCATGACTAGCCCACAGAAGACCACCCGCCAGAGGGCAGTCCCCTCCAGATGGCTCACAGTCACAAGCAAAGCACTGAGGTGCCCACCAGCCTTTTAACCTTCCCACTTTGCTCGCCAACCAAGTCTGACTCGCTATCGCCAATGGAGGAACACCCACAGCAGAAGGGGACAGACTCCGCCCCATGTCACAGTGACAAGGCTGGGGGCAAGCCCAGCAGGGCCCAGCAACCTCCAAAAAGATCCCTCTCCAGGCTGGCACTGCCTCTAGTGGCATTGCCCCTCCCCCAGCTGGAATAAGAAGGAGAAGGAAAAAAATGCACTGAGAATACGAGTTCTGTGAGACAGACACCACTACCCCAAGATCGCCCGCCAGCCCCGTCCTGTCTGGCCCAAACTACAGGCTCACAGGAGCCTAGAGGAGCTCAGAGAGAGAGATCCAACTCCTGGCACCTGTGTGTCAGCTCTGCCCTCAGCCAGTTACCACCGGCTCTATCTTCCTTCTCACCTGGGCCCTGGGAGGCAGCACAGCCCAGAAGGTACGGGAGTCAGTTGAGAAGTCACACTGTCCTGGCGTCCAATCCAGTCCTTGCTACTTACTAGCTGGGTGACCTGATCCCTTTCACACCTTTGAACCTCAACTTCTCTCATCCGCGAAATGGGAACAACAATAGGGGCATCCAGGGTTGGTTTGAGGATGAAAACACTGATGCCAGGAACGTGCTTAACACGTTTTTAGCAGCAGAAGGATCCCCTGCCCAGGATCAAACAGCCAGAAAGTGGCGAAAGCGGCAGGTCTGGGATGGAGCTGCAGGTTGGCTGCAGGGCCCCGGCTCCCCGAGGGGCAGCGTGGAGCCCCGAAGCCCCGCCCCCTGGAGCCTCGGGCCCCACCCCAGCCAGGGCTCTAGAGGCCCGTCAGGTGCATCGGGAGGGGGCCCAGAGGAGGGCAGGGCCTTGCGCAGACAGGGAGCGAAGAGGCGCCCGACCGCTGGCCTGAGGGGCAAGGCTGCCAGTGGAGGCGATGGCAGAGGTCTACACACGAGCGGCCCCACAGGCCTGGGCACCTGTGAGTATCCGTGAGTGGGCACCGAGCCCCACGGGGTGATGGGCAGCCCACAGGAGAGGCCCGAGGGTCTGAGGGAGCCGGAGGGCTCGTGGAAGGCTATGCAGACCCCTTGGGGACCCGTGAGGTCGGCAAGGAACCGGGGTCTGGGACGGTCTGTCAGGTCCACAGCTTAGACCATCGGAACCTCCTCCAGCCGGGACTGAGCCGTCCCCACCCCAGCCGCGCCCGACCCTGTCAGGCCCTGTCAGGCCCTGTTACCTTCTTCGCTAAAGGGCGCCGGGAGCCAGAGGAAT
>NW_027529647.1:2723824-2743659 GCF_008692635.1 Crocuta crocuta
CCCCCCCCCGCCGCCGCCGCCGCGCCCCCGCCCTCACCCGCCTCCCGCCCGGCTTCGGCCCGGGCTTCTGCCGTATGCGCGGCCGTCACCCGCACTGCCATCGCGCCCTCCATGTCGCAACGCGCCGCAGGAAGATGGCGGATTTACGACCGTGTCGTCATAACAACGGGCCGCGCTGAGGCTAGCGAGAGAAAACGACGAGAGGAAGACGACGGGGCGGGGCCAGGTGCGTTTGACAGACGGGCAGCGGGGCGGAGCCTGGGGAGAGGGGCCTAGAACCTCAGAGGCGGGGCCAGATTCCCTGAGAGAAGGCACAGGGAGGGGCTGCTCGGGGGCGTGGTTACGCTGGAGCGGAGGGGCGGGGCCTGAGGCGGGCCCGCGGGGCGTGGCTTGGTGCGACGGGGCGTGGCCATACCGGAGGCGAGCAGGGCTGAGGGCTGGGTTTCCGGAGCCGCGTCAGACCTTGAGAGCTTTAGGAAAGAAAGGGTGAGGCTGACGGGCTGAGCGGGTGGTGGGGCCGCGGACGCCCCGCCGGCGGGACGCCGCCCCAGCTCCGGCGGGTAGTGTGGTGTTCGTCGCCGCAGCCCAACCCCTCGGGTCAGAGCCTCCCGTGATTGTTGCCGCGCTCACAAGAACCCGATTTAGGTTTGGCTTACGGGTAGCTTCGCTAAGCCTTTTTTATACTTACGTATATTTTTTACACTGTAATAAATATACGTAAGATTTACCGTTAGCGATATTTAGTGCATTCACAATGCTGTGTGACCATCACCGCCGCCAAGTTCCCGAACACTGTCATCATCCCAAAAGGAGACCTGCCCCGTTAGCACTCACCCCCCATTCTCCCCTTCTCCCAGTTCCTGGCAAGCACTTTCTGTCTGTAACGACTTGCCTTTTCTGGACATTCTCACATAAGTGGAATTACACATGTGGTCTTTTGCATCTGGCTTGTTTTGCTTAGCATAATGTTTTCCAGATTCATCCATGTTTTAAGCATGTCAGTACTTCATTTCTTTTTATAGGCTGAGCAATATTGTATTACCTGGCTAGACCACAATTTATTTATTCGCGTTTGGGTTGTTCCCACCTTTTCCACAATTATGACTAGTGCTGCCATGAGCATGCATGTGCAAATTCCTTTTACTCTTTTAAGGTAATATTTAGTTAGCTCTTTGAAGCCAAGCACTTTACAGGATCTTCTCATTTAAGATACCAGTCACCCCCATTTTGAAGATAAAGAAACTGAGGCACAGTACTGATAGGATGCTTGCCCAAGGGCAGACTGGAAACTCAAAGTCTGCACAGAGCCATGGGCTGGAAACCCCCAGGGTTCTATGGCCCAGCCCGGTGCTGAATGCCAGGACACGGATGAATCAGAACTGGCCTCCTCCAGGAAGGCTCACCTCTAGGGAAGACCAAGCAGAGACACGGGGGCCGGGGCAGAGAGTAGGCTGCTCTGCCCTGGGAAGGACACCAAGCAGAGACGGTCTCCATGCTGGTGCTGCCCAGCTGGGCGCCTCAGGACCCTTGGCCTGGCAGGAGCTGGGATATGGGAAGCACAGGTCAGATCATCAGAGGTCAGACTGGGGTAACGATGAGGTTGCTTTCTGCATGAGGCTTGGTCATCATTGTAGGGGGATAAGCAGATGGTGTGAAAGCATTTCGAAAGGATCCCTCTGACTGCTGTGCGGATAAAAGGACCTCAGGACCATAGAGGCAGGAAGATCCCACACGGATGGTCTCTGACAGAGACAAACAGGAGGAAGAAGAGGTGGGGAGCACGTGGAGGGGGCCTCTGGGAAGGGGGGACCGGGACGACAGTAGTGGGGAAGCCAGCATTAGAGAGAGGAAGCCCTAGAGGAATGGGATAGGGAAGGGTCTCAAAGGCCAAGGACAGCCTGAGTGTGGGTGGACATGAGAAGCTGGCCCAGGGGCGACAGGGAGGCTGCCCTGCTGCGTGCTCCCGAGCCGTGTCAGGAGCAGCCTAGCGCTCCTGCCCTGGGGTTCCCTGGGGCTCAGGAACGGGCATCCCGCTCCACTGAGTCCCGGGTCCTGCCTCCGCTAGAGCCCAGGCAGGCCAGTGGGCACAGGGGCGGACAGGCCTAAGGTCACTGAAAGGTAGAGCGCCCAGAGGAAGACGGGGACACCAGAGCCCCCACTCCCCCAAACGGCCTCCTTCCCCGCCCAGCCCTCAGCATGGGCTTCCATGTGAACCCCGGTGTACGCAAACTCCATCACCCTTTATGAGGACTGCGCACCTCTGTTCTTTGATGTATTTAGTTCATTTAACGAATCCCATGCTGAAGAATGTTTAGATTGCTTCCTTTTTTTTTTTTTGCCACTTGAAATGACTTTTTTTTTTTTCTAGGAGAGAGAGAGAGAGAGATAGCGTGAGCAGGGGAGGGTCAGAGAGAGAAGGAGTCACAGACTGAAACAGGCTCCAGCTCTGAGCTGGCAGTCAGCACAGAGCCCGACGCGGGGCTCGAACCCACGAACCGCGAGATCATGACCCAAGCGAAAGTCGGACGCTTAACCGACTAAGCCACCCAGGCGCCCCTTGAAATGACTTTTGAAATGACTCCCTTTTTTACTTAGCTCATTAGAAGCAATACATACCATCTGCGAAAACAGATTCAATGGCTACTTGCATTTTCTAATACAATTTTTTTAATGTTTATTTATTTTGAGAGAGAGAGCGAGCATGAAAGCAGGGGAGGGGCAGAGAGAAACGGACGGAGAGAGAATTCCAAGCGGGCTCCTCACTGTCAGTGCAGAACCCGACATGGGGCTCGATCCCACCAGCTATGGGATCATGACCTGAGCTGAAGTCAAGAGTCAGACACAACCGACCAAGCCATCCAGGCGGCCCATCATTTTCTTTTCTTAAATTTTTTTTAATGTTTTATTTATTTCTGAGAGAGAGACAGCGTGAGCAGGGGAGGGTCAGAGAGAGAGGGAGACACAGAATCTGAAACAGGCTCCAGGCTCCAAGATGTCAGCACAGAGCCCAACACGAGGCTGAAACCCACGAACCGTGAGATCATGACCTGAACCAAAGTCGGATGCTTAACTGACTGAGCCACCCAGGTGCCCCCATTTTTTAATACAATTTAAATCCATGCGAGGCTATTAAAATTAAATAGTGTCTGGTGTCTGGCCTTATACCATCTAAATCCATGCCGCATTCAGCCCAAAGTGGGGGCTTCCTCACTCTGGGGAACCCTGGTGCCATCCATTCGCAAGTACACACTGAGCATCTACTGTGTGTCGGGAACACATCATGATCATCCCCCATCTTTCCCCTCCTCTATACAGGGCACCTCACTCAAGGTCAGCCCCCCTGCCATAACGTGCACCGTCCCTTGCAGCCTGCTGCAGGACCATGTCCACAACCGTCTCCCCTCTCGATACTGGCCGCCCCACCTTTCCCACTCCGCCGGCTCAGTCCCTACCACCCACAGGGGATGCTAAGCAAACAGCTCTGGCAGAGCTCCACTTTGGAGTCAGTTAATCCCAACTCTGCCTCGTCCAGCTGGTGACTCTTGGCGGCTCAGTTCCCTCGTCCACAAATGCGGATACTAATAGCCTCTGCCTCTTCGGGCTGTCCTCTAATCCTGACAAGGGAATTGCAGGTCAGGAGCAGGGCTGGGTGCCTAGATCCTTACTGAGTGCCCACTAGACCAAGGCCCCTGGGCAGACATTGTACAAGCTGGCCCCTGGCTGGGCAGCAACAGCACTTCCCATTCTGGCCGGCGGACCATACGTCCTGGGTGCTTCTGGGGTTAAAGCAGGATTTCTGATCTATCAAATCCAGTTCTTCCCCACGTCAGCTCCGCCACCAAAACTGAGTGGGAAGACACTGGGAGCAAGGTGCTTCCCTTGTGAGTGGAGGGCGCACCAGGCAGGAACACTGGCATGCCCAGCCCTTGTGCGCCATGGCCCCTCCGATCTCCTCCAGGCCTTCCCAGGCCAACAGGGCCCTAAGGGAACCGAGGTCACTGGCTTTACCTCATGAGTTTGGGGGTGGGGGTGGGGCCAGAGCAGACTTTATGTAGACCTGGGGCCCGAGAGAAGAGCAGGGGTTTGACACTCCAGGAGCTGGGGGTCTGGGGCACCTGTCGCAGGGTAGGCTTTCAAGAAACCGGGGCCTTCGTAGCTGAGCTGCCTGGTCCTGCTGGAAGCAATAACAATAAACATAACACCTACCTGCTGCACCTGCAATTCCAGTCGTAATTATATTTCATCCAAGAGAAATGAGTGCCTGTGTCCACAAATGAGTGTGTAGGAACCAGAACGTTCACAGAAGTACTATTTACAACGCTCCCAAACTGCAAACGACCAAACGTCCATCTACTGGAGAACAAACAGCTATATTCTTCCAATGGCTCACATGGCAATTAAAACAACAGAGAAGGACGGATTTCACAGACACCGTGTTGATCATAGAAGCAACACCCATGGCAAGATCCCGTTTGTGAGACCATCTGGACAGGCAGAGGCGGCTATGACTCATTCCATGGTGACAGAAGTCGGGAAGGGGGGGAGGGGGAGGGTATCCGCTATTGACTGGGGAGGGGCTGTGAGGGAACTTTCTGGGACGATGGAAATATTCTGTGGCTGGACGTGGGTGGTGTTGACACAGGCGTATAGGGATGTAAAATTCCATCAGGCTGCACACTTAAGATCGATGCATTTTTACTGTGTATTACGCCTCAATAAAAGTTAACACTGATACCTAATAACGATGATGGTGTGTGCTGTGTTCTACGTAGGGTCTTTTTAGACCCTAATCCCGCCGCCTTGTAATTAATTTTCCGTTCACCGGACCACTAAGGCACAGGCAGAGCGTTTTTGCGAAGGACTGGGTACGGGAACGCGAGGCCTTCCGGGAGTGACCCCGGGCTGCGCTCGGCGCTGGTCATAATCGGCTCACGCGCTAACACCGTGTCCGAATCGTGTCCAGGGCGGAGGGCACGGCCCGGCGACGCCCAGGAAAGGTGCGGACGTGACGCCGGCCCCAAGGAGGACCACGGCTCCTTGCCCCCACCTCCAACGCCCTGCCGCGCCCCAGCCGCGGAGAAGCCAGCCAATCGGCAGCCGGCCCGGCCCGGGGTCACTCGATTAAGGTCCTCCGTCACCTAAGCTGACCAAGCGCCGCCAATGGGCGAGCTGCCCTGCGGCCGCCAATGAACAGCGGCCTTACGTCCAGCGCCGGCTCCGGGCTCCTCCGCAGCGTTTCCGCAGTAAACGCTCCCCTCTGAATGCCGGTTGGCTCCCTTCCAGCCAATCGCCGGTGAGCCTCAGGCTCAACAGCCAATGGCCGCCCGCCTTCCAGGGCCGGGCCGCGACGGTTGGCGCTGAGTTTCCGCAGCCCGCGGGAGGCGGGGGCGGATTGGCGCAGGTGGCGTCCAATGGGCGGTGCGCGCGAGGAGCGGGGCCAATGAGCGCGCCGGGGGCGGGGCGGGAGCGGCGGCGGGCGGCTGGGAGGGGCGGCCGGTGNCGTGCCCGGCGCGCCCGAGGCCCTGTCGGCGCTGCGGGCCCGCGGCAAGCGCCTCGGCTTCATCACCAACAACAGCAGCAAGACCCGTGAGGCCTACGCCGAGAAGCTGCGGCGCCTGGGCTTCGGCGGCCCGGCGGGGCCCGGCGCCGGCCTCGAGGTCTTCGGCACGGCCTACTGCACCGCCCTCTACCTGCGCCAGCGCCTGGCGGGCGCACCGGCCCCCAAGGCCTACGTGCTGGGCAGCGAGGCCCTGGCCGCGGAGCTGAAGGCCGTGGGCGTCTCCTGCGTGGGCGTGGGGCCCGAGCCTCTGCAGGGTGACAGCCCCGGCGACTGGCTGGACGCGCCTCTCCATCCCGACGTCCGCGCCGTGGTGGTGGGCTTCGACCCGCACTTCAGCTACATGAAGCTCACCAAGGCGGTGCGCTACCTGCAGCAGCCCGGCTGCCTGCTCGTGGGCACCAACATGGACAACCGGCTCCCGCTCGAGAACGGCCGCTTCATTGCGGGTCTGTGCGGGGCGGGAGCGGGGGGAGGCGCGGGGCGGGCCGCGGGCCGCTCCTGTCCCCTGACCCCGGGTGCTCTCCTCCCCTCCCTCTCCGCCCCGCAGGTACCGGCTGTCTGGTCCGAGCCGTGGAGATGGCCGCCCAGCGCCAGGCCGACATCATAGGGAAGCCCAGCCGCTTCATCTTCGACTGCGTGTCCCAGGAGTACGGCATCAACCCGGAGCGCACCGTCATGGTGGGAGACCGCCTGGACACGGACATCCTCCTGGGCGTCACCTGTGGCCTGAAGACCATCCTGACCCTCACCGGAGTGTCCACTCTAGGGGATGTGAAAAGTAATCAGGAAAGTGACTGCGTGTCTAAGAAGAAAATGGTCCCTGACTTCTATGTTGACAGCATAGCTGACCTTTTGCCCGCCCTTCAAGGTTAAAGACTTAAGTGTCTTTAATCTCCAGAATAAAACAAATTGAAAACCACTTACCCAAATTAATAGGTGGGGCTTAAGCATCTGCTCAGCTAGGTGGCTTCGAAGAGTGTACTTGGAGTTAAGTAAAGGCACTAGTTGCTGACCTTGTAAGTAAACGTTTGGGGGGCGATGTTTACAGATGCTTATGTTTGAAGATGCACTTTTAAACCCCGAGGGCATTGTGGGCTTCCTGGACATCCAGAGCCGTTGACGAGGGCAGGCTTATTAGCATCTGCTCAGGATTCGGGTAACCTCACGCTGGTTACCCCACCTGCTCATGGGACTGAGGCAGGTCTAGGGATGTTCCATGTTTTATTGCAGATCTTATTCAGGGACCGGGCCCCCTTTACAAGGTAAAGGGGAGGACGGTCCGATAATTTTGAGTGTCGTGAGGAATGTGTACAAAGAGCCCAGGGCCCGTCTGCGTGGTCATCTGCGGGTGGCCCTGCTGCACACCCACCTGCGGGGTGGGAGTGGAGGGCAGGCTTTATCCCTGTCCTTGGGCTGCAGGGTGCTGACCTCACCGCCGCCACCCCACACTTCCTTAAAAACCACTCTGATGTCACAATCAAGTGTCGGTTCCGTTTCAGATACCCAGGGCTGCCACACCTTACATGCGGTCACGGAGTTCTGTAAATTCCGTCCAGCTAAGCCTCAGTTTTCTCAAGTGTGCATTTAAATCCTGCTGACTTGAACTGAGCATATTGGCTGAGCAGCCAAGAGGGTGTGGATGTCTTTGCTGAACTCTGGGCAGCCGTGCTGAGAGCTCAGAATAGCGTTGGTACCAAAAATTATTTTTTTACGATTTTGAACAACTTTTGTCAAACGGTGGAATTGAATCTTAAGTGTGTTCATTAATAGCTGTGCTCTGTCTTGTAGGGGAAATCCCACTGGAGAAGTCTCCGTGCCCCGCAGCCAGCAGCAAGGCTACAGGCATGTGCTGGCCACCGATTGCCTCTCTGTCGCCCTGGGCGCCCTCTGGGCGGGGGAGGAGAGCGGTGTCCCCAAGAACAGGAAATCCTTTTACAAGGCATCTGATCTCTTCCTGTCCTCCCATGCCCTGTCAGGGTGGGGGTGAGATGCCGACGGTCCACGAGACCACTTCTTTTGCCTCTGGAGCCCCTTGTGGGAGGCCAGCGGGAGGCCAGGCTGGGCCCACCTGCTAGCCAAAGGTTCTTGGCAGAGGGCCCTGGCCTTTCCTGCCTGTTCCCTAAGTTGCTGACCTGCTAAGCAGACTGTGCAGCCGTACCCGTAGGGCAGGGTCTGGGAAGCTGTTCCTTTTGGCAGACTCCTTCCCGGCGCCCTCCCTGTGTCCCACTGGCGTTTGCCCGGTTTCTCTCCTGCCCCAGGGCCGCTCCTTCACTGAATCTCTAAATTCTCAGCAATAAAGGGAGTCCCGAGCCCGCAGCTCTTCCCAGGGCCGGGCTGCCTGGGGTCTGGACTCTGCTGCGGGGCGGCGCAAGGGCGGCCAGCACCTGTGAGGTTGGTGGTGCTGACGTTGGCTCTGCGAGGTCGGCTCAAGGTGGGTCTGGATATTGAGCAGGCCTGTCAGGGCGTTGTCACCACACCAGGAGCACGCGGCAGGTGCGGCAGGCAGCAACGCTTCCGCTGGGCAGTGGCCCGGGAGCCCGAGCGCCCCCCGTCTCTGCCCCTGTTGCACTGTGTGAACCCAAATCTGTATTAAACTCTCAAACCTGCGCTGACTCTGGCGTTCTTTGCCCTTGTTTCGACAGCAGCCCTTGTACGGAGGCTGCAGCAGCCTCGCCCAGCGTGGGCGCGGGGGGGGGGGGGGGGGGGGGGGCTCCAAGAAGGACACGTTCTGGGATTGCAGTTCCAGAGCTGGGGCGCTGACCCCCACGACACCACCGCATCCCAGGCCCATTATAGAGGGGTGCGTTCAGAAGAACTGGGAAAAAGGAGGCACAGGAAAGGGCCACAGGGTGAAGCTGGTTAGGAATGCACACCCCTGCGAGCTGCCAGTGCCCGGCAGGGCCCTGTCGCAATCCACAGCCCAAAGAAGCTGGAGATGCAGGCTAGGAGCAGAGCAGGGCCTCAGTGCACCCACGCGGGCAGGGCAGCCCCAGGGGTGCGGTGGCTTCAGGAGGCTGCCTGGGAGCCATCCTGGTCTCAAACCTGCAAACTGTGTCTGAGGGACTGGGGAGTGGCAAGAGGGGGGAATGTGGGATCGAAGGACACAGGCAGCGCAGACCCCCTTACCAGTCATTCATAAAATGCATTTATTGACAATTTGTCACGTGTCGAGCCCTAGGAATCCAGAAGTAACAATAAAGAGATTGGAACGGCCTCTTTAGAAAAATTAAGCCTGTCCCCAAGCAGACTGTAAAGTCATTCTGCCTGGGCCTGGGCTGCCCTTGGTGCCAATCAGGGGGACCTGATTTCCCTGACACCCATGCTCTGTGGCCCTCTGGTCTGCACGGCCAGGTATGGCCAGGTGTCAGAGCCAGGCACAGGGACAAGCAACCCCCTCCCCCCCCCCCCCCCCACACACACACACCAGGATGGAGGCTGTCCTGCCTCTGACCCTGGTATCAGGTGGCTGGGCTGGCGGGAAGCAGGGGGGTCAGAGGAGGGGGCCGGCACAGTTGTTGGGCTCATCACCGCACTGAGGTTTCCCTAGCTGACTGCAAGGGGCAGCAGACAATCAGCGCATTGTCACCAGGGCTGCAGCATGGAGCAGCAGGGCTGCTGCGAGGAGAGCTCCGGGCCCAGCCAGGTGAGTGCCTCCAACCGCCTGGTGCCCTCTCCTGGGACAGAGACCCAGGGCTTGACCTGGGCAGGGGACAGGAGCGCAGTGCCCACCTCCCACACCTCCGTCCTTGCCTTCCGGGGCCAGCCTGTTCCTCAGTCTCTGCGCTAGTCCCCACTGACCGCAGCGTGCCCCCAGGTGAAGGCCAAGCCCTGCTTGAAGGTCTTGGGCTGGAAGGTCCCTGGCCTGCTGCTGCTGCTGGCACTGGCCGCTGCAGGGGCCGTGGCTGGAGGACTTCTTGGCTTCGCTCACAGCCCTCCCAAGGTGAGCTCCTCCTCGGGACCCAGCCAGGGGCACACACAGTAGGGGGGGAGGGGGAAGGAGAGGCCGCTACACCCCAGCCCTGCAGTGGAGCCAGGGCCCCGAGCAGCAGCAGGAGCACCAGACAGGTGGAAGGGCCAGAAACCTCACTGGAGAACTGGGGGTATGTCCGGGGCCGCCCCAGCCTGCCCTGCTGAGCTCTGGCTTCCTGATCTCAGCCTCTGCTACAGATGCTCCGTCTGACCCACCCAAGCCCCAGGGCACCCCCGTCCAACCAAACTGCCCAGGTGGATGCGACCCGGAACGTGGCGACCATCCGGGTGACCCCGGCTCAGAGCAACCGCAGCTGGGCAGTGCTGTTCGATGGGCAGAGCGTGAAGGAANTGGTCCCGCCTCACCCACCTGCCTCCCCAGGGCTGCGTCTGTTACCGCCCCTCGGAACACCGGGCCTGCTTCCTCCGCCTGATGGAACCCCAAGATCGCGAGACCCTAGAGCTGCTGGTGAACAGCTCCAGGGTAAGCGGCCCCACGCGGCCAGGGTCCTGGGTACAGGGGACAAAGGGTCCTGTGTATACCCCGGCCCTGCGGCGGACTGGAGCTCTGGTTTCAAGGAACAGAAGCTCTGTCTTCCCTTGGCTGAGGCTGATGACAAGAGCTGAGGGTGGCGATGGCCCCGGGCCAGTGTGTCCGGGGCTGGACCCTGCCCCGGGCAGGGGAAGTGCAGGTGCCCCTGTGCCATGGCCCACCAGAGTCTTCTCTGCAGGCCAGAGGGTCCCACAGCGCCAGCCGGGACACCCGCTATGCCCAGGAGCTGCTGGCAGTGCTTGGGGACCGTGAGGTGGACCCCACCCAGGTGGGGGAGTCGGTGCGGCACCTTTGCACGAAGACCCCCATTTACTGGGCCCGCCGAGCAGAGGGTAAGTTGGGGCTATATTGAGAGGCCCGGGCTCCTGCAGGGCATTCCAGGGAGAAGGGTGAGGGGCCCTCTGGGGCTCAAGGAGGCCCCTCCCCCAGGACCACGGAGGCAGCGGCTCATCTACCTGTGCATCGACATCTGCTTCCCCAGCAACATCTGTGTGTCGGTCTGCTTTTATTACCTCCCAGACTGAGCTCAAAGCCCGGCCCAGCCCCACAGGCCAGCCAGCTGGCCGTCCCCATCACCAGCTGCCTGGAAGGTCGCTGCCGGCGGGGCTAATAAACTCTCTACCTGGCCTGGTGGTGTTCTCTGTGGCTTCAGAACACAACACGGGCAGAGAGTGGGGGGAGCTCTGGCTTGGGATGGGGCACCGGCCTCAGACCCCCTAGGTTGTGCGGATCTGGAATTGCTGAAACAAGTGCAGGCTGGCTCAGGTCGGCCTCCTGACACTCGTCACGTCCACATAAGCCACCGGGAGCTGACAGGATCCCAGGGTGTGTTGGCCTGGCCCGTCCAAGCCAGCAGCTCAGGTCCAGCTGGCCGGGGCTGGCGGGACGGTCACTCTGAGCCATGCGTCGGAACAGACACCCTCAGCAGCTGCTGCCCGGACGGCGGCCTGCGGTCCTGAGGGGTCACCGGTTAGCCCAGCACACTGTCATTGAAGGCCAAGCAGACCACAGCTTTCTGGTGGCCCCCGTACTCTCTCTTGATCTCGCCTGTCTCCACACACCAGAGCCGAGCCAGGTTGTCCGAGGAGGCTGTGGGGAGGGCACGGGCAGCAGCTCAGGGGGCAGCCCCGGGGCCAGAGCGCACGGGGCTGGCAGGGACTGGGACAGGAGGGCGTGGCGGACAGGCTTACCCGTGACGATGTACTGCGAGTCCCCCGAGAAGGCGCAGCCCCACATCCAGCCTCGGGAGGACTCCCCCGGGTTGCTGCTCTTGATGCTGAGCTCCGTCATCAGGGAGAAGTTGGACGTCCTCCAGATCTTGCACGTCTGGTCGGCCGAGCAGGTGGCGAGGAGCCTAGGGGTGAGCGTGGGTGCCGTGCGGGCGCCATCAGTAGCCACTCCCACCTTGCCCCCACCCTGCCATCCACGAGCCAGGCCCCGACCCATCGGCCCCCCGAGCCCACACGCACGTGGAGTCAGGGCTGAAGCGGCACTGCAAGGCGTAGCGGGTGTGCGCGGGGATCTTGGTCTTGGGGATGAGCTGTGTCACCTCGTCACCGATGCCCCCAGTCAGGTTCCAGACGTAGCAGTTCCCCTGGAAGCAGGCGGGGAGTCACGGGAAGCCTGGAGCCTCCCTGGACCCAGATCGGGGCTGCCATCCAGTTCGGGGGCCGTGCGCAGCGATCCGGGGGCCGGGGACGTTGGCGGGCACCTCTGCTCCTGCCTGCAGGGACTACCCAGCAAGCTGAGAGCAGGGGGCCAGGCCCGGCCTTCGTGAATGCTGCTGCCCAACGGGAGAGAAGAACAAGAAGGGACTAGGGCCCAGCAGACAGCGGGGACGGCAGGAGGGCAGTCTGGGGACCCCGTGAGGCAAGTGATCTGTTGAGATGTAAGGCACATTACGGGGAGAAGATGAGGCCAGAAAGGGTATTCGGGGCTGAACCCCAGCGTCCCGAGGCCATGGTGAGGAGCCACGGCACCAAGGGGTTTATGCAGGGAATGGAGCCCTCCGGCAGCTGAGGGAGAGTGACGCGGGGGGTGGAGAGTGTCTGGGGGCAGAGGGAGGCCGCAGAGCCGCCGCAGCCAATGTGCAGGGAGACGAGCCACACCGGGACCAGGAGGAGACGGGGACAAGACAGAAGTAGAATTGAGATGCTCTGGAGGCAGAGGTGACGGCCACTGGATGAGCTAGGGCGGGAGGGATCAACGCCCAGGTTTCTGGCTTTGGTGGCTGGAGCTGGAGCCCGGGGGCGGGGGTGGGGGAGTGTGAGGGAACATCTGGGGAAGAAGCCACGCATGCGCGGGAGAGAGCAGGATAAGGGGCTGGGTGCTGAGGCGGCCTCCCCCCGCGCTCACACCCAGGACGCACGGTGCTGTTGACGGCTGCCATGTAGCTGGCATCGGGGTCGATGTGGGCAGATGTGATGGAGACCTCGGGCTCGGGTATCAGCTGCTCGTTGTGGTCAGTCTTCAAGTCCCAGATGTGGATGGCGCCGCTTTGGTCACCCACAATGAGCTCCGCCTGGGGTGCAGGGCAGGTGAGTGAGGGCAGGAGACTCCCGCCCCCTGCACCCCTCGGTGGCCGGCCCGGTGCGTGCCCCTCACCTGGTTGGGGTGCAGGCACACGCAGTTAATGGGTGCATTCACCTGGAAGATCCGCTGACACTGCAGGTTGCGGGACCTTTGGAGCAGGGCACACACCGCGGTGGATGCGATCCGCGCCCCACTACGTGCTCTCTGCATCCGGCACCCCCAGGGGAGGCCCCGCTTCACGGCGGGACTGGATGCAGTTCGTGCTCCAGAGCTCCGTGTGGTGTAAAGGCTGAGGCCAGCCTCATCTGTGTGGCTTCACCCCTGCCCCACCCTGCCTTCGTCACTGCCCTCAAGACACTGCCCACACGGGAAGCCCATCTCAGCCTCTGCTTGGAGGCCCCCGACCCGAGACGGTCTCCGGGCTGCCCCCGGCCGCACACACCCAGCAGCGGGCCCCTCCTGCCCACGGCCCCACACCTGAGGTCCCAGATCCGAGCAGTGCAGTCCTCCCCGCCCGTGTACATCCAGCGGCCATCCTCATGGAAGCCCACGGACGCGATGTTCTTGTTGACCCCGTCGTAGCTGATGATGGGGTTGGGGTTGTTGGAGCTGAGATCATACATGCGAATGTGCTGGTAACCTAAGGGCACAGGCTAAACTGAAGAGCGGCTGCGCCCGGAGGCTCAGCAGAGCTCGAGGGCCGGGGTCGAGGGTACAGGTACCTGCAGCAGCGATCATGCTGCGGTCGGGCGTGATCTCCAGTGCGTTCACCTGCTAGGGTCCGTCAAGGAGCGTGAAGAACAGAGTCCAGGAGCCAGAACCCTCGAGGGCGCCGCCACCTCCCTCGGCTGCTGCCTCCTTTTCACCCCAGGCATGCCTTCCGGTGTGTAGGTTGTCACCCCCCCACCGGGAGCCCTTCCCGAACCGCCCCCCTAGAGTGGAGGATACCGAGTCTTGATGCTGCACGGTGCGCGTGCAGATCCCACTGTGGGCCTGCCAGAACCGCACCGTGTGGTCATAGCCCGCGGTGGCCAAGATGACCGGGTCACTGCCCACCGTGCCCGGGGACGTGTTCATGGGTGTGGAAGAAGGCTCGGGCCTGCACGGGACCGACTTCTGAAAGGCAGGGGTCAAAGGTCAGAGCATCTGCACAAGAGAAGGGGTGCAGTTACTTAGGGGCTACCCTCTGGGTGCACTGGGTGCTGAGAGATACGCATTATCATTCTCATGTTAGAGATGAGGAAACTGAAGCTTAGAGGTTCAGAGAACACGTGGCAACCTGCGGACAGCTCCTGGCTCCAAGGCACGTGCTCCGTTCCGCGCCCCACGGACCCGGCCAGGACGCCACCCCACCCGCCGCCGGCAGGGGGCAGTTATGCCCAGGTCGCCGCTCTGCCGCAGGGGCGGGCCGCGCATGCGCAGTGGAGGCGGACGGGCCGCGAGGAAAGCCGAGCGCCGCGGCCGCGCATGCGTAGCAAGGCCCGCGGCTAGGCCTGATGGGAGGGGGCGCTGTCCGGCCCGACCCTCGGGCTTCCCGGTGCTCCGGCCACAGCCCGGGCTGCGTCCCGCTGGGCCAGCTTCGTCCAGGCGCTCTCTCCTGGCCACCCAGCAGCCGCTCTGCGGCCCTCGCCCCGCGGCCCCCGTACCTTACATGCGGCTCGGCGCTCCGCCGCGGCCCAGGACNCGGAGCAAGTCGATAGAGGCCGCGGCCGAGCGTAGAGTTATCGATGGGCCTAGGGCGACACCACGGGACTTAGGAGGGGGTGGTGGGGCGAGACCAAAGTTCTGGGGCGGGGGGAGGCCTCCGTGAGGCCTGGCCTCAGCCTTCTCCCCACTCGGGCACCGCACCCTTCGGACAGCTCCCCTTTTCCAGTCCAGGCTTGGTGGGGGGGCCCTGCCCACCCCCTTGTCTGCATCCCCTATCCCCACACCCGGCTAGGATGCCCAAGTAAAATACAGGACGCCCAGTTAACGTCTGAATTTCAGGGAACAAACTTATTTTTTGGTATAAGTATATCCCAAATATTGCGCGCGATATACCCATCCTACAAAGCTGGTGATTGCCACGGGGAATTCAAATGTTTAACTGGGTGTAGTGTAGTTTTATTTGCTAGACGTGACAATCCCAGTCTGGGTCCTTTCAGTCCTGATCAGTGCTAGCCCGACCCTCTTGTCTGCCGGCTCAGCCCAGTGACCCCTCCAAAACTGGGGTCCCTCCGCTTCCTGTTCCACTGAGCGCTCCCACACTCCATGCGCTGTGGCCTCACCCTCCAGAAAAACGGCATGGTTTCTTCACACCATGCTTACAAACACAGCAACATACCTCCCCTCCTTGCCCCAGGCTTTGGGGCCCAGGAACCTGCCCTCCTGAACCTTCTCCACCTTCCTCCTTCCTTCCCCTTAGCCTTTAATCACCATCAAACAACCCCAACCCCTCCAGTCCAGTGGGCACTCTGCCTCATAAGGCCATTCTCACCAGCTCAGTGAGGACTCACTTCTCACTCACCACTCAGCCCACTGTCATGTCTTTGCCCCCAGCTCTCCAGTGAAAAGATCACAAGGTCACCGGAGGTCTCACACCGCCAAGCCCAATGGGTCTTTTTCCTTCTGCATCTTGACACGAGTGTACAGCGGTTGGCAGGGCGGCTCCTGGAGGCCCCCCTTGCTGCTGAGCTTCCGGCCAGTCTTTCTCTGCCTTCCCCTGGAGGCCAGTCCCCTCCAGAGTTCACCCTGAGGGCTCTCTTCCGCTCGCTGGGGCTTCCGATTCCCTCCCTGTTCCCAGGCCCTTCACCCTGTCCAGCTCAGATCCAGCTCCTGATAAACACTGTCCCTCGAAGTCCCCACAGACACCTCCACTGTCTCTGGCCAAGACAGTTCATTGTGGACCTACCCCAAACGGCGTCCCCTCCTGTGTGCCTGTGCCCTAGTGTGTTACGGCTAGGCATGCTCCACTTGTGTCCATCACCCCCTCTCCCAGAACAGCCTCCTAGCTTGCCTCCGTATACCCACTCTTGCCCCCATCCAGGCTGTCCTTCGCCTTGCAGAGGGGTCTTTTAAAACCCGAAGTCTGAGCCCTGTTAGAAGCCTGCACGGGTCCCCCTTCACCCTGCAGTCCCCTGGGCCTGGCAGCTACCAACCCTGCAGCTTTCTCCCTCTGTCCACTCCAGAGGCCACGTGCTGCATCCTGCCAGCGACAACGGCCTCAGAACTTGACACTGTTCTGAGGAAGAGAGAGAATCCCAAGCAGGCTCTGCACCGTCAGCTCAGTGCCTGACACAGGGCTCGATCCACAAACCAAATCAAGAGTCTGCGCTTAACCGACTGAGCCACCTAGGCGCCCCTGGGCGTGTTTTTTGTTGTAATTGTTCTCACAGACTATGAAATGAACCTGTTTAAAAAAGTTTTATTTATTGGGGCCCCTGAGTGGCTCAGTGGCTTAAGCCTCTGACTCTTGATTTTGGCTCAGGTCATGAACTCACGGTTTGTGAGTTCAAGCCCACATCCAGCTCTGTGCCGATGGTGGAGCCTGCTTGGGATTCTCTTTACCCCTCTCCCTCTGGCTCCTACCCTGCTCGCGTGTGCTCTCTCTCTCTGTCTTTCTCAGAATAAATAAACTCAAGAACATATTTTTAAGTTTTATCTGTTTATTTTTAGAAATCTCTACACCCAATATGGGGCTCAAACTCATAACCCTGAGATCAAGTGTCACGTGCTCTTCCGACCGAGCCAGCCAGGTGCTCCTGAAATTGACCATTTTTAGAGTGAACAATCCAACAGCACTTAATACATTCACAGTGCTGAGCGATCACTACTGCTGTTTAGTTCCAGAAAATTTTCACCACCCCAGAAGAAAATGCTGTACCGCTGTGCCGTTCCTCGCCATTACCCCTCCCCACTCAAACCCCCAGCCCCTGGCAACCACCAGTCTACTTTCTGTGTCTATGGATTCGCCTGTTCTGGAAATTGCATATAAATGGAATCCTACAATATCTGGCTTTTGTGTCTGGTTTCTTTCACTGAGCATGATGTTTCAAAGTTCATCCACTCCTTTTTGTGGCCTCATAATATTCCATTGCGGGGCTGGTCCACATGTGGTTTACCCACTCATCTGCTCAGGGACACTTGAGTTGTTTCCACTTTTTGGCTATTACGAATAATACTGTCATGAACATTCTAGTACAAGTATCTTTTTGAGTATGTGTTTCCACTTCCCTGTATAGTAGGAGCGGAATTGCTGGGTCACATGATAACTCTATGTTTAGCTTTTTGAGAAACTGCCAGAAGGTATCAGGTCTTCACCCTGGCTGTGCCAACGAGAAACCACACAGGTATTTTTGGGGCGCCTGGGTGGCTTAGTCGGTTAAGCGTCCGACTTTCGCTTAGGTCATGATCTCGCGGTTCGTGGGTTCGAGCCCCGCGTCGGGCTCTGTGCTGACTGCCAGCTCAGAGCCTGGAGCCTGTTTCAGAGTCTGTGACTCCCTCTCTCTCTGACCCTCCCCTGCTCACGCTGTCTCTCTCTCTCTCTCCCTCTCTCTCCTAGAAAAAAATAAAACATTAAAAAAAAAGAAAGAAACCACACAGGTTTTGGAGATGGGGAAACTGAGGCTCAGAGACGAAGAGTCCTACATCTGAGGGCCCACAGCTGGGACGTGATAACACCCGTCCTGCTGGGCTCGGCTCTCCCCTGGCCTTGCCTCTTCTGGGCAGCCCGACACCTTGCATCCCCTTGATCCTCCTCTGTAAGCACGTGAGCTCTGCCGGGGCAGCTCTGGGAGCGGCAGATGAATACGTGGGGTCGGAAGGCTGGCAGAGGAGGAGCTCTGTGAGCCCGAGCATCTGAAGGACATCCAGAGCAGTCCTGGACCCACAAAGGAGCCTGAGAGCAGGAGGCAGGAGGGAGGGTTGGAGCAGAGGGAAGTCTGGAAGTTTCCACCAGGCGCCTGTGGGGTCCCACCTGTGGCCTAGGGGCCAGGCCCTGAGCTGTTTGCCTCTTCTGTGGGAGCTCTGGGCAGAGCCTGGGGACCGCACGTTTCCCACGCGTCGGGGTAACTCCTGGACCGGGCAGGGCTCCCCACGCAGCCTGAGCAGCTCCAGCAGCTCTGCCGGGCGGAAAGTGGGGACACAGTACACTGGCTGTGGAGCGTCTCTGCCGTAGCAAGCACCAGCCGAGCAGTTACAGAGGTGGCGTCCATGAGAATGATAGAAACGATGGCGGCTGACATACGCTGCGTGCTCCCAGCAGCCCACGGGGACGGTACACTTGTCATCCCATTTTATACGTAAGGGACCGGGCACCGGGGCCCTCGGAGGGCTTGGAGGAGAACCAAGGAGCCCCTGGAGCTGGGGGGCGGGAGCAGGGCTTGCGCAGGCCCCAGTGGAGACACCGTGCCGCTGGGAAGGGGGCCAGCCCAGGCTGCAGTGAAGCAGTTCTGCTGGCTCAGCAGCCCCTCCTCCCGGGATCCTCAGAGGCCTGACTTCCTGGAGGGCTGCCCAAGCCCCGCCTCTGCACCCTCATCCCCCCAGTTGGAGCAGCTGGCCTGCCTCGTGACCCCCTCCTCAGGCCGGGGGGACCCCAGGCAGACCCACATCTCTGTTTTCATGTGGACCCTCCCGTGAGCCCTGGGCTGCGGGCAAAGCCGCTGACCCATTTTACAGATGAGGCAGCTGAGTGTCAGGGCTCCTCCAAGGTTGCTGGGCTGGTCAGTAGTGCATCTAGGACTTCTTGACCCTTCCCAGGCCAGTAGCCTCACCTAGCAGCGCGAATCGAGCAGAATCTGTAACCGCTCTCGTCTTCAGTTCCTGAACGTGGACCACACAGCAAGGTACCCGCTTGCAGGTCTGGGAGGTGACGCTGGGGTGCCCACTTGTGGGTTACAGATACAGCCGCGGTGGGGCAGGGGGGCTGCGCACAGGACCAGCTCACTGCTCAGAGGATTCTAGTTTGGAACTTAGCCTCTCGGGCCGTGATGAAGGTGTACTTGTCAAGGTAGGAGGAAAGAACCTATTTTGTTCACCGAGTTGTCAGTCTGACCTGTAACAGTTCAGTGTCGGGACATTTGCTGTGTGGGCCTCTGTGTGCACCTTTGCCCCAGGGCCTGCAGATGTCAGGCTCGGGCCAGAGGGGTTTACCTTGGTCGCCGAAACGTAAAAATAATGGTGAGGACGATAGTTATCTTCTTCTTTGTATTTTTTGTAATGCTTCCTGTGTGCCACGCGCACTGCCGGGGGCTGCAGATACAGTGGATGAGTAACGAATACTCGCTACCCAGCAGCCCAGGTTGGGAGAGGCAAGAATATCACAATAGCCACAGAAGCCATTTAGTGAACACTTACTAAGTTCTTCTGCCAAGGGCTTTACAGAGAGCGTCACAATCCTCAAGCCACTTAAGGAAAGCTATCATTCTTAACCCCCGTTTTACAAAGGGGAAGCCAAGACTCAGAAAGACAAAGTGACCAGAAAAGAAACGCGGTAAGAGGCAGAACTGGGTCACATGCAGAGGTGAGTGTGGGTTCAAAGCTCAGACACATGACCTTCAGATTCTAGGACTTTAGGTGGGGCACTTGGCTTCTCTGGAGCCTCAGTTTCTTCATCTGTAACATAGGCACAGTAAATCTGTTACGTGACCAGCATGGTGCCTGAGCCAGCAGATGCCCAGGAATTGGTTACTATAAAGGGTGGGGGGAGGGTCTTTGTGTTTAGGGACCCCATCCCCTGCCTGGGAGCC
Source organism: Crocuta crocuta (assembly GCF_008692635.1). Classification (NCBI taxonomy): domain Eukaryota; kingdom Metazoa; phylum Chordata; class Mammalia; order Carnivora; family Hyaenidae; genus Crocuta; species Crocuta crocuta. The sequence continues at coordinate 2,743,164 of NW_027529647.1, forward strand.
CAGCATATGCTGAGAGACCTAGGCTCACTCCCTAAACTCCAAGCAAGACCCCGTGGTGAGAGCTGCCTGGATCAGGGGGATCCTACTGCCTGATGCTTCCCCGCCTCTGACCCAGCCACCTTCCTCCTGGACCTGCTTGATGGTCTAGCTGTAGGAAGAGCGGTGTCAAGCCATCTTTCGTCCAGACCCCCNCCTGAGCCAGGACTCCAACCCCAGCCCATGACAAGGTGAGCTCTGGAAGCCCAGGAGGTCAGAAGGGCGAGAGCTCTGTGCGGGAGCACCGGCTGGGGAGCACGAGGAAGTGCGAGTGGCCAGTGTCTGTTAAGCAGGACTGTCTAGCTCAGAAGCTTCCCGAGTCTGTGGCTGGAGGCTGGAGGGTAAACAGACTTGGTGGGCGACCAGATTGGGGCTGGGCAAGACTGTGACCCCCCCCATGGGTGCTGGGGATGGGGGATTGAGCCCCTGTTGGTGGCAGGTGTGGGAGGCTGGGCCCTGC
>NW_027529647.1:2743677-2755312 GCF_008692635.1 Crocuta crocuta
GTCCACAGGGCTGACAGTCCCTGTCAGACCCCCTCCCCACCCCATGTTTAATAACACGCTTTGCAGGGAATGGGGGGCAGGACCATGTTGGGGGTGTGGCTGCCCAGGCATGGCCGGCTGGGGGCCATTTACTCATGCGGGAGCAGAGGCCCAAGGTCGCCCAGCCCAGGGCAGCCTGTGCTCCAGGCAGGTGCAGACCCTAAGACAGACCCTGGTCCTCCCCGGCTTCCCTGCTGGGAAAGGGGCTGGGGAGTGGGGGGAGGGGGCTCCGAGTGGCCATCCTGAGCTTGCGCTGTGAGGGCCCCTGGGAAAGGTTGGGAGCTTGGAGTCCTGATCCCAGCACTCATCCCAGCTCAGCCCAGAGCCTCCCCAGGGGCCACCGGAGATGGATGGACGGGTGTGTGGACCAGCTGGGTGTGCGGCTGCGCACGTATGGCCATGTCGGTGTGGCAGGGCACCTGTGCGGGCGCGGGCAGGACTCTGCAGGGTGGCACGTGGGATAAGGGTGCTTCACTCCCCCCGCCCCACGCCCGGGACTCTAGACAACCCAGGGAGGCCCCTCCCCTTTCTCCAGGAAACTAGCTGAGAACTGAGCCGGCCCTGGGGCTTGGGGGGGGAGGAGGCTTGGGGGGGGGGCGCAGGTCCTGAGCTGCAGGGAGACCCTGTCCACTGGGGCCCCGGCTGCTCTGTGCAGTTAGAGAGCCTTGCAGGCACATACACGGGCTGGCTCTTTCTTCCATTCCCTAGGCCCAGGGATAGCCTGCTAGTTGGGGTCGGCTTCACGGCCTCAGGGCTCAGAAAGGGAGGGCTTCCAGGCCGAGGCAGCTTTAGCAGAGCCTTGAAAGCAGATGGAGGGATTGAAGGGTGGAAGGCAAGGTAAAGGCTTCCACCTAGTGGTCATGCGACCTTGGGAACTGAGGACTCCAGCTCTCCAGTCCTCAGTCTCCTGATCTGTAGGATGGGGACGTTTTTTGGCCCCTGCCTCACAGCATTGTTGGGAGAACAGCCGGAGAGCACACACGAAGACCCAGCACTTCAAAAGTGCTCGCAAGTGCTCACTGTGACTGTTCCTTAGGCAGCCCCAGGCGGGCTTCCGGGGAAGGGGGGCCATCAGATTTGGCCATCCAGGGCAGGTGTGGGGACTCGTACCTGGATCTTTGCATTTGTCCCCGCGTGGTCTGCTTTCTGGGAGAGACACCTGCCCTGGCCCCCGTATCTGGGCTCTCTGACTCACAGGGGCGGGCGTAATAAATCAGACAGAGAAATCCCTCCATGAATTAGCTCAGTTGTCATGGCAACGCTGGCCTGCTTTGGAGTAAGATGTATTTTGATTCAGCAAAGTACAGCTGGAGTTTGGGCCACGGGGTGGGGGGCACCCAGCGGTGCTCCCTCGGGCCCCCAGACTCCAGAGGTTTGATAGTCGTTTCCATGGCCTCCACCCATGGCTGGCACCTTCCCTCCACCCCAACCGGGCTCGGGCACTGGGACCCTCAGCAGCTGTCCCTGAGGGAAGGAGACACTGCTCTGGGGGGAGCATGCCAGGTGGGGTTGCCCTTCTGCCCTCTCTTCTGGCCCCACCTGCCCGCCCCGTCTTCGCCACAGCCCAGCACGCCTGTCTCTTCTCACCTTCGCCCACTAATCCTTCCCCTGCAGCATCTGCCCAGAGTCCCCTGCCCGGGGGGTGGGGGGTGGACACCGCCTGGCCCAGGTGGCCCGGGGAGGTGAGAGAGCGCCTTGGCCTGTGCGGGCACCAGAGGCCAGGACCGCATCCCCAGAGGGGACAGATGTGGCTCTGTGGGGCTGCCAGACCAGTAGCTTCTGCGGTTGGAGGAGCATCTGAGCACGGGGCAGAGGGCAGCGTGCAAGAGGGGCCGAGACCGCCCCCCACCCCCCGCCAGGGCCTCCACAGCCTGGAGTCTGGGCCCGACCTCAAGGGCAGGCACGGTCCCTGGGAAGTGGTGAAGGACTGGGTGACAGGAGGTAGGAGAGCCCGAGACGCGGGGTGGGGTGGGGGTGGTTTATGCACATCACCCACATGGAGGCTGCGGCACTTGGTCCTAGCGGACAAGAGAAAGGGGGCCCCTGGGAGGTGTTTCGGGCCATCATCTTGGTCCCCACCAGCCCCCTCTCCCCTGCCTGCTCCAGTGTCCTGCAGAGCACCCGTCTCTGTGAACTGCCGCCTCCCAGCCCCAGGCAGGCTTCGACTGTGTGACTTTCCTGTGGCCCCGGGCCGCCACGGGAATTGGGGGTTCTCCAAGGTCTTGGGCTCCCCTCCCCCAATTCCAGCTCCTTCCCCTCTGAGGAGACCGGCAGCAGGAAGGGGGTACCGGGACCTCAGTGGGGCTCCCTCCTTGTGTAGGGAGTGGTCTTCCAGACGGAGACTCCCCTTCCCCACTGGTGTTTCCTGGGCCTTGACCTCCAGCCCCTCGAAAATTTCAGTGCCTGCAGGTGTGGCCAGGAGGGGGGGTGGGGAGACCCGGCTACTTCGGAATGAATGGAATGAATGAGAAGGGGCAGCAGACAGCGAAGCTGGGCAGAGTGTTCTAGGGGAGAACACCCCGGGCGTGGCCCTGGGGGGCGGGCGCTGCGGGACAGCAGTGTTAGGGATCAAGGGCATCCGTTCCCACACCCGTTTACCAAACATCTCATGGGGGCCCCGCACTGTGTCCGCCACCAAGACTACAGCAGTGAGCACAACAGATGAAAAGCCTGTCCTTTTGGATCGCGTTGTTTGGTGATGGAGGTGGATACCAGCACGATAAGTGGTAGAAACACTACAGATACGGGCAGGGCGGGGATTGCCATTCGAGATGGGGCCCCGCCGGAGCTTCTCCGAGTAGGTGACATTTGGATAAAGTCCTGAATGATGTAAGGGAGGGCGTCATGGGGATAACTGGGGGAAGAGCAGCCCCCTTCCATATACACAGTGTGTGCAAAGGCCCTGTGGCAGGGGCAGCCAGTGTGCTGTGGTGCCACTGTGGAGGCTTGTGTGGCTGGAAGAGGGCTGGTGAGAAAGTCAACGTGAAGCAGGAGGGCTGTGTCCTGTGAGCCATTGCCCAGCGCTGGCCTTCACTGCCCGTGACACAGGAGCTGTCGGAGGGTTTTCAGGAGAGGAGCAGCGAGTGTGACGTGTTCTGACAGGGTCCCCTTGACCTCAGTGGACGGAGGAGCAGGGTGCAAGTGGGGATGCCAGTGGAGAGGTGATGGCGGTGTGGCAGTGATCCTTTGAGAGATGCTGGCCCAGTCAGGGTGGTGACAGTGAGCGTGGGGAGATCGGTGGGGCCCTGGATGTGCTTGGAGATTGTCTTGAAGGTGGAGCCGAGCAGGATTTGCTGATGGACACACGACAGGGTACTCAGGGCTGACTCTGGGGCTTTGGCCTGGACCACTGAGGCGAGGGCGGCACTGCTGCCCCCTCAGATGGACATCAGCTCCCCGAAGGGTCTGAGCAGAGGGGGAGGAGCGGGGCAGCGGAGAGAGGCCACCTCTTTCCCAGGAGCCTCTGCTCTGCTCTGCGAAGGAGAAGCCCCTCGCTGGAGAGGGTGGGGGTGGGATTCCCAACGAGCTGAAAGTAGTAATTGCCACTCTCTGCCAGACCCTTCATGCTCTAAGGGTGGACGTGCCCTTAAGCCTATGAGGCTGTCCCCATCAGCCCCCTTTGAGCTCACGGCCAATGCCGTAGGGCTGGCTGGTAAGGGCCCGGTGAGAATCTGAATCTGAGCCCTTCTGTCTTCGTGGGCTTTGTGGGCCCTCAGGGCCTCCCACCCTGCCTCCCGCAGCTGAGAGCCAAGGCTGGAGCAGCGGGGGCTGCTGTGGGCCACCAGGCGGGCCCTGGAGCAGCCCCTCTGGGACTCGACTCCCTTGGGTCCCTCGTCTCGGGGGCCCCTGCCCCCACCCCTGTCCTGGACCTGGACAAAGGGGCTTCTGTCCTGCCAGCCCCTCCCTCACAGAGCGACTGACCCACAAATGGGTTATGTAACCATGGCCCAGACAGGCAGGGGCTTGGCCTGAGTCCGGCTGGCCCCGAGCCCACAGGGAGGGTGTCGGTGGGCTCCCCTCCCCTGACAGTCAGCTGGTGGAGGCCAGGACCAGGGAGGCCCCGGAGGAGACTGGAGCCCCCAAGGGAGGGCTTGGGCCCCTCGGGCCTCAGGCAGACTGATCCGAGGGCCCAGGTGGGCCCATGTAGATGTGATGCTTGTGTGGTCACTCAGGGCCACCAGGCCACTCGCCTGCCTCCCCTTCCTCCCTTGCCAGGTGGGACTCAACCACACAGGCAGGCCCAGGGCTGGGAATGCGGGGAGGCTGCACCCTGAAAATGCAGATCTTCCCCCAGAGATACCCCCATTTCCGGGTGTTCCAGCCTTCCCAGGCCACCCCCGGCCCCATCTGGGTCCTTCGGAGAAACAGATTGTGCTGGCTGTCTCCCTCCCGCCACCGGCAGGTGCTCAGCCAGCGTCCCAAGGGAGGGGGTACTTGTGCACATGTGTGTGCCTGTGTGGGTGCACAGCTCTGGCTTCCTCCCCCGGGTGGGGACAGGCTGGGAGCCTTTGGCTCTGTGAACTTGCCAACACCTTAGTTCAGTGGGAAACCGGGGTCTGAAAGCTGGTACCTGGAGCTAAGTGCAGGGGACAGAGTTGAACCAATGCGGAAATGTTTTCTGGCTAAAGACTAAAGATAGCTTTGGCCCTGAGCCCGCCGGGGAGCTAGCCAGCGCCCTCTGCCGGCGCTTAGGCTGCCTGGAGGGGCTGGGCAGAGCCCCTCACTGTCTCTTTCCCACCCCTAGAGCTGCTGGGCTCCACCAAGAAGATCAATGTCAACTTCCAGGACCCAGATGGGTGAGTTCTCAGCCAGGGAGATGTCGGGCTGGCATGGGGCCCCGGGGGCTCCTGCGGAAGGCCGGGGTGCCCGGGTCCTTGCCTATTCATGGCTGTCGCCTGCCCCAGCTTCTCTGCCCTGCACCACGCGGCCCTGAATGGCAACACGGAATTGATCACCTTGCTGCTGGAGGCCCAGGCTGCTGTGGACATCAAGGACAACAAAGGCAAGGCCTGTCAGGGATCTCAGAGCCAGATCAGGGGGTCAAGGTCAGGGGTGATGTCACCCCGGAGTCTCCACGTGGGTGGAGGGGCGGGTTTTCATCAGTATCTTGCAGGCGTGGGTTGGGTTCAGGGCCAAGGGCGAGTTCCCAACGGGCCCCCCCTGCCTGCTCCCAGGCATGCGGCCGCTGCACTATGCGGCCTGGCAGGGCCGGAAGGAGCCCATGAAGCTGGTGCTGAAGGCAGGCTCAGCGGTGAACATCCCATCCGACGAGGGCCACATTCCCCTCCACCTGGCAGCCCAGCACGGTCACTACGATGTGGTAAGAGGTGCCTCAGGGTGGGGGTGGGGGTGGGGGGCGCCAGCCCGGCGGCCTCCCTCGGGTGTGACGGTGCGCCGCGGCCCCGCAGTCCGAGATGCTCCTGCAGCACCAGTCCAATCCGTGCATGGTCGACAACTCGGGGAAGACGCCCCTGGACCTGGCCTGTGAGTTCGGCCGCGTCGGGGTAAGTCTCCCCAGAGAGCCGAGTGGCGCTCCATCTGCTCCGTCTTCCCTCCTGGGGTAGGGGTGGGGAGACACGCCTGCAGCCTCCCGCCCCACGTGTGCCCCCCCCTTCCCTGACCCCTCCTTCAAGGTGGTCCAGCTGCTCCTGAATAGCAACATGTGTGCGGCCTTGCTGGAGCCCCGGCCGGGGGACACCACCGACCCCAACGGCACCAGCCCCCTGCACCTGGCAGCCAAGAACGGCCACATCGACATCATCAGGTATGGCCGTGGGGGGTGGGGGAGGGAGACCCGGCTGCGCTTCCTGCTCCTGGTTTAGTGACAAGGCAGGAGCGGCCAGGGAGCCCCGGGGGCGTGGCCCGGTCTCTGGGTGCAGAGGCCGCCTCCAGCCGCCCACGGAAAGGATGCACTGGAAGGGTCTGGGGAGTGGCCTCCACAGCCCTCAGCCCAGGCTGTGGCCCTGCCACGGCTGGGCGACCTTGTGGAGACACTTGACTTCCCCGAGACTCCACTGTACGGCTCAGCAGAGGCCAGCACTCCCACCAAAGCTCGGTCGCCGCCGGATACTGTATTACTGGGGCGGCGGGGCAGGGCTGGCCCGCCCTCGGGGCCTGGGAACTGGGGCCCCCTGCGGGGGGATGGGAAGGAGGGCTGCGGCTGTAGGGTGCTGCCTGCTCCCACCCACCCGCCTTCCTTCTAGACTCCTCCTCCAAGCTGGCATTGACATAAACCGCCAGACCAAGTCTGGCACGGCCCTGCACGAGGCTGCACTCTGTGGGAAGACAGAGGTGGTTCGGCTGCTGCTGGATGTGAGTCAGGGGGCCGGGAGCTAGGGCCGGGGGTGGGGGTGTGGGGGCTCCTGACGGGCCTCACCCTCTGGCACGTGCAGAATGGGATTAATGCCCACGTGAGGAACACCTACAGCCAGACGGCGCTGGACATCGTGCACCAGTTTACCACCTCCNNNNGGGGGGGGTTCTGTCTGCTGTGTCCCCAGAGGCCTCGGCGGCCCTGCAGGTCCGGGCGACCAAGGACTACTGCAACAATTACGACCTGACCAGCCTCAACGTGAAAGCTGGGGACATCATCACAGTGAGGATGGCCTGGGGCTGCGGGAGCAAGGGTGGGCGGGACTCCAGGCCTGAAGCCCCGCAGCACCTGCGCGGCCTCAAGGGCCGTCTGGGGGCTGGCCACCCACTTTGCCCGTCGGCGGGCTGGCTCCCTGAGCGTGCCCCCCACCCCCATGCCCAGGTCCTCGAGCAGCATCCCGACGGCCGGTGGAAGGGCTGTATCCATGACAACCGGACCGGGAACGACCGGGTGGGCTACTTTCCATCCTCCCTGGGCGAGGCCATTGTGAAGCGAGCAGGCAAGTCCCACCCAGGCCCGGGCCTGGGCCCAAAGGAAGCGAATGCACGTGTGTTGAGTGGCAGGGCCACTCCCAGGTGTGGGATCCAGAGTGGGGTCCTGCCAGCTCTCATCAGCATCCCCACAGCTTTTCCTTCGTTTATTTAATAGGCATTGTGCACCCGCCACTAGGAATAGATGGTGACCCAGATAGACGTCATTCTTGCTCTCAAGGAACTCACCTCTGGGAAGGGAGGGGAGCAGGGGCAGTGGAGTAAATACGCAAACAAATGTGCTGACTAAAGCCCTAGGGACCTTGGACAGAGACCTGCTTCTTAGGGTGGTCAGAGAAGCCGGGGAGAAATGGGAGGGGCCGGCCCCAGCCCAGGCATCCTGACAGCAGGGTCACATATGCAAAGGCACTGAGGGAGAAGAGAGTGCGAGCGTCCTTAGGGAAGCCAGCATAGCACGGCAGGTGCAGAGAGTGGGAGGGTGCGGGGCCAGCCCACGGGGCATGCGTCGGGCATGCGTCGTTTTCAGACAGGGGACCAGGGAGAGGGTTACCTCCTAGAGAGCACGACGACATTGACAGGTGGGGTGAAGGGCTGGGGGGGATGGTAGGAGGCACGGCCAGCCCGTCCAGTGTCATGGAGGCTTTTGGGGGTCCCTTCCCCCTCCCTGTCCCTTGGCAGAGAGGAGGTACACCCTCTGCTCTCCCCCTCCCCCCAGGACCACAGGGCCACTGGCTGCATGGCCACGTCTTCCCGCTCTCAAACGTACAGGGTGGGGAGTGGCTTCCTGCGGTCCTCTCAGCTCCGTGAAGACAGCCAGCCAGGCGGGGGGCGGGCGTAGTGCTGACCCGGGTTCTGGGCCAGCCCGGGACCCCCTCTCCGTGTCAGGCCCCCCACCCGGCAGGGCCAGGGCCCCAGGAGGCTGTTGTTGGCCCGCAGGTTCTCGAGCAGGTTCTGAACCGAGCCCATCCCAGGCAGGCAGCGTCCCAGGGCCCTCTGCGCCCCCCGAGGAGATCTGGGTGCTGAGGAAGCCTTTTGCAGGTATGTGGTTGGGGGGGGCCTCTGGCAAGCAGGGCAGCGGCCGGGCCAGCACTCCCTGAGGGCGCCCCCTCGTGTTGGCAGGCGGGGACCGCAGTGGGAGCCTGGGCAGCGCGGCTGGCGGACGCGGCGGCGGGGGCCACACCCTGCATGCGGGCTCCGAAGGGGTCAAGGTAGGTGGTCTGAGGGCAGGGCCGGGGCGGCCTGGGGGCAGAGCGGCGCCGGCCAGCCATCCCGTCTGGGTTGCAGCTCCTGGCGACGGTCCTGTCTCAGAAGCCTGTCTCTGAGTCCAGCCCTGGGGACAGCCCCGCCAAACCTCCAGAGGGCTCCACAGGTAAGAGCAAAGGCGCGGCACCACGGGCCTGGCGCGGAGGTGGCCCCCCAGCGGCCCCGGCCCCACCACGCCCTCTGTCTCCAGGTGCGGCTAGGTCCCAGCCCCAGGTGGCCCACGCCGGGCAGGTGTATGGGGAGCAGCCCCCCAGGAAGCTGGAGCCAGCCTCGGAGGGCAAGGTACAGGGCCCGTGCCAGCCGCAGGGAGGGGCTCCCGGGCAGCCTGCTGGGTCTGGCCACGGCGTGGTGGGGGGGCCCCTGACAGCCCAGGCCCGTACCTCTGTCCGTCTGTCTGTCTGTGTGTAGCCGTCATCTATCGCGTGGGTTATGTGTGTGCGCTAGTGTGTCCTGGAGGTGAGATGTGGGTGTGCGGTGAGCAGGGGAAGTGCCTGTGCGGGTGATGATGGTGAGCCGGGCACGTGTGCTTGCGTGTGTGTGCGTGTAGGAGGGTGTGGGCGTGGGCGAGACCAGGTGTGTGTGTGTGTGGGGGGGGGTGAGCAGGGCCTCGCGTGCCGGGGAGGCGTGAGCAGCTGGCTGTTTCTTCCCACACCTCTGGACGGAGCCCACCTGCCAGGGCGCGCGGGGCCTGTGCTGCGGGGCCCCACCCGAGGCCCCATTCCCGAGCCCGTCACGCAGGGCCGTGCCGCAGGGTGTCCCTGGTGCGGCAGCGGGGGGATGGTCAGGGCAGCCCGTGACCTGGACAGCAGCTGGACCCTTCTGGCGGAGACCACGGGAGGCGGCCAGAACGCTGGCAGAGCTCGCACCGGCGGCACCGGGGACCACACAGTGAGGAGCGGGACCCGTGCCAGGCCGCTCCAGGCCCGGCCACAGGGCGACCGGCGGACGGCGGACCGAGCGGCTGAGGCCTTCGGCTGAGCAGAGGAGGAGACGGCGCAGCGGCCAGGGTGCACGCCTGGGGGGCGGGCAGGCGAGAGAGCCTGCAGCGGGTGCCTTGTGTCTTCCAGAGCGCCGAGGCCGTCGGCCAGTGGCTCGCCACGTTCCAGCTGCAACTCTATGCCCCCAATTTCATCAGCGCTGGCTATGACCTGCCCACCATCAGCCGCATGACCCCGGAGGTGAGCTGCCCAAAGGCCGGCCACCAGTCGTGACCGAGGGGACGCCCGCCGCCAGCCTCCTGCTAACTGGCCTCTCCTCTGCTAGGACCTCACGGCCATTGGGGTCACCAAGCCAGGCCACCGGAAGAAGATCACTGCAGAGATCAGCGGTTTGAGCATCCCCGACTGGCTGCCTGAGCACAAACCCGTAAGGCTCCCTGCACCCCAGCGGCCGTGCCCAGGATGGTCAGACAGACAGACAGACTGCCTCCCTGGCTGCAGCCCTCACCTACCCTCTGGGGCTCCAGAGAGAGGAGAGAGGATGGCCTCTGTTTATCTGTCACGGGCGCTGGGGACAGCCTCCCGGGGGCAGGGGTGACAGCCTCCGGGGTCCGTCAGGGCAAGGGGAGCCTGAAGCCGGGAGGTGCCCCTCTCCAGCACGCGCTCCCACAAAGACCCCTCCCTGCCCGGCACCCGCCCGGCACCCTGCAGTACTGCCCGCCGCACACCCGCCCAGGCGCCAGAGGCCCCCGTGCCAATGGGGTGTGCGTGCACCCAGACATGTGCACGGGGAGGGTGTGCACCTGCTTCGTGTGCACAGACAGCACGCGTGCACCAAATATAGCCGAGGCGCCCGCCGAGACTGCGTGCACACACCCACACTCTGTACCACACGTGCTGGCTGTGTGGACAGCCGGCGCCCACATGGACCATGGGCCGTGCCCGTCAGCCTGTGGTGCGACAGGCTCTGGGCCTGTGCCATCTGTGCTGCCTCTCCGAGCCTCGCGCTGACCTTGAGGAGATCCCGTGGCCCCCCGGAGCCCCCAGGGCTGCGGGTTCACAGAGGGGTTCACGCTCAGCCCACCGAGTCGGCGGCTCCGGGGTGCTCCCAACGAGCGTGTCCCTGTCCCGCGGGCGTGCTTTGCTCTGTGCACCAGGGGGTGACCGAGTGTGCCGCATGCTGGTGGGTGAGTGACATCCGCTGGGAGTACGCACAGGTGGACGTGGTTCAGGGAGCCACGACGTGCTTCTGGGTGAAGAGCATCAGGGGTGGTTACACGCGTGTGTGATGCGGCGACGTGATGTGTGCCCGGTGAGGGTGTGGGAGCGGCGAGAGGGCGTGAGCGTGATGTGGACGGTGTCGGTGCCCGTGTATGGCTGGGGTGCGGCGTGTGTATACACATACGTGGTTGGTGGTGCCGTGTGTCTGTGTCTCTGACGTGCAAGGTGTGGCCACCGGGGTGCCGTCCCCAAGGCTGCCCGGCAGGTGAGGAAGCACGTTCTTCCCCTCCCCCAAATGGTGTCCTGAGGACAGGGTACCCCTGTGTGTATGTGTGTGTGTGTGTGTGTGTGTGTGTGTGCGCTCGCACATGCGTGTGCGCTGGCCTCGGGCTCCTACTGAGGTCACGCTGTCTCCAAGGCTGACACCTCTGGCCTGTCTATCTGTCCTTCTGTCTGTCTGTGCCAGGCTGGCCCGGTGCCCCCACTCCCGAAAGCTCGGAGTAGCGAGCAGGGTGTGGACAGCCAGCTCGGGCTGCCCTCCGTGTCCCCTGCTCCACAGGCGAACCTGGCCGTGTGGCTGTCCATGATCGGCCTGGCCCAGTACTACAAGGTGCTGGTGGACAACGGCTACGAGAACATCGACTTCATCACCGACATCACCTGGGAGGACCTGCAGGAGATCGGCATCACGAAGCTGGGTGAGGCCCCCGGGCCCGGGCCCCTCTGCCTCCTGGTCCCTGCCGCCCTCCCTGGCCTGACCTGCCCGTGCCCCACTCAGGCCACCAGAAGAAGCTGATGCTGGCAGTGAGAAAACTGGCGGAGCTGCAGAAGGCAGAGTATGCCAAGTTCGAGGGGGGGCCCCTACACCGGAAGGCCCCGCAGTCGCTCGAGGTGATGGCCATCGAGTCACCTCCACAGCCCGAGCCTGCCCCGGCTGACTGCCAGTCTCCCAAGATGACCACCTTCCAGGACAGCGAGCTCAGTGGTGAGCTGCAGGCTGCCATGACTGGCCCGGCCGAGGGGCCTGCTGCTGCCGCCACCACTGCCGAGAAGCCCTCCAACCACCTGCCCCCGACGCCGAGGGCCTCTGTGCGGCAGGAGCCCAGCCTGGGTGCACAGGCGCGGCACATGAGCAGCTCTCAGGAGCTGCTGGGGGACGGGCCCCCCGGGCCCGGCAGCCCTATGTCACGCAGCCAGGAGTACCTGCTGGATGAAGGGCCAGCCCCTGGAACCCCACCCAAGGAGACCCGGCCCAGCCGCCATGGCCACAGCGTCAAGCGGGCCAGCGTGCCCCCGGTGCCCGGCAAGCC
>NW_027529647.1:2755445-2757437 GCF_008692635.1 Crocuta crocuta
CAAGCCTCGGCAGGTCCTTCCGCCAGGTGCCAGCCACTTCACGCCTCCCCAGACGCCCACGAAAGCCCAGCCAGGCTCCCCTCAAGCCCTGGGTGGGCCTCATGGTCCAGCCCCAGCCACAGCCAAGGTGAAGCCCACCCCGCAGCTGCTGCCACCGACAGAGCGCCCCATGTCACCCCGCTCGCTGCCTCAGTCACCCACACACCGCGGCTTTGCCTACGTGCTGCCCCAGCCCGTGGAGAGCGACGCAGGGCCAGCCGCTCCCGGGCCCTCGCCCGTGGCCGGTCCCCCACCCGTGCCCACGTTGTGCCTGCCTCCTGAGGCTGACGTGGAGCCGGGGCGGCCCAAGAAGCGTGCCCACAGCCTGAATCGCTACGCGGCGTCTGACAGTGAGCCTGAGCGGGACGAGCTGCTGGTGCCAGCCGCCGCAGGGCCCTACGCCACCGTCCAGCGGCGTGTGGGCCGTAGCCACTCAGTGCGGGCGCCCGCAGGAACCGACAAGAACGTCAACCGCAGCCAGTCCTTCGCTGTGCGGCCCCGAAAGAAGGGGCCGCCCCCGCCCCCGCCCAAGCGCTCCAGCTCAGCCATGGCCAGTGCCAACCTGGCAGATGAGTCGGCGCCAGACGCGGAGACGGAAGGGGCTGGGACCGAGGACAGCCGGCTGGGGGTCCGGGCACAGCGCCGGCGGGCCAGCGACCTGGCTGGCAGCGTGGACACAGGCAGTGCCGGGAGTGTGAAGAGCATCGCAGCCATGCTCGAGCTGTCATCCATTGGGGGCGGGGGCCGAGCAGCCCGCAGGCCCCCCGAGGGCCACACCATGCCTCGCCCCGCCAGCCCGGAGCCAGGCCGGGTGGCCACAGTGTTGGCCTCGGTGAAGCACAAGGAAGCCATTGGGCCTGATGGTGAGGTGGTGAATAGGCGCCGCACGCTCAGCGGGCCTGTCACGGGACTTCTGGCCACGGCCCGCCGGGGGCCTGGGGAGTCGGGGGGGCCTGCAGATCACGGCCACTTTGTGGAGGATGGTACCACTCGGCAGCGGTCTCGAGGACCAGCCAAGGGCGAGGCAAGTGGGGAGGGCCCGCCCCTGGCCAGAGTAGAGGCCAGTGCCACGCTCAAGAGGCGCATCCGAGCCAAGCAGAGCCAGCAGGAGAGCGTCAAGTTCATCCTGACTGAGTCTGACACGGTCAAGCGCCGGCCCAAGGCCAAGGAGCGGGAAGNCCTGATGCACCTTCCCCCGCTGCCCCCGCCTGACATGGATACCCGGAAGCCAGCCAAGCCGCCTGTTTCTCCCAAGCCTGTGCTGACTCAGCCCATTCCCAAGATCCAGGGCTCACCCACCCCTGCCTCCAAGAAGGTGCCGCTGCCAGGTCCTGGCAGCCCAGGTAGGTGCAGGGAGCCAGCTGGGGAGGGCACCCCCCACCTCCCCACTTCACAGTCTGAGGGGTTTTCCTCTTGAATTTGAGGAAGGCTGGGTGGAATGGGGTGGGAAAGTATCCTAGGACCCTCTCATCCACCCACCCGATGGACAGCACTGCCGACCCCAAATTGGGAGGAGGGTGGATGTTCGTCCCCTTGCTCGGTGGAGGAGGTACAGAAACTCATGGATAACAGCACCTGTTGGAGGGAAGACAGGTGCTGGGTCACGGAGGACTCTGGGAAGCTTGAGAGTGACCCCAGCACTAGAGAGGGGGCAGGCTTCGAAGCAGAAGGGTCAGAGGTGCAAAGGCCCTGTGGTATTCAAGCAACCCAACGGCCAGTGGCTGTGGCAGGCCACACCTGAAGGGGAAGGGGGGGGCGGACCGAGAAGGGTCTAGAAGCCGGTGACCCGAACAGATATGCATAGGGAGACGCGCCCCCTGGCGGCTGCAGGGAGCCTGGGGTCCGGGGGCAGCGGCGGTGCCCGGGCTGCGGCGTCTCGGTTCTCGAGGGCGAAGCGGAGCGTCGCGGCAGGGCTCTCCCGCCCCGGGTGCGAATCTCCTCCTCCCCGCAGAG